>NC_090450.1:213691319-213994350 GCF_031143425.1 Pleurodeles waltl | reverse complement strand
ATCACACAGAGGCACACAACACCATTCTGACGGGTGCCCCCTTCGATCCACCTGGACTTGCAGGGATCACAGCAGACGCAGATGTGGTGGCTGAGGTGCTGGGCTGGGATCTAGACATCCTGGCCCTAGGGGATGGATAGGGGGAGGTGTAGGGAAGAGGTTAAAGTTAGCTAGAAAACGATTTTTAGACACACTGGGATAGGAAGATGGAAGGGTGTGGGAGTGGAGGAAGAGGTAGTGATTGTAGGAGGTGTACGTCTGCTGAGTTTGTGTGAAGGTGCATGGGCTGGAGGCTGTTGTGAGGTGGATGGCTGATGAGTGGGTGTGTGCCTGCGTTTGTGTACTTTGGGAGGAGGGCTCACAGACACACTGGGAGAGGACACAGGGGACGTTTGAATGGTAGTGGGGGTTGTGATTGCACGTGAGTGGTGTATTGTGATGGGGAGCTGATGATGGAGGCAGTGGCTGATGAACTAGTGCATGCAGGTCTGAGTGGAGACAAGACTGATAGGGAGGTGGAGGACGTGAAGGAGGGGGACACAGTGGAGAAAGTGGATGTTGGTATGTGTGCATGGGTATGGTGCTTGTGTGAGTGCCTGTGTGATGTGTGGTGCTTATGTTTTCCTGAGCCACTTTTGTCTGTTGGTATGTGTGCATGCTGGTCTGAAGGTGTGCTTGGTATAGGCTGAGGTAGAGGGGATTGGGTCGGGGTAGTGGAAGTTGTAGGGGGGAGGCTGGAGTCAGGGACAATGGCTGCCATCTGTGCTGAGGCCAGATCCTGAAATGCTCTCTGTTGGGCCGCCACGCCAGAATAAATGCTCTCCAGGTATGCATTTGTTTGTTGCAAATGCCTCTCGACACCCTGGATGGCATTCAGAATGGTTGACTTCTCAACAGTGAGGGATCTCAGAAGGTCAATAGCCTCCTCATTGAGGGCAGCAGGGCTGACTGGGGTAGGGCCTGAGGTGCCTGGGGCGAAGGCAATACCCACCCTCCTGGGTGAGCAGGCACGGAACAAATGCTGAGGGGCTGCTGGGAGGGCGGTGCTGGTGGGGGGGGGTGGAGGCTGTACCTGTAGCTGGGGTGGGCACAGAGGTGTCCACCATCGCCAGGGAGCTTCCATCAGAGGAGGAGTCGCTAGTATCCACTCCTGTCCCCGTCGTGGAGCTCCCCTCGCCCTCTGTCCCACTGGTGCCTTCACCCTCGGTGGATTCACCCTCATGGGCCATGTGGAATACAGCTCCCTCCGTCGCCGGTGCCTCCGCTCCTCCGCCAGATGCTGCTAATGCACACAAGGACAGGGTGACAAAACAAGAAGGGGGAAAGACATTGGACACACATTGTCAATGCCAGCAACACCACTACCGTTGGCAGACACAGCACACACTGAGCTGCCCTGTGCACTAGGCCTTGCCCAACCTGTCACTATGGTAGTCACCAGCCCATGGGGTACAATGCCTAACGCCAGCACATGCACTCCTGACACCCACAGGACCCTGCACACTAGTAGCTGCCCAATTGCGACATTGGGGTAGGGGTGCTTCTGAGCCTGCAAACAAGGGACATACCCTGGCATGACTGCCCTGGCCTAGGGGCACCCACAGCCCACTGGGTTAGTGGGGTTGCCTGGGGTCCCTGTAGTGGTGGACACACTGCTGATTGACATGTCCTGGGGACAGTGCCATTGGTCTGCTGGGTGGGTGCTGTGCTGGTTTTTCCTGAGGGGGGAGGTTCTGTGGTGGTTTGGGACTGTGGCAAGGTAACCGACCGTCTAGAGGTCCCAGATGGGCCTGACTGGTCTCCGTGATCGAGGCATGCAGAGCTGCTGTCATCACTGTTGGCCTCTTCTGGGGGGGGGGGATGGATGTAGGTGGCACCTCCTGTCCAGTGACGTTGGGTAGGGGTCCTGTTGGGATGCAAATGCATTGTTATTGTATCTGTGTGTGCCATCTTGTGCAATGGGTGTGTTTCCCTGTATAAATGTGCTTTCCCTGTCGCCTTGTGTGATTGCTGATTAGGTGGGCTGGGTGAGTCTATCTAGTGTGCATGGTGTGGTGATAGGTGTCCATGCTGGTCTGTGATGGGTGTCCATGCATTGGTGTGGCATGCAGGGCTTGGTTTTGGGATGGGTGGGTTGTGATTGTGGGGTATATGTGAGGTGTTGGAGTGATGGGGTGAGGGTAGGGATAGGAGTTTATGATGGCATGCAGGTAGGGTGGGGGTGATAAAGTAGTAAATATTTGACTTACCAGAATCCACTCCTCCTGCTACTCCTGTGAGGCCCTCAGGATGCATGATCGCCAAGACTTGCTCCTTCCATGTTGTTAGTTGTGATGGAGGAGGTGGGGGTCCACTGCCAGTCTTCTGTACAGCAATCTGGTGAAACCACGGAACGGACCTTCCCCATAGGTTGTTCCACCGCTTCCTGATGTCATCCCAGGTTCTTTGATGCCGTCCCACAGCGATGACCCTGTGGACGATTCTCCGCCACGGATACATCTTCCTTGCAATGGAAGTCTGCTGCACCTGTGATCCCAATAGCTGTGGCTCTACCCGGATGGTTTCCTCCACCATGACCCTGAGCTCCTCCTCAGAAAACCTGGGGTGTCTTTGAGGTGCCGTTATGTGAGTGATGTGTGAGGTGATGTGTGAGGAGCTGTGTTGCGATGTATTATATGACGGGCGTGGATGGTGTATGTGTGATGGTGTTCTGTGCATCTGGGTGAAGGTGTGGTCTTTGCTTTTCTCTGTCTGCTTGTTCAATTTGTTCATTGAAAGGGTTGTGGGTAATGTGAGTGTGTGTTTTATAGTGGTGTGGGTGTGGTGTGTGTATGTGTGTCAGGTGTGTGTACTTTGAATTATCCAATGTGGTTGTGTTTTGTATATGTATGTGTATTTTGAGTGCAGCGGTGTGTGCCGCCAATGGTTTACCGTGGTTGAAAGACCGCCACGCTGATTCGTGGGTCTTGATACTGTGGTCATATTCCTCTTGGCGTGACGGTGTGGGTTTTGCTATTGCCAGTTTATCACTGACCTTTGGGCTGGCGGACTTGAGTGGGTGTCTGTAGAGAGGCGGATTTCTCTGTGTGGGTCATAATACCTGTAGCGGAATACCGTCACTGTCACTGTATGTTGCCAGCCGTCAGCACAGCAGTAAGCAGGATTTACCGCCAGGGTTGTAATGAGGGCCTACATGTCCCAGGTCCTTGAGCCAATTCCTAAGATTGTCATGTACAACAACACATTGCTAGGAAAACTTATCACAAGGCCAGGAACTCACACCATACCACAAACATGTCTGAGGCACAACCATCTCCAACTGACAAATGCCATGCTACATACGAACCCTGTTGCAAGCTTTCACAACAACTTACTTCTTTCATCGTTTGCAGCGGACCAGGTTTATGGCATCCAGCCATAGGTGATGACCCCATTTGCAATCCAATGAGGGACACTGTCAGACATGCAATGTGGTGGAAAGGACATTTCGCATCCTGAAATCTAGATTCAGATGCCTGGACCTGACAGGAGGCAGCCTCCTTTACACCCAACCCATTGTGTGTTAAAAGATCCTCAAATGTGCCATCCTGCACAACATATGTGTGTGAATGAACGTGCCAATGTATAACCAGGTTGATGACCTGCCTGAGGAGGAATAGGATGGTTCTGACGATATGGAGGAGGAACAGCACAACACAGCTGCTGGGCTACGCCGGAGACAACAAATTGTTGACAACCTTTACACATAAGAATCACTGAAATAACCATGTTAAATATGTAAATAAACACTTTACATCTACAACCAATGCTGCTTTGGTCTATTCAATCTCCACTACATATTTCATAGGAATGTGAGTCTTACCTCAGGCAGGGGGTATGTAACAGTTACTAATCTGGCAAGTGATGTCCTGGCATCATATGTGATGTGTAACATTGTACTGCCACCATCACACACATCACTTACAGCCTGGTCACTGGTATGTGACAACTGAAGGACACAATCCATGGACCACAACATATAATGTACCTGCACGTTGCCAAATTGCTAATCAATAGGTCATCACACCCAACTACATCTGTACCAATAAGATGTATATAAGGGGCCCACACCTGAGGTTGTGGATGTTGAAAAATAGAAAGTAAGTCATGTTCGGACTGAACACTGTCACAGCTCAGTTTGAGAGTGTCAATGGCTGCATGGAACATGTGTGATGAGGGGGGACATCATTGGTAACTATGCTCATCATGATTTCCCAGGGGTATTAACCAATGGAGAAGTTGAGCCTGCGCAGTCTTTCCATGGTAATCTGTCCTGCCACTGCAATGGGTCACAACCTTGACACAGGGTAAACATGACCTCACTCATTGCATTGACACATCTGTGGTGTGCACATTAGTATGGATGAGAACTTATTCAGCTAGGGCAGCAGGTCCACCATAACAAAAGCAACAACCATTGGTAAATGCAATGAGTGAAATCCAAAATATGTGATCCTACCATAATCTGGGTGGAATGTAGTCAGAGTGTGTCACACACACTATGTACCAAAGATATATACATGTCAGGCAAATATGCTGTCTTCACACAGCTCTCCATAAACTCTAAATCCAAATACGGTGACAGAAGTCGGGTCACATTTTCCTGGGTATTAATAGTTCGCCCATCATTAACAATGCCTGACCTGCGTATGCAGCTTCAAATAGTATGCTCTGTATGACAACATCACACATCACATACCAATACACAATCTAAAATCAGAAGTATTGCATTGCACTGAATGCCAAATACATGTGGATTCACTGTTGTCACACATGAATATATAAGCATGACATGCAGAAATTTGCATGCTGTTGACTCCGTAACACACACATTGGTGGAACAGAACAATCACACGCTTACCACATTGTTGCATGAACTAACACATGTGGCCATACCCAATATGGCACACTGCAGCAAAGTCCGTGTCATATGTATCTTGATTCAGGGTCCATCTAAGGCCAATGCAACAAACCATGTAATCAGGAAATGAGTAAAAAAATATGATGCAAATGCAAAGAAAATGACACATGGACCATTAGCGTGATTTCTACATTCACACTCCTCTAAATGCAGTCTTCTCTGAAATCGACGCATAACCGTCTTGCGTCAATGTAAACCAACCATGTGTGTTATGCAGCAAAAAACCTATGCAAATGTCAAATGCAGCAAAACACGTATAACTGCAAAACGTGACGCACAGGGACAGGAAGTGATGTAATAGGAAATCCTATCTACAAGCATGGTTCAGTGGGTGTAGTTTCAATTTCTAGTTGCAATCTGTGCCTTTGTGACTTTGTAGTTGTGTTTTGTAGCTGGTTGAGTCTTGGTTGTGTTTTGAAGTTTGTGGTGTCCCTTCTGTTGTGTACTTTTGTATTTTGTGTGTATTTTGTCCCACTAGTTGTGAGTTTGTGTAGTTTTTGTCTAGATTTGTATCTGTACTGTGGTGTGTGTGACCGGGGTAGTTTGTGATTTGGGATAGTTGGTGTAAGTTAGTGGGGTTAAGTTTCCGTTCATTTTTCCTTCTTAGTTTTTAGGGTCAGCTTTGACCAAATTCAACATGTCTTAAAGAGGGAGGATGACCAGAATGTCAGGGGATGAGCTCGGTGCATTTGTGTGGCTGGTATCCCACTACCTGCCGATGATGCTTGAGATGGGTGGCTGCGTGATCCTTAGATACTTGACCAAGGCAAGGCGGCTCCGGTGGGGCAAGGTGCTCCACCACCTAAAGCGAATTTACAGGACCGGCAAGAATGAGCACCAGCTAAAGCATCTCCGAGCAGATCTGGTGGCCAGTGAGCAGGGTCTGCTCAATCACCTTGTTATCATGATCGGCAGACCTGTTGGTGAGTCCCCCATTGGCATACTTTTGACTGTTCACTGCTCTTGAATGACAGTAGCAGATGAGTTGGAGTGGTGCATGCAATGCTTGTAGGCAGGTTGTATGCAACCAGAATGAAGAGTATCTGCGCCGGTCTAGGCTTGGAGTTCACATGCCCAACAATGATACAAATGCAGGTCAGTTGTCTGATGAGTCCTGCACAACCATCATGAAGGCACACATTTCATATCCCATAGCGTCACCAGTGCCCTGGTATAGTGCCATGTATGAAATGCCAAGGCACCGTCAGCCTATCATATGTCCCTGGATTGTGTCAACAAAGTGGCGCAATGCGTGCATAGTGCAACTTTGTAAACATTTCACGCACATGACCCCTGCCACAGCCATTATGTTAGCAAAGGGGGTTTATCTGCCTTAGAGGCAATGATTGTGGAGCATTTGATAACATTAGACAACTTTGCCACATCAGTCATGAATTAATCAACGCAGAATTACAATTGAGCCGCATTGCACAACACAAAGGGCCTCTGGGTTTGAGTACCTGACTTAGAAGTCCTGCAAAGCGCAGAGGTAGTGACGTATTTTTACACAGCTCCCCCTTATATCATGTTGTGTCGTCTTCTATAGATGGCCCACACATGGTGTTGTCAGGGGTGTGCTAAAGGGCACACATTATGTGGGGCAGCACTAGGGGCCGGAATAATGAGAGGCAAGTGCCGCCCATTCATCATAATGTGATGTATTAGCAGCACAAATTAAACCTCAAACACAGAGGCCCTCATTACAACATTGGCGGGCGGCAACCGCCGCCTGCCAAGTTGTAACCGCTGTGCGGCCACCAATGCGGCCGCACTCCCGCGGTGCCCATTATGACATCCCCGCTGGGCCGGCGGGGATGTGGGCCGCAACATGGGAGCCGGCTCCAAATGGAGCCGGCGGTGTTGTGGCCGTGCGACTGGTGCAGTTGCACCCTTTGCGCTTTTCACTGTCTGCAGAGCAGACAGTGAAAAGCCGCATGGGGCCCTGTCAGGGGGCCCCTGCACTGCCCATGCCAGTGGCAGTGGCAGGGGCCCCGTGACTCCCCGTACCGCCAGCCTTTTCCTGGAGGTTCAAACCGCCAGGAAAAGGCTGGCGGTAGGGGGACTCGTAATCCCCTTTGCAGCGCTGCAAGCAGTGCTGACCTGGCGGATTACTACTGCTGGGGCCATTGTGGCGGGAAACCGCCGGCCCCGGTGGTGCGACCGCGCCACTTCTGCCACGGTCGTAATGACCCTGGAAGTACCGCCAGCCTGTTGGCTGTGCTTCCGTCATTTCAGCCCTGGCGGTCCTGTACCACCAGGGTTGAAATGACCCCCATAATTTGTAAATTAGTGTTGCATGTGCGTTGGTAATTAAGGTAAAGGCAGTGCACACTTTTCAATATTCAAGTCCCAGGTGCTCCCCCACTGTTGTCCTATTGGCTGCTTTGTGTCACTGGGCAAGGCCATGTAAGTGAGATTGAACATGAATTTGGAAAAGACTACTGGCAGTTCCATGTTCCAGTTCATGTTCTGTCACAGACTGCCCCCATATCACACACATGTGCAGAGTCTGTTCCACTAGCCTACAGCTCCTCACTGACATTATGAGTTTGCACTGCATCAGCTCCATCTCTGCCACATCATTCACCTGTAACTCCAGATGCATCCTCTCTCTTCAGAGCATGTGTGTCTGTGTTGAACTCTTTGTCTATGCCCATTTACTTCTCCCTCACTGGATTGACAATAGTGTACAATGGCAACAGTGGCAGGCCAACCTGTATTTGCAATACATATGTGTCACAATGCAGTCAATGTGCAGGTAGACAAAGCAACTGCACATGAGTCCACAGCCATAGCAATTCCATAAGTGTGTCTGTCTTGTGATGGCACCCACATTTAACTCTGTTCATTGCAGGTTGTGTAATGCAAATCCCCAACACCTTGCAATACCCACACAATCCCAGAGTAGTAGTGTGTCTGTGAGCTATGATGATGACATAGTTGTTATCTACATCTGTGGTAGGCATAAATGCCATGGGTATTACAATGGTCCTGCCACTGCTACAACCATGGCATGGCCCTCAGATGGAAAATACATGATCAAACAGTCCCATTTGGCAATGGAGGTGTCATGCCCTCAGACAGCTGCATGACAATATAGATGTTGCAGGGTGTAGCACTACATGAGTCACTGGCCCAGTGCTATGGTTCAGATGTGTGACTGTCACTCACCTGAGTGTCTGTGTCATTGTGTGATCAAAATGGTGTGTATGTTGCACTGTTTTCCACTAGGACAACCATCTCACTCCTCTCAACTAGTTCACAATGAAATTTGACACTAAGCATGGTTTACCATGCATGTCTTACAGGTAAATCAGCCCCCTACACCATTGGCAAAGTGGCATGATTTGAAGACCCAGATGTATCCAGTAAGTATGATAATGTGTGCCTGTGAAATAATCCAGGGTTTGGTGTGAGTGAGTCATGTGTGTTGAATTCAATGCCAGATGCGATGAGCTGTCCAATGATCAGATATCAAAGTAGCCTGGATGGTGACATTACGGCCCAGTTAGAGGAGCCCCAAGCACCACCAGAGGGTCACATCTTGTGAGGCTCGTGGTGCACAATGACCAACATCGTGTACACAAGGTGGTGACAAGCCACATGTAGGGCCACACATGATGAAGAATGACAGAGTTCAACGCTGTGGGAAAATTTGCAATGGCGCACTCCATCATTCTCACAACATATGGATGCAACATATTGAACCCAATTTGATGCATCCATGTATTGTCATGAAGATGGAGGACTGAGCTGGCTATTGTCCCCCAGCATGGCACTCTGGGGGTCATTCTGACTCCCGCCGGCCGCGGTAACCGCAGGGCCGGCGGGAGCTGCCAGAATACCGCTATGCAGTCGAAAGACCGCCGCGGGTATTCTGGGTTTCCCGCTGGGCTGGCGGGCGACCGCCAGAAGGCCGCCCGCCAGCCCAGCGGGAAACACCCTTCCATGAGAATGCCGGCTCCGAATGGAGCCGGCGGAGTGGAAGGGGTGCGACGGGTGCAGTTGCATCCGTCACGATTTTCAGTGTCTGCATGGCAGACACTGAAAATCATGGTGGGGCCCTGTTACGGGGGCCCCTGCAGTGCCCATGCCATTGGCATGGGCACTGCAGGGGCCTCCAGGGGCCCCACGACACCCCATACCGCCATCCTGTTCCTGGCGGCCAAAACCGGCAGGAACAGGATGGCGGTATGGGGGTCGGAATCCCCATGCGGAAAACCGGCGGGACACCCCGATTTTCCGTTTCTGACCGCGGCTGTACCGCCGCGGTCAGAATGCCTTTGGGAGCACCGCCAGCCTGTTGGCGGTGTTCCCGCGGTCGTTGGCCCTGGCGGTCAATGACCGCCAGGGTCAGAATGACCGCCTCTGTCTTTTGCACTCCATGTATGTTATGCTTATGTGGAATGTAATTGACGTGCGTGCAGGTGAAGGCAAAACGTGTGCTGGCATGGAAATGGGTGTGAAAGGAATAGTAGTGGTAGATCTGGTATTGATGGGTGTCTACACTTGAACACATGAATGTAGGTGTGATAGACCTAGGGATACCAGCTTCCTAGTTTTCAGCCCTCCTAACATATGGTCCACTCCTTGACTCCAAGTATGAGTGGGCAGGCCTTGGTGGATGATCACGACAGTTGAGATGATGGATTGCGTGGCCATCCCCCCTTAGGCTCAGGGGAAGAGGAATACCAAATTTGTAGGTAGATGTGATGCTTACAGTGTAGATGACAGTCATATTGATCAGGATTGCAGGTGTACCTATCAGCTCTGACCCCTTATGCTTACCAACAGCATCCCATCCTCCCAATAACATGTTCAAGTTACTGGTGATGTATGTTTTGAAATAGACACAGATGATGAGGAAGTTTGGCCCTGATCTATGTAAATTTAGCGCTGCCTTTGCATTATTCTTTTTTATGCAAAAGCGGGGCACGCTTCCAAAAGTTTGGTTCATTTTCTAGATTTGCCTCACTTTAGCATCAAAAATATGATGCTAAGGCAGTGTTGACGTTACATTTATCAGGGCCATTGTCTTTTCTGGAATGTGAGTTAGAGTGCATGTGTAATTAGATGTAGCAGTGTAAACTACTAATCTGTACAGACTCCACACAATTTAACAGCTGCCAACATGATCAATTATGAGTTGCGAAGCTCAGGGAGGTACTGCCTTATCCTGGCAGTGGATACTGGTTTCAGACAAATGGTTCACTGCTACCGTGCAGAAAAGGCAAGAGGAAAATGTCTGGCATTCCCACAAGGCATCCACACACTGCCTAAGAAGGCTCAGCGGACACCTAGCCCCTCAGCAGTGTGGGTGGGCACAGCTGGCACCACACCCACAACATCAGCTACAACTGCATCGACATCAGTGCAACAGCCCACACCACCTGCTGCCATGGACACACCATTGCTGCAGGATCTGCAGAGGGACATGTCCCTTGTACTAAAATGTTTGGACAGCTTAGAGGGAGAGGTAGCCACCAACACCAAGATGTTAAAATACACTTAAAAAAAACTAACGGAGGCCAAACTTTCACTGCGCTCTAATCTGCCACCTCCAGGTTCTGTCCCCTCCCTTCTGATTTTCTCATATATTTTATTGTGGGCCTTAGTGGGTTAGTGTTAGTCTAGTGTAGGTATTTAGATTAGAAAGGATAAGTGGATTTGGGGGATAGGTTTTGTACTTATTATGTGTTAATTGGTGGGTAGGTCATGTGGGGGGATCTATGTGTTTTCTGTAATACAAAATGTAAAAAATATATATGTGTTTAGAATTAGTTAGTATATGTGTAGTATTAGTATATGTTGGTCTGCATGTGTCTTGTAACTTAAGGGGGTGGGGGTCCAATGTTTAGAGTGTGGTGTTAAATGTGGTAGTTAGGTTTAGAATAGGGTAGATAGCTTTAGTTGTTTAATAAGTATATTTAGAATATGTTAGTTCAGGATAGGGTAGGTTTTATTAATCGTTTAGGTTTGTTGAAATTTTAATAAACTTTTTTCCGTACTCCTATACATTTTTGTGTTATATGTTTGTGTCTCAGGATCTTCCCTTGAGTGCAAATTGTGTGTTGGCCTTGGGATTCTGTCCTACCTCCGAATACCTCTCTTGACATGTGCATCACCTATTGACAACTGAGCTGTCACATTGGCTGCAACAACACATCTACTTGCCCATGCATCTGCCATCCAGTGTACCCACCACTCAAGGTGACTATAGTTACTTTGTAATGGACAGGTAGCTGTGTTACTTCAGCTGTCATCCTAAATTGGGACTCTATCCTGCAAAACTGACCGGTGGCAATCACTAATGAGGTTCGGTACCTCTGTATCACATCAATGTATTCTACTGGTACTCACAGCTGACGATAATGCCCTAGAACTATTTTACAGGCATTCCTGCCGTATGTAGTGAGTGAAGCATACATGTGTTCTTCATTTGTGACATACTCAGTGAATTGCTTGTAGGGGATGAGACGAGCATTAACATTTGTCATGTTAGGGAGCTTGTGTGTAGCTATGTGCCCCGACAGCCCCGCACTCTTGAACTAATATTCTGTGACTAATGACATTGACACACACATCACAATTACTAAGCATAGTAGATGGATCACAATACACAAAGACAAGCAGTTTGTGAAGGAGGTATTTATGTACAAGTGCCGTAGTGCGATATTTACAATGTCCAGATCAGTGATCCTGTTTGTGAAATCCATACAATCGTGACACAACACAAGTCCAGGGTTGAGGCACATGTCATGGGACATGCTTGGGTGAAGTGCTGCTAAGTGTGGAGGAACAAGAATTGCCAATTGGTAAGTGAGAGGCAATAAAAGTCCATAGCAGACAGGTCAACAGTGTGTCGGTGAAGTGTACATATATCCAACTGTGCTAACACTGGCATGATCTCAAGCACAGGACAAAAGAGAACACTGCTGATGTGGCATGGGCTGGTGCTACCGGGAACTCTTACGAGTGAAGATGATCTGTTCCACATCTTCATCCTCCGATGTGAGTGGTGTCTCCTCTATCCTTGATGGTGGTGGTGGGTAAGTAGAGGGGGCCACACACACTTCAGTGGATGAAGGTGGGGAATCCCAATTCCCGGCACCTGCTATTTGTGGAACAACATATGGCATCACTGCAGAAAGGAGGAGCTGCCTATTTTTCAGGACAGCAGCAACATCTTAGTGGTAGGCAGCCATGTCTGCTCTGAGGGAGGCCACTTCCTGGTACATGGAGTCCAGCTTG
Organism: Pleurodeles waltl; assembly: GCF_031143425.1. Classification (NCBI taxonomy): domain Eukaryota; kingdom Metazoa; phylum Chordata; class Amphibia; order Caudata; family Salamandridae; genus Pleurodeles; species Pleurodeles waltl. Next base: position 213,982,139 of record NC_090450.1, on the reverse strand, counting down.
TTCTCAATTATGCTGCTGTCAGTTTTGGAGGGCTGTTGTTGTGGCCTCTACCTCTATGTCCCTCAGACACTGCTGGACCCCATGCAGTGGGGAGTGTGTGCCTCGTTTGGCTGCAGTATGTTCCTTGGCCGTAACAAGGCATGTGCGCATTCCTTCTAGGCTGGCTGCCATAGTCTCCATCCCCACCCGCTTGGCCTGCTTCCGCTGGACACCTACCACTGTCCTCTCAAAGCTGGTCCCTGGATCCTCGGAGTCCTCAGCTGTGTCGGTGCTGGCAGGTTGTACTATTGGGGTGTTAGGTGGGGCACCTGGGATGGCTGCTACATTATTTGTCCTCCTTGCCACTGGAGTAGTTGTCTGGAGGGATACCAGGACTTCTTTGGGGGTCTCTTGGCTGATGGGTGTCAGCTGGACATCCAGGTACTCAGGGTACTTCAGGACAGGCGATCAGCAAAAGAGACATCATCCTCTGCAATGAGATGGTGTAAAATCAATCTTTCTGTGTTGTGGCAGTTGACATGTCACGTCACTGACTTGCTATTGGAGGCTCATTGTCATCTTACATCCCAAATATTGTTCCTGTACATTATGGTTGCAGTCTATCAGCCCTTTGCCCCGTCTGAGTGTCACATTAAGGGAAGCTCAGGTGGCACAATCGCTGCATCATATCTACTAGGTGTGATGTAAATCCTTTTGGTGGCTTGACACCATCTCATTATTGTTGACCCTCCCTATACATTCATTTGCATGGTAGGGACTTGCAATGGGTGTTGCAGTGGTCAAGGCACAGCAACACATTGTAATATGCCCCTATCCCAGTCTTACATGTTACACATACACCCAGGTGGTACTGAAACCTTACACCACTCCAGGGGTGGCATTGGCAAAACACTATGCTGTTGCTTCTTTTGTTAGCTCCTCATGTTGATGTATGTGTGCTACATTGCACAGCACCCATGGACCTCACAGATTTCCATTTCATTTTCTGTCTCTGCTGTAAGGTGCTCCTTCCTACACAACAATGACCTTCCCCTAAATTCAGCCATCCTTGCACTATGATGCAAGAGATGCAGCTTTGTGTCAGTGGAGGTAAATTGACACAGTCACAGGAGTGGACTCAGAGATGGCCAGCATGGGTACCATTTGTTGCTGTGTACGTCATTTTCTACATGACAGTTCCTGATGGTAGATTAGTTTATGGACATAGCCAGTTAACTGGAGTTGAACTTAGGTCAGGGCCTAGAGCTAGTTTGATGGTGATTTTGCAGGTAGTCATACTGGTGCATACATGGACCCTCATTACAAGTCCGGCAGCCTATGACCACCTGACTGCCATTGTCTATATGAGCACCCCCAACAGCGCAGGTGGTAGTGGCACATGTTGTCTTTGGGGAATGGCCCATGGGCCAATGACCTGGCACTGGCAGGTTGCCGGCAGCTTACAGACTGGCACTGCCACCTGTCTTGTGAGACCAGACCAGACCAGTATTAGGATCAGCACTACCCACCAGCTGTGTTCCCGCTTTTCCACCAGCCTTTGCATGGCAGTGAACACCCATGCAAAGGTTGGTGGTGATGTGGTGTGGTAAGCCCCTGGGTGCCCCTGCACAGCCCATGCACCTGGCATGGGCAGTGCAGGGGAACCCATGCCCTGCCCCTTTGCCCTTTCCACTGCCTGATTTGCAGGGCTAAGAGCAGCGTATCCTGTCACACCCAATGCACCTGAAGACTGGCACTGACTCTATTTGATCCATCACCAATGTTGTTGTAAGTGCCCCACAGAGCTACCATGAGCAGACAGATTTCCACCCGCCATCCCAACAGGTGACTTATACTGCCAACTGCAAAGGGTACACTGTACTGGCAATCTTACCAACATCAGACTGTCCCATGCACCATCCCCCGCTCATCAATCTGAAATTGTACACCATTATGTTCACAGTCATACACCATGTGTTTTATGTGTGTGGTTAATTCCCCATTCCTAGGTGTCTCACATGGTTGTGTCTGAGTAGTTGTGGGCTCAGCCTGTGTTTGTTGTGACCTACAGTTTGCAATCTGTAGTATATATTTCCTGTAGTGGCACAGTTCTGATCAGCGTCAAAATGTGTGGCTCCACACTACACCATTTTAGTTGCTCTGCGTAGTGGCATATTTCCAGTGATACAGGATCACCCTGCTATTCCCCAGCGCCTCCCCAGATTACCTTTCCCTGCACCCACAGGAGCATCCATACTGCATGATGGAGTGGTGGCTGCCTTATATGGAGTTGTTGTTCATGTGCGGGGTGGTGGTGCTACCGGCATATGTCTGGGTACTGTTGTGAAGGGGTTCAATTAATTGTGTGCTGTAAGATGCAGCACACATGTGTGTTGGCAATGATACAAGGCAGTTGCAAGGTGTTATTGCAAGGGACACCTCCATGACGTTACCCCACGAATGGTATTGACTGACTTCGCACTCTCTGATGTCTTGGTCGTGTTGGTAGGGTTTGTTCGACTATATGCAAGGCATGCTGTGATGACATGACCAGAGGCACAGTAATTATACATGCCTTCCATCCTATGTTCTGCATATTTACATGTAGGATTAAGCCCTGGTGATTGACATATGTCCAGGTTGTGTATGTGTCGTGGTGCATGGCACAACCAAGGCTTATGTACATGTGTTGCTTACGTTTGAATGGTGCAATTTGCTTCATGTGCAATGTGTCCCTCTGTGCTCCTTTGACATGCATTGAGTGTGTCCTACGTGCCTCCCCCTTCCTGCACTTGCCAATTTAGTATTAATTTCCCCATTGAAACTTACCTTGCATTTGTAGTGTTTCCGGGTAGTCTGTGCTGTCCTGTCCTGCGATTCCAGTGACCAGTTCCTCCGGGATGACCGCTGCAACCATCTCCTCCATCTCGTCCAGGTACTATTGTGGTGCTGGACTACCACCTCCAGTTTGCAGTGCTGTCTTCCTGTTCCTTGACATTTTCTCCTTTGTCCTTCACTTGCAACTATGCTAGCATTTCTTGCACTCAGTTATGGTTCTCCTCACCTCTGCCACACTGTTGATCATGTCACTATCTGCTGCCAGACTGTCTCTCTCCTAACAATTGGCAATTTGGAGGTGACGAACTAAAACAAACACTTTTTCTTCTCCTTTCCCAGGGACTTGAGTGTGTCCTCCTGGCTGGTTCCTGGTTGAAAGGGGTCATCTTGGGGTCTCTCCTGGATATCTGGGTCCATTTTGCCTCTCCTTTGCAATCTTTTTCCCCATTAGGGTCTGAAGTTGACGCTAATGAGGTTAAAAATGGAGCATATATGTTTTGCGACAAATTTAAGTGCCATAAAACAGGTTAGAGTCATTTTTGCGGCGATAACGTAATTTTGCCTTACGACAAAGGGCAATGGTTACTGTAATTTTTTTTTACTCTAACCATTTTTTAGTGCTGTCTTGCATCATGGCATAAATTTCACGCCCAGATGTCGCTAAAAAATGGCGCTAGTCAGCTCTAAGGTTTTTGATGCAAAACCGCATTTGAGCAGTTTTCCGTCAAAAAGTATAAATCTGGGCCTTGGTCTGTATTTTAATTCTTAATTGCAGTAGATTTCTGAATATGTTCACTGCACGAATTTAATCGCCCGAGATAAGAGCCATAGGCTGAGGACAATGAAGGGATCTAAATTCTATATAAATATACTGCTATTTCCTCAGACTATTCTTCTAACAGTAACTGTGAACACAGACTGTGGATTAACGTATCCCATGAGATATGGACTTCAGACTGGTTTAAATTTGAATTCAGGAATAATTTAATTTCTGAGCGGATAACAGAACTGAGTTTAGCAGAAGATGATGAAATGTGAATTGTCCTGGGGTGTGGAAGTGTAAACTGAACTGAGAGATACATGATAGTGCAGTCAGTAGTAGTAAAACCCGATATATCACAGAAATAATACAATTTACTAACTCACAAGAGAATGTAATACAGTCATTTCTTTTAACAAACTTTATGACGGAAAGAAAATGATGCAAATGTAGAAGATCCAAGGCTGTGGGCACCTAATATATCAATTAGATTTAGAGTTTGCATAATCTGTACAGCTTGATATTGTTTTTTGTGTTTTTCTTAATAAGGACTAAAGATGCTGGTGCGAATCAAAATGCATATGGATCAAGAGTACATCAAAATAATTCTCCCAGATTGCAAAACTATTGCAAAGGGAACGTCTATGGTCAGATGCAGCAAAAAGCCTTCGTTTTCCCTGGTAGGAGCTTAGGTAAAATGAACAAAAAAAAAATCAGAATTTTTTATATAACATTAAAGAAAGACACACTGACCCAATTTATCAACTGCTATTTTAGAGACAGAAATAATGAGACTGTAGAGGAGGATTTCATCTTCTCCAATGTTAGATCCTTGAGCAGTGACCAAATATTTTCTAACAAGAAACTGCTCAAAAAGTGAGTTGTCACCATAATGGAAATGGGCGTTATTAACACATAAAACTCCTGGTTAAAAATTCTGAGCATATTTTCCAGGATAATGTGGGCCATTTGCATGTCAGGTAACAATCCAAAGTGAGATTTTAGATTCACTTTGTGAATATAACTTTAAGAGGTTATCTCACCAATGCTTTCATAGAAACCTCTTTATGAACTATCTGTCCAGGGTGCCTTACCAAACTACCTATTCTAGCCCAACCAGTCCCCTTTCTCGTGTATCCTTCTCAGTACTAACCCGAAGCACACCCTGAAGCCAATCTTCTTTCTGTGACCCAGGAGCTTCCACTCTAAACGTAACAATCTCACGCTCAAATAGATATTTGCCCAGTAATAGGAAAGGTTTTTGTCAAAGAGAAGCAGCAAGGATAAACAAGGATAACAGGGGATACACATAAAACACAGCATACGAACAGATGTGTACACCAATTGTTTTAAAGAACAAAACAGATCTTCACAAAAAGATATTTTTCATGATTCTCAAAGTTCTTCCCAAGGCATCTAAATGCCAAAGATAAAACTCACAATGCCAAAGTTTCAGGGATGTTCCCAACATTCCTATGCAGCGTCTACCCAAAATGTGTATGTGTGGGGGGAAATTGCTGAACTCCACTTGTGCAAGCACTCCAGGCACCAACCTGGCCTGGGGCAGCCCGCCCACTTCAATCCTACATCACATGCCTGGAGGCGCCTTTTTGATTTGAAGGTCGCGGCGCTCCCACTGCAAAGGGAATATTGATGAACACCACTTTTGCAAGGAGTCCAGGCAGCAGGCTGCTCTGGGATAGCCTGCCCACATCGTCCTACATCACGCACCTGGAGGTGCTTTTCGGACTTAAAGGTTGCGGTGCTCCCACTGTGCTGGACACGCCTGGGCATGTGTCTGGGTGAAGACGGGGCCAAGAGTGGGCCTTCTGTGCCAGTCAGCGGCTGGAAGAGGCTGGGCCCTCTATGTTTACTTTCCCATCCTTTTGTCCGTGTCTGTGTGTGGGGAAGGAACCTTTAGCTGGTGAGTGGTTACCTGGCCTTATTGGTGTGAGAGAGCGTAGCTTAAATATTACATATATTAAATGTGAAATGCTTATATAAATGCCTAACAATGCTGCATATGAAAAATGACCATAAACATTAGTTGCTTAGTGTGTATTCTTAATATGATTATAAGTGTGAAGTTACTACTGTACACATAGACTAATGACGATTGTAAGAAATAATTACTTGCACCATGAGTAATTGGATATATTAACGCTTACGAATATTGCATTTGTATTAAAAACCATAGGCCTTAAGTTAGCGTGAGTTGAAGATTTTAGCTGTGTAGCTCTCATATTAAAGCATATTTTCTGTTTTTCAGTGTGCTGACTCGTAAAGGGCCATGACCCAGCATTTGTTCTTTTCCTTTGTTTTATGTTGCTAACTTCATCCTGTTCCCATCCACATGCTAGCTGCCTTAGTATAAGTTTTATACAGATTTGAAACAAATGTATACCAAAGGAATGTGCAAGGCCATTCGACCATGGATAAAGAAGCTCATGACCCGAGAGACGTGCCAAGATGATGACACAACACCCCGGATGTGCCACCTACGAAGACGTCAATTACGAAGACCAATCAAAGTGTTATAAATTATCGTGGGGTGACAATTTGGATTACCTAATGTATAATTTGATAGGTTAAAGATAGTGGGGTATAGTGAATATCCAATAGAATTTTGGGGGAAGGTATTGCGAAAAAAGGGAAAAAAACTCATGACACAGAAGAGTCGAGGAAATTAGGTAGGGAATGCTAGCGATTTTATCCAGAAACTCTGTCACTCTGTTTGGTGACTTTGAGACTTAATAAATTATCCTTACCCATAGACTGTCTTTATGTTTCTCCTCTTATGAGGGAAGTGTCCCCTCTCCACTAGACTAAGTTAGACTGCTGGCGTTACGACTGATGTCCTGAAGACGAAGACTGATCCTGTGTGCTGACTCAATCCTTGGAGGGTAATTATGACAATGCTATTGTAATTTTGTCTATTTGCTTTTCCTTTCTAGGTACCAACTGCTGTATTTTTGATTAGAGGCAATAGTTTAGATGTTTTCCAAATTGGTGTTCTAAATTGTTTTGCATGAAGACCAACATGCTGATGCTAATTAGAGGCTAGGATAGGTGGAACACCCTGACTGACACAAACTGACGTGACTGACATTATACCATGCTGAACTAATATTTACATGATATTCTATGTGTTCCGATCTATATGTTCACTTTATGTTATGTTCTTATATTCGTGATTTTTGCATTATTGAAGTCTTATTACAGTTGCCATACTGTGACTATGCTTATATGCTTCTTGGTTTTGAGATTGACACTTTACTAGTAGATTGTAATCAATAGGGAATAAAACTCATAAAATGCTATCACAAGGTGTGGTTATTCATGGCTAAAAGGTCATGGTTGCGTCGACAATTTGATTAATGTCTTTATCCAAAGTAAGGTGTATTGTGGTGATAAATATCAGCGACCTTATTGATATATTACTTGACATATTGATCAGTTATCTCGTTCTACGGTGTCTCACCACTGGGTGAAAAGATTCATCGGCATAAAACGAGTCCTGATGTGTATAAAATTGACATAAAGGGACGCGTAAACAGGTGTCTTCCGTTATTATGGGAAAGAGGCTGTAGCTCAAACTGTTCCCTCAACTGCTGATACAGTGACATGCCCAAAAGCTATTAAAGATAATATACTCGAGAGAGCAGTAGGGATAATCTCTACCAAAATTGAGTCAGCAGAAAGATTATCAGTGGGCAAGTATGTAAGACCTGACTCTGAAGCTGAGGAATGTGCTAATTCGATAGTTAGCTCTGTGCGCCCACCATTTTTTGTGACCACAATAAGGGGGCTGGATCTTTGCAATCATGTGTGTATTACTCGCGCTGTCTTGCACGCCTGAGAATGTGAACCCCACTGTGGACCGAACATCCGATACTGGTTTGACTATTACTCCTTTTTTACAGCTATCAGCCCAGGCTCAGTTTGGCCCAGCTACAAAATGTAGGAAAATTGCGGGAAAAAAGGTCAATCCAGTGACATTAACAAAGTAATCAATCAACTGTCCCTTCCTCAGTCAATTTCTAAGTTACGGTTGACCTGGGCATGATCTGTGGGACGGGAACACCGGAGTCTCAATTGGCTTTATGCCAGGATGTTCCTTTGCCGGCTCCTTCAAGTTATGATAAAATATAATATAACAAAACTGGTGATTTACGCTATAGAGTTTGCACATCCTATGTGTGTGTATAAGTTTCTGGGGAGATTCCTTGTCCTATAAAGATAACGTTGTAAGATGGGTGCCAGACTGGTTAACACACCCAACCACCAAGGGTTGACACTGAGCTGACTGGAAGGCCAGTCACGACTGGAATAACGGCACATTACACGGATGATAAGGCTTATCATGGCCATCCCCTACAGATACCTGTGGTGATAAACGACAGGGAATTCGTAGAAAATACAGATTTTTCAAGATTTCATAGCTGTCTCCTCTATTCTGATTGGGGGAATATGTACCTCCCAACACGTTAAGGAGACTATTGTCAAAAAATGTTGCCTTGAAAAAGTCTAGATGACAAAACACATGCCGGCTGCATTTTGGAATGTACTGTTTTCTTGTGAAGAATAAACCTCAACTAACCATGAAAATGCGCATTGGACTTTGATGTATACTTCATCACTCATACAAACATTGTGGACTGTACTGGTGTGCCCTAGTATTATTTGACAAGTCATGATAACATGTTGAAGCTGCTGTGCCTTGTTATGGATGAGAAACTACCGCCATTGTTAGATATGCTTGATCAGATTGGGAGCCGGCTAACAAGTGTTTCCACTGCAGTTCAACTGAGTACCAATGGCCATGGTATACAAACTGTATACTCAAATACTGACAACTCTGAGAATCATGAGAATCGGTCCAACCCTGGTATAAATGTGGGGAACGATAACGCCATATGGTCTAAATGGTTCGGACATAACCAGAGCATTCTTTACCTTTCATCAGTCCTGGTCAGCCTATTCCCCACCAGGCAGAAGTTAATGGCCATGCAGTTTCTAAAACAGTGAATTCAGTTTCATTATTAAGGCCTACCTGTTTGCGAACTATGGCTCCAGCACACAATAGCGCTCTTAACAAGGATATTTTAAATTTACCTCTAGTAGTGTCCCCTTATATTGTAGCTATGACAGATCTTCCTCCCCTGAAGACTGAATAAAGTGAAATGTGGGACAGTTGCGTAATAAAATCATGCACTGGTTTAGCCAGACCTACTGTAACTTAAACAGCCATACCAACATCATTGTGGCATGGAGGGTCAAATGTGTGGGGCACTGTGAGAAGGGTTGTGAGGGCGATTGTATTGTGGTTAATTTTCTGGTGTGCAGGATACTGGCTATTAAGGAGACTAGTGGCTTTTCCCACTCAAACCTTTCCATTCTCCCACTTGGGCATTTTTATAAGCCATCTTGTCCGTTCTACCAGCTCCCCCATAGGACTAAAATGGGTGATCGTTCATCTACACTCCCCTGTGAGAATCGGTTTGACGCCTTGAGTAATTTGGTGGCCTAGCTGCTGAGCCAGCTGTCTTTACTATATTATCGGTTGACTATCAGGCACGACCCTCAACAATAAGGGACTCTCCTACTCACTGCATTACGCAATTAACTCGGGGTCAATTGCTAAAAATATTAAGTTGAAACAGCGGTACTATGCTCCAAATTATATCTTCCGAATGTTTGACGTTGATTAAGAATTATGGTTTCTTTATGTTTCCAGAGACTTGGGATGTGTCCCATTCTTCTTTAGATGGCTACCAGTGTTTTCACACTCCTGCAGTTCCTTCTCATAATAGTCGTGCATTGAGAGGCTTAGAGGCTTGGATTAATGTACTTAGTGGATGCCATGTCTGTTTCTTTGATTCTCAAGTTCTTCTAGAGAAGACCCATATTTATATATACTTTGTAAATTGTTATAATAATGATTTTGTAAGCATTCCTAAGGTTAAACTGGTAACATTGACTAATAGTATTCATAATTTAATTGATAGGGAAATCTTTGCTGGACGGCTTATTTATTTGTGTCTTGTGGGTGATTTTAATAGTAAGCAGCCACTGCCGAGTGAGGGTCTCCCTGATAGTGTCCCCCAACTATGCCAACTCACCCCCAGGGTGTTAGATTTAGCAGCCCCTCTAACCACCAGTAATTTATGTAATATTATGGAAATCGCTGGTGTGTCATCAGTAGGATAGTTTACCTATAGGGGTCGGGGAAATCCTTCAGTGATAGATTACATTTTTGTGATGCGCAACTTGGAAAATATAGTGGTCTCGTGATCAATAATAAAGTCAGATTTTAGCTATCACAGTCCCCTGCAGGCAATATTTTTAGTGGCACCCAGGGAGAAACCCAGGGCATTTACTGGAGCTAGTCACCCTCAATTTACAATTGATAATTTTAGACCTGTGTGGAGGTTGTGTGAGCCTGCTAGGTTTTTCAGACTAATTATTAACTCTAATCGCGAGCTGGTGGATATATGTCTTGTGGTGGGGGATATGGCCTCCTTAGCGCCAAATACTTTTTCTGGACTATGCTCAAATATCAGGGTTGTACTCCTGCAACCTTTTCAGCCCTTGGTAAATTCAACTGGGGGATTTAGCCATGACTGTTCCCTAGCTAATCGATGTCTGTTCCAGGCTCTTACAATGAAGCTTAGGGACTCGGTAGCTGTCAGTTTAGCAAGGAGACAATACAAAGACATCATTAGGAGGTGATGGAGAGAGGTACTTGTGGATAATTAGGAGAAGCTGGTGCTAGCTGCGACAGTTAAAAATAGCAAGTATTTCTGGCTTACAGTCACTTAGCTGCACCATATGGGCAAGGGTGTTAGTTCTGATCCTTGTCACATCTCTAGTACCATGTGGGAGGCCCATTTCTCTGACATCTATTAGCACCTGTGAGTAAGGTGGAGTTCCTTATAGAAGCTGTTCTAGTTGGCATTTACAGGGTCAGCTTGGACGAAGTGAGTAGTGCCATATATGAGTGTGCTAGTGGAAAGGTTCGGGCCCGGATGGCATCCTGATTGACCTCTTTAGACATAATATGGACTTTTGGGCACCACTGCTAACAATGTTTTAAATAATGTGGTACATGTGCCTTTGCCCCATTCTTGGTCAACCTCAATTATAGTGCCAATATTTAAGAAGAGAAACCGTTCCTCCCCTGGGTCGTATAGACTGATGTCCTCTATTGTTTCCACAGTCGAAATCTTAGGGAGGGTGATTTACAACAGTCTCAGGGATTGGATTGAAACTGAGGTGATACTAACTACGTGCCAATATGGGTTCCTCAGCAAATTGGGGACCATAGAACCTTGTTTAAATCTGAATCTTGTGCAAGGGCAGTATACCATTTCCAAGAAAGAGTCCTTCTATTTAGCATTCATGGATCTTTCCTCAGCATTTGATTGTGTTAATCGGTCAAAGCTGTAGTGCATCCTTATTGAGCAGGGTATAGATCCTGTTCTTGTGCATATCTTGGCCTATCTACGTGTTAATGTGAAGGCATGAGTACAAATTGGTACCAGATGGGAGGTTTCTGTGTACATGTTTGTTGCTCGTGGAGTCCAGCAAGGATGTGTACTAGCACCCTTACCTTTTGTGTTGTATATTAATGGGCTTCGTCCATATTTGATTAGTGTTAAGCAGGACGTAGCCAAGATTAAAGGAGCACTGCTACCTTCATTTTTGCATGGAAATGATGCCAAACTTATGGCGTGGACTCCTCTTGCGTTGTGCCTCCTGGTGAATGGGTTTATAGCCACTTAAGATTTGCACACCTTTTTCTCCCAATCTTTTATAACAGCATGTGGGTCCAACGGCAGTCAGTCTACCTCCCTTTCAATAGGGTCAATTGAGTTATTAATTACTAATACCTTCTCATATTTAGGGGTTATGTGCTCATTGACTGGGTCCTGGGTCCCCAGCATTGCTCACTGTAAGCTACATTTTCAAGTACCATAGGGCCCTGGTGTACTCTTCCCTAACCTGGGGGTGGTAGTGCGCTGGTACCTTCACTTCAAATTCATTAATCCAAATGTATGTCAATTTCCCTGTATGGGGCGGAAATATGGGTTATAGCAGACTGTGAGATCATACAGCCGGAGGAAAATCGGTTTGGTAGATGGGTATTGGCTGCACCTATTACTTCCTCTAGTCACATCTGCCAGAAAGAGCTTGGTCTGAAATTCTTGGAGAATCTCATTAGTGTGCGACTGGTTCTGCTGTGGCTACCTATATGGAAGAACGATCAGGCAAGTTTGACCCGTGATATTATTACTTATTGTTTAGCCTATGAGAAAGGTATGCTTAACCCATCGCTGATGTATGTCAAATTGTTTTTTGATAAAATTGTGATGTCAAAGGCTTTCCTGGAGCCAGATCATTGTGTCACCCTGAGCAAGAAGGAGGTTAGTTGTGCATTCTCTATTAATATCTGCCAGCAGCGAACCTCTATGGAGGCCAACAAGACTAGTGTGGTGAGGTACCTCCAATATGCCACCGCTTCGATGAGTTTAACTATTTACAGTACGTGCAAGGGTGCTGGGAGATATCAGATTGTGAAACTGGGTTGCATGTGGGCATGTTTTAAGCACGTCAGTGAAAGCGCGTAGGACAATGTTAAACTGATGGAAGTAAATTGGGGCTTTTTGCATAATTTTGACATGTTTTACATGTACATACATGCATTTTAAATTATTTAATTAGTTTTATTGTCTATTTGAATTGTTTATAAATGTTTACTTTTATGGTCGCTATTCGCTTCCGAATAAAGTTTATAACGATGGTGAATGATGGAGTATGTGTAGCAATATGTGGTGCACAAATATGTACACTGCACTTTCGGGAATGTGACTGTGCTTCCAAATATGTTTTGGGCACACTGTCAAGGAATAAAGAGTGGCACATTCAGGTGCTAACAGGGGCCAAACTGTGTCTTGGTGTGCATCAATGTTCTTTCTGATGGAGAGCCTGTCCCTCGTGCATCAGCAAGAGCTGAATGGCATAAAAGATCCTAGAGTGGTATTGGTGCAAAATTACCATTGTTATGATTTTGGTGCAACAGTTTCTGAAATAAATGACTAGAATCTATGATCTTATGCCTGTTGATATGTAGCTGGGAGAAAGCAATTTGTACCTTATGCTATGCATGCAGTTGACTTGATGCTTCAACTAATCACTTGATAAAATCTATGGGGCATATTTATACACTGTGCTGAATTTGCGTCATTTTTTTAATGCAAAATTGTTGTAAACTTAACTCCACATTGTTTTTGGATGCTAGACCCATCTAGGTAACATCATTTTTGGATGCGTGAACCCTCCTTGAATCAGTGAGATGCAAGGCAGACGTTCCCGTCCCAAAAATGACTCAAAGGCCCTAGCGCCTTATTCATCCTCCAATGCAAAAATGGTGCACTGGTGGGAGGCAGGCCTACGCTCAGCGCCATTATTTAACGCCTGGGTCAGACCAGGTGTTGGGGGACCTGTGGACGCTTTTCCATGGTCAAACACCATGCAAAGAGCCAACAGGTGCCCATCCCAAGTCCCAGGAACACCCCCTCCCACACCAGAGCATGGGGGACCCCATCCCAGATAAGTAGGGTAAGTAGAGGTAAGTATTATTATTTTCTTTTTTAAGTGCCATTGTGGGTCCTGAAATGGGCCCCCCTACATGGCACTGGGTGCAATGGCCATGCCCATGCTGGGCACTGGGGTGGTGGACATGACTCCTGCCTTTTATAAGACAGGAGTCATGTGGTATGGATGCTTTTGCGTCAGGAAATTACAATAGGCTGGTTAACTACCTCTAACTAGCCTAGCATAATTTTTTAAGGCAAAACCCCCATCCCCTGTACCCCCACCCCCACCCGGCTAACGTCATTTTCCCATATGCTAGCCCACCCTTAGTGCCGGCTTGCAGGATTCCATAAATTTGGCGCACAGCTGGTGCTCTGGAATGAAGCAAGTCAGTGCTGTACTTTTTGATGCAAAACTGCATTTGCACAGTTTTACATCAAAAAGTATAAATAAGGGCCTATGTTTATTATCAGTATCAGGCTCAACAAGGAAAGTGCTTGACATATTTTGAAATGCTTCTTCATTTCTCAAAGTCAAAAGATTTCTCATTTTTAACCAGAATTATATTTTGTACAATTTTAGCGTACATGCTTTAATAAATACTTTGTCTGTCCTAACTATTTGCTACATTTTAAGGGTGCTATTACTCACATACGGGATATGATTATAGAATAATATCATATTTCTACACGGAGATCACTTAATAGGGTTTCTTAAACCTTTGTCACAGTTATAACATTGTAGTCTTAAATGCAACATTAAATCCCATTTTTTGTATTAAATATTAACACAGAGAACCTCCACATTTAGAAATGCAAAATGTTGTTGATAATATAAATCCTTCTAGTTCATGTTTAAGGTAATATAATGAGTGTTTGCATGGTGATTTATATGACCTTACTACTTTAGATGTCTTTGGCCTGTTGATTGTAATCATGTGTAGCCTGATTCACAAAAATGCACCTTGTTCTGCCTTGCATCTGTTCATAAATACCAAGAAATGGCTGATTCTATCTCATTTGCACTAAGTTTGTTCTTCTCTCCTTGATGGAGTGAAGCTTGTGTCTTCGGCATTTGGCTTGGCAGTGGACATCAGTTAGGAACAGCTAAAAGTAGCAGCAGCCTTCCTGGTTCACACTTCGATACCCCTAGCACTTCTACATCTACCCTTGGTCACTGGAGTCACGGAGACAATAGAAGGGATGGAAAGTAGTCAATGTGAGGAATTGGGTTGTTGATGGAATGGGGTGTTAACTCTGCCCACGTAACAGACACAATCCCTGTCAGGGTGAGCCACAAAAGTGACTAAACTAACCTGTGCCCAACACTATGGTTGCATGGCACAAAAGCAGCCAGGCTTAACTCAGAGGCAACTTTTAAAGTATTTATGTACCACACAAACAGTAATAAAGTGAAAACAGTATGTAAGTAAAATACCAAACAAATTTAGAAGAACAGAACAATGTTTAATAGATGCTTTGACATGAAAACATCAAACATTTATTTAGTAGCACCGGAGTTATTAATGTTTAAACTTTAAGGTAAAAACAAGTGCCTAAAAGATCAGAGCACCAATTGAGGACATCTAATCGCACAAGACCTGTTCAAAGTAAAACAAAATGTGGCTTCGATGGATACAAAAAGGTGGAGAGGCCCTAATTGCCACTTACCTTCAAATTTAGATGTAATTTCAGCACAAGAAGAGTTTGGGAATGTTAAGTTCAGTGGGCAAGGCTGCAGGAGATGTCCGAGGAGGGTGCATTATCATTGCAGTGCCATTGGATGTAGTCGCTGTGAAGGTTTCCACATTTGAACCTAGTTACTTTTTCGTTTGCAAATTGAAAAGCTTCGGTATCTTTAACACCACCACCAAAGGGTCCAAGACTGTAGGGGCATCACTTGGGGGATTAGGACTAACTCAGGCTGGATTCAGGTGCAAGTTCAAGATAGCTGAAGTATTTTCTGTCCCTGAGGATCTGATCAGGAGGTCAGCATCTAGCCCTTGGAGTCACTCTGGAATACCTGGCTTCAAGAAGTGGAACAGGGCTCAAGAAGCTAGGCAGGCCTTTGAAGGTTCAAGGAAGGCTTCAGGTGGGAGCGCCGTCCTTGCAGGTGCAGCTAAGCAGTCTTCTATAGTACACAGCAGCAGGCCACAGCTTCAGGCAGCCCTCTGAGAGTCTTTCAGCAGGACCAGAAGGTGAACTGAAGAGTTGGTCTTAGGATCCTATTTTTATGTCTGGTGACTTCTTTGAAGCAGACATTTTTAGAGAATTCATTTTACAAATTCAGAGTTTCCAGCCTCCTCTGCCAAGGCTCCAGGTTGGCTAAACAATACAGTGATGATAAGTCCTTTGGAGTAAGGCAAGGGACATCCTAATCAGTTGTAGGCGAAGCTGTGTTCCAACCTCCATACTGCTAGTCATGTGATCCAGGCTGCAGTTAGAGCAGGAAAATGTCAACTTTTTAAAAGTGGCATTTTCCGAATTGTAACTTAAAATCTGACATTACTATTAAAGAAGATTTTAAATTACAATTTCTCAGACGGCAGATATGAAATCCTTACCTGTTCCTAATCAAACAATAGCACTTATGAGATGTAATAAGGCAAGAAATGTTACCATATGTGAGCAGTATGCCTCCTAGTAGTGAAAAACTAATTTAGGAGTTTTGCACTACCAGGACATTTGAAAGTTAAAAGTATTTTAGTGAGGTTATTTTAGCATCATGTTATGGGCATGTTATTTTGCCATATGCCTGCAAATTGTGCTCTTTAGCCTAGTAGTAATTAATTTTATTATTTTACCAGAAGCCTCGTTTTGCTGTGTTATTTCATTATCTGTTTTTTGCTCTCCCTAAGAATTGTGCTTGCTCAAAGCTATATTATTGTTGGTACAAAGCAGAACATTACATTCTCTACAACTTCAGGAAAAAATATGTATTTTTACATTAGGGAAGTTTTCGTAGACCACCAGCTGTTTTATTCTGAAACACCTCTCTGCCTCTACACATTAGAGGGAAGTTCCAGCCAGAAACTGCCACTGCATGCTGTTGCTTCATTGCAGCTGTCTGCTGAGGCTTGACATCTTTTCCGCCTACATGGGAGAGGACTTTCTGTAGACCAACTGCCCTCTTCTCTACTACCACATTCAGGGTGGGGATGGTGTCTTACCAGGGATCCTGGAAGGGTTGACTAGGGCTAACACTGCTGTGCTCTTATATAGTACTTTAGCAAAGTAGGTAGGAATCCCTATTTTTAGCATTGTGACACTATGGTGGGACCTTTCTTATGTTTCCCTTTTTTCGTCACTGTTCTTCTATTATCATGTTTCAGTATCCTAATCAATGCAGTACATCCGTTTTTATCTAGGAAAGCAGTTGATTCAATAACATACATTGAACTAAGTCCTGCTTCTGTTGTCCTTTGCATGTGTGAGATACATGTTACTGAGAGAAATGAATAATACCTGTTCCACCACGATTTCCCTGAGAAATCACATGTCATGTACATGGCTGCCACAAATCACCTCTACCCTTGGATACTGGTGAGGTACTGCTAGCTGTCCGGAAGGGTTAGGGTGACAGTTGTCACACAGTGTGGGATTGGACAAGGTTCACCACAATTCAGTGGCGCTGTAGCCCAAATCCAGCAGTTTCATTATTATCATGAGAGCCAACATGACAGCACATGCCCAACCTTTTAATTACAAAATACCATGTCATATGGGCTACCTATGGCCTAGGCTACAGTGACATATGCAATATAAGGTAAGTTTAAGGCTTTGCAAGGGGGTTATATATTTCCAAGTCAACTTGGAAGCTTAAAACTGCATTCAGGCTGCAATGACAGGTCTAGGGCATGTTTTAAAGGGCTACCTAGGTGGTGGCACAATAGGTGCTGCAGCCCACTAGTAGCATTTAATAGACAGGCCCTTGGGATATGGTATACCACTTTACAAGTGACTTATATGTAAATTAAATATGCCAATCGGGGTTAGCAAATTTTGACAATGTTTTGGGGAGTAACAACAACCACTTTAGCACTGGTAAGGAGTGGTAAAGTGCCCAGAGTCTTAAAGCCAACAAAAACAAATTCAATTAGGAGAGGTGAAGGCAATATGTTTGGGGGTGACACTGCAGAGACGTGGAAGTCCAACAGATGGAAGATTAAGAGCCTTGTGTATTTTCTGTAGCTTCCACTCTTTGCACTAACCCAGGCCCTGGCGGGCACATGGGAGAATGTAGAGGGAATTGGTTGTCAAACATCTAAGGTTATCAGGGGTCAAAGCGTCTGTGATGTCACTTCCAGTACCACAAGGATTTTAGTGAATTGACATACACAGATGCTGGCCACATATATTGATTTGAATTAGAGACACTTTAATGTTTGTGATATTCTATGTTCAATAAGGAAATTTAGGCTGGGCTGGGGCTTGGAATAGGCTAAGGTGTTGCGTTTGCAGAATAAAGCTAGATGCCTCTTTCTATCAGAGTAGCAGGTACATGAGCCACATCGGAGAAAACTATAGATCTTTAAATGCTTAATTTTTAGCTTGGTGGATATGTGCCATGCACCTAAAAGGATCAAATGGCCTGTCTGCCCTTTTTACGGTGCATTGATGGTTATGCATTCTCATTAGGGTGCAAAGATTAACCACACCTTTTTAATGGATTTCCTGCATCCACCAAACTCTAAATTGGGCCTTAAGTGCATGAGGTACTAATGAGTTCGTGGTCAAAAGGGTTGTGATTCACCAAGTCAGTCTTTGTGACTGTAGAATCAAATGTCACAATATATTCAAGCTGATTTGTAATTTGCAAAAGTCTAGGGGACCACTCCTGTTTCTGCAAATGCTCTTCGCATCATGACGTTTCTTGTCTGATAACATTCTCTGGCCCCCCAACGAACAACAGGTTGGATCATCCCTCTAAGCTATATGAGCCTCAAACAGAGAAAACATTAACATTTTGCAATTTGGATTGAACCGAACTCAGGTTTGCTACAGCTGTTTCGGTCTGCTGCCACCACATGCTGATTTAATACACTTTTCAATAGGATATACAAGCAGAATGCCACCCCCCCCCCCTTAATCTTAATGTGGCAGGAATCTGAAAATCCTACAGAAAGTCTATTTTGTGCTTTAATGGATCAGTACATCCCTTGCACCACAAAATAAGCTCAGGGTTGCAAACCGGCCACTGCGCAAAGTTGCTATGTGGCTGATTTGCAGCTTGGGGTTTAGTATCTCAGGCTTAAGGTTTTAGGGGAATATTTCGTAAGAGTTCACGCAACACAGTGCAGCAAATGAATTTACTGCTCTGATTTCATTGTACAGGAGGGAGCGGATCTGACCCATATCTTCACAGAAACGCCGCAGTTCGGCTCTCTCGACGTGCGGGCACACTATTTGCTTACTAGCAACAACGCATGCACTTTTGCAACATAGTGAAAGGGTATATGCATTAAGGTCTGGATAGTTTTTGTGCAGGAAGATAATTCCTTCCTACACAAATACTATCCTTTAAGGGTATTTCCTGTTTGTATGTGTGCTGCGTTACGTTGCTTTCTTTTTATAAAGCAATGGAAATACCCATTTGCTTATGCTAATGTGAATTCTTTTTCTAGGCTTAAGTTCATTTCAGCATTTTCAAAGAGGTTTAAAAATCATTCAAATTGGATTGTGCACGTTCACCAGTCTTTGCATTTGTTTAGGAACACCAATAGCATTCAGTAATATGCATTTGAAGTGCTTAATAATCTAGAAAAATACCATAACAAAAAGCATATATTCTGAATATGAGATCCGAAAAATGGCTGTGAAATGCACGAATAAACAACTCAATTAAAGTGCTGAGCAGCACGTGATGTTACAATCCATTGAGAGGACACATCTTGATTACTCTAGAAATGTCTAGCAAATTCTGCATGAAATCTTTCCAAAAACAACACCAACAAATAACAGAGAAAGAGAAAGAAACCCCACTAGCTACACATATAATTATTTGCCTTTGTATGCTTTTATAGTTCACCATGTGCACGTTTTTAGAACAATTAAATCTTCAAAAAAGGGACAGATTCATAATACGTGCTTGACGGTTTCAAGAGCCTTTGCACAAAATCAGCAATCAGTGGCGGTTCCCTCAGCAATCTGCTTCTAATAAACAGTATTATTTTTAATTTTGGAAATCAGTAACCCCAAGTTCTTTATCGAATATTTGTTATTTTTTTACTTGACATCATTCTTGCATTTCGACCTTACAGTCAGCGGCGGCCGGGTGGAGGTGGAAGGGGTCAGTGAAGACTGGTGTTTCAGCATTCACTGCTGGGACACGAGCACAGGCTCCCCAGCAACTCTGGCACTGCTTTCATGCAAAACTAAGCTTGAAAGCAGCACCAGGATTGGTCTGAGCGGCAGTGACTGTCGTTCAGACATAGCCCTGGGGTTTGTGTGGTTTCTCTAGAGCCGGGCTGGAGAAACCTAAGTGCTCGTGTGCGTCTGGCTGGCCTCAGAAGGCTGGCCAAACACACTTGCGCACTTAGGTGCACTCTCTCCTCCTACCTCCTGTGGCCCAATTCTACCCCTCCCTGGACTGCTGGCTGAGCCAAAAGCAGAAAAATAAAATGATAGTAAACTAGTCGCCCCTGCTTCTAGTAAAGATTTAAATACATTTTACAAGAAATTAAATACAGAAGTGAGTCAAACTTTGGTAGCATTCTAGAAAACACCAAGGCCTGATCACAAGTAGAACAGTTGCCAAAATAGCAATACATATTAATATGGAGTTTAAAGTACCCAATAAATACTGAGTGTGGAAAGGGATGCATTCCAGGAACTCTCCAAAGGATAATTTCAGCATGTCAAATCTGTCAAGATTTACTGTAGGACAAATGCTAGAACATGCAAAATTCAGTGCAGTATGTAACCAGATTAACCTGCTAAGCCATATTTCTGAGTTTGAACTTAGAATAGGAGGTAATTACTGAACCGAGTGACTACCTCATGCCGCAGTGAAAGTATATGCCATGCATATTAAATATCCCATACAACACTGTTCCACTTGTGATTGGGGCCTCAGTGAAGAGTTGAACTAAATTATTTCTCCCAACATATTGGTTTGCCAATCTCCCTAAATGCGTGTAACCAATCAAATATATAATCAGTCAAACGTTTACTTGAAGTTATACATCTGGTGAATGCAGAAGTGAAATCTTTTTCTTCCACTTATTTAAAGATCAAAAAAGGAGTCTTTCAATGGTTTCAGCACTTTTAAACCTTCAGACATAGATTCACCAACCTGCAGGTCTGAATAAGGGAGAGGCCATAGACCAACCACTTCTGTAAAAAGGTATTTTTTATGATAGGAAGGAATTTTTAATTAGTGTTACTTGTTAATGTGATGATAGTTTTAGGCAGGTCAACCAAGTGAAGAGCACGTCTGCTGTGCTGATGTCACCTACCAATGCCCATCACTTTCTCACAGGATCCAAGGTTGCAAAGATCACACATTATAGTGTACTTGAACAGAAATATTTTAAGCATTGGGAAAAGTGGGCAATTGCCCGGGCCTTCACCTTCCTAGGGCCCCCCTGGAAAAGTGAATTTTCTGTTTGACCTCTGTTGATTCTATTTTGTTATCAAAACCTCTCCACCTACCCTTACTTCTGACGCTGTTTCTCTACCTACTGTCATCATAAGCATTTTAGGGTCCTAGGCAAGACATAGTTAAGGCAAGTTTAACATATGATTTAATATTGTTGGCATGATATGACCTTGAATTAGCAGGCAATTGGTAATAAAAATAAAAGTTTTTTTTAATAGGGACCCCCCACAGTGTGTCTTGCCCGGAGCACCCAAAATCCTTGAGGTGGCACTGTACTTGCAGAATGTATATTGCAGAATCAAACTACCTCCAACTGGAGTCCAGTAAATAGCAAATTTGCTACATTCAAAATCTTCAATAATGTCTAGCTGAATAGTCTGGACCAAGATGAAACTTGACCTTTACGCAGCAGTCTTAAGGCCAATAGACCACCTCTGTTATTGTCTACCAAATTCAAAGATGCAGTGAGTCACTCCTTCTGGAGGTAGAGTTTTCTAAACCCCTGAACCTCAGACACTTTTAGGTCAAAGTTATTTTGAATTGGTATATTAGGTAAATAGTGATTATTCTCAGATTTGTATGTGGGCATCAGCACAACACAAGAAATAAAAGGTGTGTAGGTTTACCTCTCTGAGCCCACTGAGAAGTATTCTGAAATGCTCTGACATCTTCCTAAAATCTTAGTGGTCACTGGGAGATATTCTATGATTTTCACCTCCAGTGTGGGTTACAGGAAAAACTGAGAGACAGAGCTGTCAACTCTATGAAAACTAAGGCCCTCATTACGACCCGGCTGTCGGTGAAAAAGTAGCAGTAATACCACCAACAAGCTGGCGGTAAGTACTGCCAAATCATGACCCTGGTGGTTAGCTCTCCGAAAGACAGCCAATGTACCACACCGACCACCAGGGCGGGAACAATAGTCACCACGGCGGTAGCCGCCTACAGCCAGGCGGAAGACAAAGTTCCGCCTACCATATAATGACAACACAATCTGCCACCTTTTCCGGTGCGGTACCAACGCCTTCAAACGCCTGCCGGAAACACATTACAGAAGTGAAAGGACTCACCATTGGAGACACAGGGAAGAACCACACCACCATGGAACCAAAACTGCAAGTATTTCTGATGATCTTCTACATTATGCTCCACCACGAACACCAGTGCTGGCGAAGACGACAACAGTGAGTACAGCCGCCTAGCACACAAGGGAGGGGGGGAGGAAAACAAGAGTGACACACATACGCACCACACACACCCCATACACACACACCATACACACAACCAGGTGCACAAGAAAACAATCTATCCTCGTAAATTGGCGGAATAATGCAAGGACGACAGGAATTGACTAAAGTGATTGTAATAAGATCAACACAAAATTAATAAATCAATTTGCCAATGCAACAGATATGTACAAATGTACAGGAACACTGTTCAGTCCTCAGTTCACAGGGGCAACATGGCCACAGGGCAAAGTCCAAAGCCCCACTCGTTACCTGCACCAATACGGAGACAACACTGCAGGGGCATCAGTTGGCAAATAGGCAGGCACTCAAGAGGAGGGGGGGCACCTCAGCTAGATGCGGAAACATGACCACAGTTTCTGGAGGGGGCAACATGCCCTGTGCTTGGTCCTGTGGAGTGCAAGGCCACAGTTTCAGGAGTGGGTGACTTGCCCACTGGTTCTGGAGGGGGCAACATGCCCTGTGCTTGGTCCTGGGAAGTGCAAGGCTGCAGTCTCTGGAGTGGGTGTCTCCCACACTGGTTCTGGAGGGGGCAACATGTCCTGCGCTTGCTCCTGGGGAGTGCAAGGCCACAGTCTCTCAAGTGGGTGTCTCTCACGGTGGTTCTAGAGGGTGCAGCAAGCCCTGTGCTTGGTCCTGGGGAGTTCAAGGCCACAGTCTCTGTAGTGGGTGTCTCCCACACTGATTCTGGTGGGGGCAACAAGCCCTGTGCTTGGTCCTGGGGAGTACAAGGCCACAGTCTCTGGAGTGGGTGTCTCCCACACTGGTTCTGGAGGGGGTAACAAGCCCTGTGCTTGGTCCTGCCGAGTGCAAGGCCACAGTCTCTCAAGTGGGTGTCTCCCACACTTGTTCTGGAGGAGGCAACAAGACATGTGCTTGGTCCTGGGGAGTGCAAGGCCCCAGTCTCTCAAGTGGGTGTCTCCCACACTGGTTCTGGAGGGGGCAACAAGCATTGTGCTTGGTCCTGGGAGAGCAAGACCACAGTCTTTCAAGTGGGTGTCTCCCACATTGGTTCTGGAGGGGGCAACACACCCTATGTTTGGTCCTGGGAAGAGCAAGGCCACAGTCTCTCAAATGGGTGTCTCTCACACTGGTTCTAGAGGGTGCAGCAAGCCCTGTGCTTGACCCTGGGGAGTTCAAGGCCACCGTCTCTGGAGTGGGTGTCTCCCACACTCATTCTGGAGGGGGCAACAAGCCCTGTGCTTGGTCCTGGGGAGTACAAGGCCACAGTCTCTGGAGTGGGTATCTCCCACACTGGTTCTGGAGGGGGCAACTGTAGGAAGGTAGCCTCTTTCTAGCCTTGTTACCCCCGACTTATGGCCTGTTTGTGAGTATATGTCAGGGTGTTTTTACTGTCTCACTGGGATCCTGATAGCCAGGATCCCAGTGCTCATAGTGGAAACCCTATTTGACAGTGTGTTTCATATGTCTCACTGGGACCCTGCTAGCCAGGGCTCAGTGCTCATAGTTGGTGGCCTGAATGTGTTCATTGTGTGGTGCCTAACTGTGTCACTGAGGCTCTGCTAACCAGAACCTCAGTACTTATGCTCTCTCTGTCTTTAAAGTTGTCACTGCATGCTAGTGACCATTTTTACCAATTCTGATTGGCACACTGGAACACCCTTATAATTCCCTAGTATATGGTACCTAGGTACCCAGGGTATTGGGGTTCCAGGAGATCCCTATCGGCTGCAGCATTTCTTTTGCCACCCATAGGGAGCTCAGACAATTGTTACACAGGACTGCCACTGCAGCCTGAGTGAAATAACATCCACATTATTTCACAGTCATTCTACACTGCACGTAAGTAACTTATAAGTCACCTATGTGTCTAACCCTCACTTAGTGAAGGTTATGTGCAAAGTTTCTAGGTGTAAGGGCACCCTGGCACTAGCCAAGGTGCCCCCACATTATTAAGGGCAAATTACCCGGACTTTGTGAGCGCAGGGACACCATTACACGCGTGCAATACATATAGGTTAATACCTATATGTAGCTTCACAATGGTAAGACTGAATATGGCCATGTAACATGTGTAAGATCATGGAATTGTCCCTGCATGCCAAATCTGGTATTGGGGTGCCAATCCAATGCATCTCCGGGCCTCCAGCACGGACGCCGGGTACTGCAAACTAGCTCTCTGGGGTTTTCACTGCAGCTACCGCTGCTGCCAACCCACAGACAGGCTTCTGCCCTCCTGGGGTCTCAGCAGCCCAGTCCCAGGAAGGCAGAACAAAGAATTTCCTCTGAGAGAGGGTGTAACACCCTCTCCCTTTGGAAATAGGTGTTAAGGGCTGGGGAGAAGTAGCCTCCCCCAGCCTCTGGAAATGCTTTGAAGGGCACAGATGGTGCCCTTCTTGCATAAGCCAGTCTACACCGGTTCAGGGAACCCCCAGTTCCTGCTCTGGCACGAAACTAGACAAAGCAAAGGGGTGTGACCACTCCCCTGTCCATCACCACCCCAGGGGTGGTGCCCAGAGCGCCTCTAGTGTGTCACAGACCTCTGCCATCTTGAATGCAGAGGTGTGAGGGCACAATGGAGGCCTCTGAGTGGCCAGTGCCAGCGGCTGATGTCAGAGACCCCTCCTGATAGGTGCTTACCTGGTTAGTTGGCCATCCTCCTCTGAGGGCTATTTAGGGTTTCTCCTGTGGGTTTCTCTTCAGATAATGAATGCAAGAGCTCACCAGAGTTCCACTGCATCTCTCTCTTTGACTTCTGACAAGGATCGACCGCTGACTGCTCCAGGACACCTGCAAAACCACAACAAAGTAGCAAGACGACTACTAACAACATTGTAGCGCCTAATCCTGTCAGCTTTCTCAACTGTTTCCTGGTGGTGCATGCTCTGAGGGCTGTCTGCCTTCACCCTGCACTGGAAGCCAAGAAGAAATCTCCCGTGGGTCGACGGAATCCTCCCCGCTAACGCAGGCACCAAACTTCTGCTTCACCGGTCCTCTGGGTGCCCTCTCATCTCGACGAGCGTGGTCCCTGGAACACAGGAGCTGGATCCAAGTCACCCCGACAGTCCAGTGGTCCTTCTGTCCAAATTTGGTGGAGGTAAGTCCTTGCCTCCCCACTCCAGACAATAATCCTGTGTACTGCAGCTGCTAGGGCTTCTGTGCACTTTTGCAAAGAATCCTTCATGCACAGCATAGCCCACATCCCCAGCACTCTGCCCTGAGTCGACCACCGGATTCCTGGGACCCTCCTTTGTAGTGTTGAGATGACCACCATGCTCAGATTTCTTGAACCCCTGTTCAAGTGCTCCGGCGGGTGCCGCCTGCTTCTGTATGGGCTCCCTGTGCTGCTGGGTGACCCCTCTGTCTCCTCCTCCAAGGGGCGACCTCCTGGTTCTTCCTGGGCAGCACCCATTTTCTTCATCCGCGACCTTTGCAGCTAGCAAGGCGTGTTTGCGGTCTTTCTGCGTGGAAACAACTCTGTATCCTCCAGCACGCCATGGGACATCTTCTGTGCAAAGGAGAAGTTCCTTGCATCTTCCATTGTTGTAGAATCTGCAGCCATTTTGTACCTTCATCTGGGGTTTAGTGGCCTCCTGCCCCCCCGGACACTTTCGTGACTCTTGGACTTGGTCCCCTTCCTTTGCAGGTCCTCAGGTCCAGGAATCTGTCTTCAGTGCTTTGCAGTCTGTTGTGGTCTTTGCAGAATCTCCTATCACAACTTTAGTGTGTTTCTGGGGAAGTAGGGTAAAAATTACCACAACCCCCCCAACTCCCCCACAACCACCCCAACCCCCCACCCCCAGAATTACCGCAACCCCAACCTCCTCCCCTAAAACCTAAAGCACCCCAACCCCCAACACCCAACCCACCCCTAAAACCTAAACCCTGACCCCCCTCTCACTCCCTAAACCCTAATCACCCCAGGGCCCCCACCCCACCCCCCAAAACTAAAATACTCCGAGTCCCCACCCTGCCCCTAAAACCTAAAGCACCCCAACCCCCCCAAAACCTAAACCCTGACCCGCCTTAAACCCTAATCACCCCGAGCCCCCCACCCCACCCCACTCCACCCCTCAAAAAACAGCCCCAGTCCCAACCCAACTTACCTCCTCCTTCACCTCGTCGTCTCCCTTCTTCTGTGCCTTTACCCCCCATGTACATGGTTCACACATGCGTGGTAAAGGCATGAAAACCAGGAAGTCATGGAAAACTAAACCGTTATTTCGCTTTCGTTTTCCACAACTTCGTGGATAAGGAGTCGTTGTTCTGGGTGTTTCCCGCAGGCTCCTTCCCCTTCTTGCTTGCTGGTACAGGCTCCTTCCCCTTTCTGCTGGCCTGGTGCAGGCTCCTTCCCCTTGATTGCTAGTGCAGGCTCCTTCCCCTTTCTGCTGGCTGGTTAAGTATTTGTGGCCTTGAATCCTTTCCACCACGAGTAGGTGCTGATGGAACTGGGCCGGTGGACTGTTTGGCAGAAGTGCTTGGCTGGGTTCTTGATACCCTGGCCATACGAGCAGGATGGGGGGTAGGGAAGAGGGCAATGGTGGAAAGGAAAAGCTTTTTAGGTACATTGGGGCAGGAAGTGGGAGAAGTAATGGGAGTGGAGGATGATGGAGTGGTTGTTGGAAGTGTTTGTCTGCAGGATTTGGGTGCTGGTGCATGGGTTGTATGCTGTTGTGAGGTGAATGGCTGTTGGGTGTCTGACTGCTTGAGTTTGTGTATCTTAGGAGGGGGGCAGACACACTAAGAGTGGACACAGGGGACATGTGCATGGATGTTGTGGAGGTGTCTGCCATTGAGGTGTGTGTTCTGCTGGATGTGGTGATGATGCAGGTAGTGGATGATGATGTAGTACATGAAGGTGTGAGTGTGGACGTAACTGGGTGGGAGGTGGAGGAGGAGGGGGACAGTGGAAATAGTGAATGTTGCTGTGTCTGCAACTGGATGGTGTTTGTGTGAGTGCCTGTGGAATGAGGTGTGGTGCTTGTGTTTACCTGTGACACTCTTGGGTGTTGTCTTGTGTGCCAGCTCATCTGGCTGTGTGCTTGGGATGGGTTGGGGTTGAGGAGAATGGGACTGGGAAGTGGAAGTTTGGGGGGGGGCGGTAGAAACAGGGACAATGGCTGCCATCAGAGAGGAGGCTAGAGCCTGAATTGATCTCTGTTGGGCCACCAATCCAGTGTGAATACCCTCCAGGAAAGCATTAGATTGTTGCATATGGGCTGCCAGCCCCTGGATGGCATTCACAATGGTTGATTGCTCTACGGAGATGGATTGCAGGAGGTCAATAGCTTCCTCACTCAGGGCAGCAGGGCTCATTGGGGCAGGGCCGGAGGTGCCTGGGGCGAAGGAGATGCCCATCCTCCTGGGTGAGCGGGCACGGGCATCTCGCTGAGGGGCTGCGTAGAGGGGGGTGCTGGTATGACGGTGGCACCTGCACCTGTAGCTGGGATGGTCACAAAGGTGTCTGCCACTACCAGGGAGCTCCCATCGGAGGAGGTATCAGAGTCTGTATTGTCCCCTCCAGTCTCCGCCATGGTGCTTACCTCGCCCTCCGCCTTACTGGTGCCTTGAGCGTTGGTCGACTCTGCCTCCAGGGTCCTGTGATATGCAGCTCCCTCCATCGTAGGTGCCTCTGCTCCTCTGCCAGATGATGCTAATGCACATAAGGGCAGGATGACAAAACAAGAAACGGGAGAGAGAGACAAAGGATACACTGGGTCAATGACTGCACCAATATCACCGTTGGCGTACACAGCACCTTCACACATGGGGTACAGGCCTACGCGCTATGCATTGCACTACCAGTGAAATTGCTAGCCACCATGGCACGAGGAGGAGCACACAACGCCAACTGCAGCACACCTGGGACCCACACAGCCTTGGCCAGTAGTGGATGCTAACAAGCTAGGTAGACAGTATTTTCTCTTTAGACACTTAGCCCCCAGAGGACCTGCGCTGCTATGTCTGGCCTGGCTTAGGGGCACCCACTGACACACAACCACCATCCGGATACCACCCTGCCAGGCATAAGTTGTAATGATAGCCACTGTGCTCACCCCCTTGTGGCTGCTGTGTTGCCCTCAAGCGCCCCTCCAGCTCTGGATAGGTCTCCGTCAGTATGCAAGCCATCAGAGGGGTCAGGGTTCGACGGGCACCCCTTCCTTGTGTGGAGGCCATTCCCAGCTGGTCCTCCATGGTCGTCAGTGCCCAGCGTCTAAGGTCCTCCCACCATTTGCGACATTGGGTGCTACGCCTGCCATACAACCCCGGGGTCTGCACCACCTTGGCGGTGGCGTGACATATACCCTTCTTTTGATGGGCGCTGACCTATAGAGGCAATGCAGACAGGAGTACACCATTAGACAAACAGTCCAGCCAGTTACACAAATGACCCACCATACCTGTTTACAGCACTATTGGCACACACATAGCCCAGCTCTCAATGTGTACCCAGCCAGGAGGACATACCTCCCCCCTTACAGGATGCCTTCACACACACCTCCATATATGCATGCCATATGCATTGTGCCCACAGTGTACTCACCCGTTGGTCTGGAGGCCCATACAGCAGTCCGTTCTGGGGTAGGACCCCATCCATCAGTCTCTCCAACTCCTCTGAAGTGAAGGCTGGGGCCCTTTCCCTAGTCACACGGGCCATGGTAGGTTTCAGACACAGGTCACAGCAGCACATACAGCGTAGGTCCTATCCTATGGAAGGTCAGGGAACAAGTGAGGAATATGATAGAAAATGGCGGTCACGTCTGCGGCGGTGCATGCAGTCACCACCGGCGTAGATCACCATTGGCCACTGTACCCCATAGGGCCCAATATTTACCAATGAGAAACTGCCTGGCGGTTCCCAACCACCTCCCCCCACGGTGCACAACGTCAGTGGCATTACCTCACTTCCATCTGTCCCTCCACACAGGACAGGCGGACACCATTTCAGTGGGGGGCAGGCCTATGGAATAATGCTGCGTCACAGAAGAAATATCACTGCGAATGAATAGGAGATGGAGACATACCCCCGTGTACAGATCCCTGGTTGACTTGGCTACACTGGAGGACAGGCACATAATACACACCTATAGACTGGACAGGACCACAATCACAGAGCTGTGTGCCCAACTGGAGCCTCACCTGATATATGCCATCCGTCACCGCACTGGGATCCCCACTCTTGTGCAAGTTCTATCAGTGCTCCATTTCCTGGCAACTGGTTCTTTCCAAGTGACAGTGGGCTTGGCAGCAGGAATGTCACAGCCAATGTTCACAATAGAGCTGACAAGAGTATTGTCTGCCCTGATAAAACACATCTGCATCTACATTGCATTCCCCCAGGTTGAGGATTTAGCCACTGTGAAGGCGGAGTTTTATATAATGGGACATATCCCCAATATAATTGGGGAGATTGATGGAACAGATATTGCATTTGTACCCCCCGCCAAAATGAACAGGTGTTCAGGTAAGATTTTCCACTCCATGAATGAACAAATGATGTGCTTGGCTGACCAGTACATCTCCCACGTCAATGCTAAGCATCCTGGCTCGATGCATGATGTCTTTGTCCCGAGGAATAGCAGCATCCCAAATGTGATGGCCCAACTACAAAGGCACAGGGTGTGGCTAAAAGGTGAGCCCTGGTTCCTACCCAGTATATGTTGGTGTATGGGTAATGTGTGGACTATATAGGAGAGTGTAAATATCAATCCTTCAGAATGCCTTTTTCCTTGTTATAAATCTTCCTTTATTAAGATTCAGATAGTCACGACATCTTCAGCGCAGCTCCTCATCCAATGTTCAACCTCTCCCACAGAATCCTCTCTCTCCCAGCCTCCCATTCTATTTTTGATCTCACCACCTACATCATGACATTCTACATTCTAGCAAGCAGTACATCATAGGAAATAATAGAAAACAACATCTCCACAGATAGTGTGTGGCTAAATGTTGTCCCTCAATATTTGCTGGTGACTCAGGTCACCCAAACCTATCATGCTGCTGACCCCTCTGAGGAATGCCAGGACAAGGGCAGAAGAACGTTATAATGAGGCACATGGGCGCACCAGAAGGATTATTGAGAGAACCTTTGGCCTCCTGAAGTCCAGGTTCTGGTGCCTCCATCTAACAGGTGCATCCCTGTGCTATTCACCCAACAGGTCTGCCAGATAGTAGTGGCGTGCTGCTTGTTGCAGAACCTGGCCCTCAGACGCCGTGCCCCTTTTCTGCAGGCGGTGGAGACTGGAGATGCCCCTGTGGCAGCAGTTGACCCTGTGGATAGTGAGGATGAGGAGGCAGAGGATGAGGATGAGGACAACAGAACTTCCAATGACACACAGGTAAGACAGTGTAACTTTACATTTCAATGACTTTGGTTGTATTCTGTGTGGCATTGGCATGCTGGTATTTCCCAATTCTATGCCCACTTACTGTTCCCTCTGGCTATTCATTTTGCAGATGTTGGTGATATGACAAATATTCCTGGTGTGATCACAACAGCCAGCTACAGGTCATTAATTCTATGCCCATTCTATGTACAGTTCATTTGCAATGGTTGTACCTGTTTCAATCAATACATATTTGAAATACATGACATAGTCAAAATCAATTTTGGTCAAAGGGTGTTTATTGAAGTGCTAACATATAGGGGGAAAGTGCAACAGGAAGGGGTGATGAGGGAGGAAAGTCCAAGGTACTGTTCCAGTCTGTTTGTAGCACAGGTGCATTGTCTAAGGGAACATTGGAAGGGGAGCAATGGCAGTTTAAGGTGGACAGGCAAGTGTCTCTGTCTTCTGTATGGATTGCAGGGAACGTTTGCGGGGTGGTTCACCTTCTGCAGGGGGAAGGTTGCTGGTGGCCTGTGAGTCCTGTGGCAGGGCCTCCTGGCCACTAGCAGCATCGGAAGTGGAAGGCTGTTCAGATGACTGACTAGTGGCAGGGGCCCGCCAGTGTGAGACTGCTTCCCTCATAATGTTGCCCATGTCTGCCAGCACCCCTGCAATTTATATCAGGGTGTTGTTGATGGCCTGCAAGTCCTCCCTGATCTCCTGGTACTGTCCCTCCTGCAGCCGCCTGTTCTCCTGCACATTGTCAAGGATCTGGCCCATCATGACCTGGGAATGTTGGTAGGCTCCCAGAATCTCTAAGAGTGCCTCCTGGAGAGTTGGTTCCCTTGGTCTATCCTCCCCCTGGTACACAGCAGTCCTCCCAGTGTCCCTGGAGGCCTGTGCCTCTGTCCCCTGAACTGTGTGCCCACTGCCACTGACCCCAGGCCCTGATTGTCTTGGGTGAGCAGTGTAGCCTGGGGTCCCTGTACAGGTGGGCCCACTGCTGACTGACTTGTCCTGGGGACAGAGGTTTCAGGATGCTGGGTGGGTGTTTTGGTGTTGTTTCCTGATGGGGGAGGCTCTGTGGTGGTCTGTGACTGGGCTTGGGTAACTGGCTGTCCAGTGGTCCCTGATGGGCCAGGTAGATCATCCAAATCGTGAAGTCCAGAGTTACTGTAATTCCCTGCCTAGTTCAGATTTAATTAGGAATGTCACTAAAATGTTTATTCCGAAAGCCTTTTGAATGTGGGTTAACGCACTCTATTTATCAGAGAGAAGTGTGTCATCCCACAAAGTGTGTGAGACAAGATTGCTGGTTCCAAATTGTAAGTTTACACAACAGCTTTTATGATTTAGGCAGGGGCATTCCATGTAAACGTCAGCGCCACCTGCTGGACCTGTGAGACATGTTAAGGGAAGTTGAAAGGGGCCACCTATGCCTCTGTCGAAGGAGATCAGTTAAGTATTTAGTAATCTGGCATTTGGTAAATGTGCCCCATTCCCCCACACACAACCGTATTTGCACTGTTCTTTTTAAATTTTTTCATAGACTCCTATATCTGTGGAGTGTCATAATGGAAAAACCTGGTTTGGGAAGGTGGGTGAAAATATGACAGCAGCATACTTGAATGAGGTGGCATGAGAATGTTACTTTTTTAAAAGGGGCTGAGAGTGGAAGTAGCTGACAAAAGCTGGAGTGTTATACGCATTTACAGTTTGGCTGAATAGAAAAATGAACATGAGAGCCTTAGATAAGCCCTCTCCAGAGAAACATGAACTCAGTGACTGGAATAGTCCCACCATAAGTGGGACACAGAAAATTTTAACATTTCACTAATCAACCTGGGGTCTGTTAGACACTGATATTGTGTAGTGTCTAACCGTTCAGGCCCAGATTTACTATGATTTGACTTGGCACAACACATTAAAACAACTTGCTGTTCTTTGTCAAATAGAGAGGGCAGGAATGTGCCATATTTACTTAATTATGGTGAATTTCTGCTCTCTCTTTCTGCTTTCGCACTTGTGGCTGCCAAGCAGTTCTGGAGGCACCCTTGCACCATGGTGTAATGGTGCCTGTGTTTCTGGCATGATTGGTTTTATGGAGTACCTTCCTGCACAAAAAACATTCCTCTAAAGTATTTACTTTTTTCTTTGGGTACAGAAAGCAGCACATGTAGAAGGAGTTAAAAACAAGGAGAATTAAATATGTTTCTCTTTGTTCTGCCTTACCTGGGATTTTGATGCATTCCTAGGTTTATTAGTGTTAGTAAATCTGGGACTGTGCCAAAAACAGGTGTGGATGCATTAGAACACCCAATCTCCACTCATGGAATGCCTTCCCAGTGCAGAGTAATGCAACGAAGTGACCTGCATTGACTTGCATTACTCCAGATTTACTATGACATGCAGAGACACGCATGGTGGCTTTGTGTAGCATAATAGATCATATAAAAGGACTTGTGCCGCCTTGCGTGATATGACGGTGAACCAGAGACCTTAGTAATCTGGGCCTTGGTGGTTGCCCTACCTCTGTTTGCCCAAGGTGAGGCACATTTTCACTGCCAAAGTGGGAATCTAATCCTCTTTTATTAGACCTGAGCATAAGCAGCTAAGCTTGTCCTATAAACCCAGAGAGGCTGAAAGAAGGTCAGTATTCAGCAAGTTGCATAAACAGGGAGTCAGGCACGGGGACTCAACAGTTCAGTATTTATTGAGGGTGTAAAAATCAAAAGCTTAAGCATCCTTGGCATGGTTTGAACCAGTGTACTGCAGATTGCATGTACATAAGAACAGTGCTCACATACCTCATGGAGCTATCTAATCAAGATATTGTACGGTATCTAACATTTGAGCGATCCCAAGAGAAAGAAGCGACTGAATTTAAGCAAAGGTCAATAACAAGCAAAGAGAACATTTCACTGCAAAATAGATGCTATCTGTTACCATAGAAACTGAATGTCTATAACAGCAGTAATGAAACAGCAATTGTCTCTATGATGGCTCATTTTGAATCTGAGCTTTGAGGTGTGCATTTATAAAAGGAGGATGGCGTACATATGAAGAGTCTCAATTGGCTAATTATAAGGACGGAAATGCCAACATGTACTGCAGACTGCTTTATTAATTTAGCTATTTACTTGTTTGACAGATTTCAGGTACAAAAAAACAAAAAAACATTACAAATAGTATATAAAAACCTATAGTGCAGGATCTCAAATCTAATAGCGCTTATAACTATGTATGACAACCAATATTACCAGTTGTCTGTTAGTTTTCAAATTAGGGAGGACAATTTGATATACGAGTCTCAGGCGTTGACAGCAAACCAGAGGTTATGGAGCTGTCTTTCATTCAGTTTATAGGTGCCCCTGAGAAGGCCGTTCATTATTGTAGGGAAATGTTGTTCAAACTGTAGGTTTTATTAGCTTCGATTGAGTAAATCAGAAGAAGTAATAGTCCAGATCTCTGGTGGGATTGAGTTCCAAATTTTATCGATGTGGATTTATTCAGTTTTGCAATGCTTAGAAGTGACTCTGTGTTTCTTTGGTGCTGACTGCCCAAGATTTTGAGCTTCTTTGCAGTGGCGTGAAGAAACTTGAGGGGGCCCTTCGCACAGTATATGGAGCCCCCCCCTCCATACTCATACAAGAGGTCTCAGGCCAGTGCATTGTGTTGAGGCCCTCCCTGGAGCTAGGGCCTCCCCCCGTACCGCAGGGGCTGTGGAGGCCTTTTGTTACACTTCTGCTTAGTTGTGAGATATTTTGAAGTGCCTTCATGGACACTGTGTGGAATGCAGGCAGCTTGAAGATGCTTCTCGTCCCCATTAGGAGCCATTTCAGTGATATCAAGATGGGAGTTATAAGGACAGTTTTCCTTGATCCTGAGATCAGTCTAGAAAGTTCTTGTAGAGTTGCTTTAAAGAGGCCTTTGAGAAACTGGGTTATTAGCTGCGAGGTATGTGAGTGCTTCACAAGTAATATGTCTGCAACTTTCTTCTTACTAGGAACCACGTACTACATTATAGAACCTGACTTTCTCAAAGTAGCAAAGTCATCAGACCTAGACCTACTCAAAGAAGGTGGTGCGGGCTAGTATCCCAGTTCACTTATACGCAGCAACATTACTTAATAAATCATTGTCTGGTTAGTGCTTTTGTAATAAAAATGAAAATATTTTTATTACACACACATTATTAAGCTAGGCATCAATAAAAAATGTATACAATCAGGTACCTGGAAATAACTTTGGTGACATCATCAGAACAGTTAACAACCTCAGCAACTCCTGAATCCACAATCCTCCCCACTTATATTAATAATAATACACAACATAGGGGATATCAGTATAAATGAGCCTGGCTTAGTGGTTTGTCAAGATATTACATGCATTAGTTAACCCCTGTGCTGTCAGGCCTTTCCCCTTCCTGTGCCAAGCCTTTTTTTGGCTATTTGGGGCAGTTTGCATTTAGACTCTCATAACGTTTTGTCCACATAAGCTACCCATGCCAAATTTGCATCCTTTTTTTACCTAGTTTGTGGGTTCCCCTGGAGGAGACCTAGAAATTAGCCAAAATACAGCCAAAATGTTATTTTGCAAACAATTGAATAAAAGTGTTTTTTCCCTGAAGATGGTGTTAACAAGGGGTTTGCTGTGCTTCAGTCACCATCTTCCCAGCTTTCAGGAACAGGCAGACTTGAATCAGAAAACCACATTTTGTTTATCACAATTTTGGCATTTTACTGGGACATACCCCATTTTTACTATTTTTTGTGCTTTCACGCCTTCCAGTTAGTGACAGAAATGGTTGTAAAATCAATGCTAGATTCCGTACAGGTAAAAATGTCTGAAAGGAAGACAAAATTCTGAATTCAGATAGGGGTCATTTGTGTAGATCCTACAAGGTTTTCATACAGAAAACTACAGCAGAAATAATGCAAGTGTTTGCAAAGCACTAGGGTCTTGTATTTCTCCGAGTTACAGCTATTAGCAGTTGTAAACTCCCAAACAGATTTTTCTTTCCACATTGAAACAGCGTGTTCGCGCTGCTATTAGCAGTTGTAAACTCCAAACCGGGATTTTCTTTCCACATTGAAATAAAAAACAGCGCAATCGCGCTGCTATAGTTCACTCGTAATGAAACTTATCGGCAAAAGTGCAATTATCTACGTAACCGGAAAAAGTGCAATTAACTATGTAACATCGTAGATGTTATCAAAGCGCTCAACTTCTGCCAAGCGAGATCGCGCTGCGAACAAAACATAAAAAGTAGTCCACAAACCGAACGGGAAACTGCGAGCCTCACATGTATTCAGTACTTGGTTGCTGCGCTCGAGGAGGGCTAACCACCGGAAAAGGCATGAAGTATGCGTGCCTTCCAGTAATGAAAGCAAGCAGATTTTAACAGGCAAGCCCATGAACTAATGAAAGACAACTAATGTGACGTGAACAGGGCTCCGAGCCCTTTTCTGACTCCTAAAGCGTTTTGCAAGTGAAATGCATGCGCAGGCGCAAGCAACGCAAGCTCGACCCTAAATTTGTTGAAATTGAGGTGAAAAAAAACTGCCATTTCTCTCCTCGTTTTACTCTGTAACTTTTTCCTGCAATCTCAGATTTTCAAAAGCAATATACCTTTATGTCTGCTGGATTCTTCTGGTTGCGGGTATATATAGGGATTGTAGGTTTACCAAGAACCCTAGGTATCCAGAGCCGATAAATGAGCTGCACTGTGCAATGGGTTTTTATTGTACCAGGTATGTAGCAATTAATTTGGTGAAATATGAAGAGTGAAAAATTGGTATCAAGGAAACCTTTGTATTTCCAAAATAGGCACAAGATAAGGTGTTGAGAAGCAGTGCATATTTGTGCATCTCTGAATACCGGGGTCCCCATACTACCATGTGAAATACAGGGCATTTCTCAAATAGATGTCTTTTTGCGCACTGTATTACATTTGGAAGGAAAAAATGTATAGAAAGACAAGGGGCAGTAACACTTGTTCTTCTATTCTCTGTTCCCCCAAGTCTCCTGATAAAAATGGTATCTCACTTGCATGGGTAGGCCTAATGCTCGCGACAGAAAATGAAACATGGACACATCATATTTTTACATTGAAATCTGACGTGTTTTTTTTAAAGTGCCTAGCTGTAGAATTTGGTAACTATATCAGCTGGCACCTAGAGAAGCCTACCAAACCTGTGCATTTGTGAAATCTAGACGGATAGGGGAATCCAGGATGGGGTGGCTTGTGGGGCTCTCTGTTACCCAGAATCCTTTGTAAACATCAAAATTGGGAAATAAAACACTATTTCCTCAAATTCCGGTGATAGAAAGTTCTGGAATCGGAGAGGAGCCACAAAGTTCCTTCCACCCAGCATTTCCCCAAGTCTCCCAATACAAATGGTACCTCACTTGTGTGGGTAGGCCTATTGCCCACGGCAGGATACATTTCCCAAAAAAACCTGACCTGTTTTTTGCAAAGTGCCAAGCTGTGGATTTTGGCCTCCAGCTCAGCTGGCACCTACGGAAACCTACCAAACTAGACACCTAGGGAATCCAGTATGGGGTGACTTGTGGAGCTCTCACCAGGATCTGTTAACCAGAATCCTTAGCAAACCGCAAAAAAAACACTTTTTCCTCACATTTCAGTGATAGTAAGTTCTAGAATCTGAGGGGAGCCACAAACTTACTTTCACCCAATATTCCCTAAGGTCTCCTGATAAAAAGGGTGTGAGTAGGCTCTTATGCCTGCGACAGGAAATGCCCCAAAACACTACGTGGACACATCAAAATTATTAAATACTAAACTACCTACTTTTGCGGGAGGGCACCTGCGTTTTTGGTCCTGGGCTCAGCAGCCATCTAGGGAATCCTACCAAACCCAGACATTTCTAAAAAGTAGACACATCAGGGAGTCCATGGAGGGGTGAATTGCGTGGACCCCCCAGTGTTTTCTTACCGAGAACTCTCAGCAAACCTCAAATTTAGTTTTAAAAAAATCTCATTTTTCCCACATTTCTGTGTGGGATCACCGCACTGGCACACATTACCTACCACCCAACGTCCCCCTCAGTCTCCCAATATAAATTATACCTCACTTGTGTAGGTGGGCCATATGCCTGTGACAGAAAAGAGCCAAAAACATGTTGAAATTGAGGGGGAGCCAAAGCAGGTCCAAAAGGGCAGTTTGAAAAAAACATGTTTTTAGGCAGACAAGTGGGGCAAAAATTTTATCAGTATAGATGCCACAATGCCAAGTGGTAGGGATTTTGTGGATTCCTGCAGATTCTGGAAGGTTCCATCCCATAAATGTGGGGAAAATGTGTGATTTCAAGCAAAGTTGGAGGTTTGCAGGGCATTGTGGGTAAGAAAATGGTGCGGGTGCAAGTGAAGCACACTACCCTGGACTTACCCGAATGTTTAATTTTCAGATGTGTATAGGTCTCATAGATTTTTCTACATGGCAGCATCCCAAAGTCCAAAAAGTGCAGCCCTCACCATTCCAAATGGGACGATTTTGAGAGTTAGCTAAGCTCTCATGGCCCAAATACAAAATCAAAACCCAAATGAATCAAATGTTCTCTTGCTTGCCATCGGGATAAGATCTTTTGTTGTGTGGGGGGAGAACTGAAAGACTGTTAGCTCCTTCAGTTAGGGTGAAGGCATAACCATGTCCATACTAGTTGGTAGCTACCACCCCAATATTTTTTCTTTTTTTTTAATTCCCTGGTATCTAGTAGGCTTTCTGCCCCACTGGGGAGTAGACTGGGGTAATTGACCCATCTGCCCACTGGTGGGCAGAACAGCCTTGTCCCCTTTTATTTGGGGTGGGGGTATGGCCATACTAGCACCCTCTTTTTTTTAAAAAAAAAAAACAATTCTCCCCTAGTGTCTGATGGGCTTTCTGCCCTCCTTGGTGGTAGATGTGCCTTACAAAAATAGGCTGATCTGCCCCCAGGGGGGCAGAAATGGCCAACAGTAATGAGCCCTGATGGGGAGCGACCCTTGCCTAAGGGGCTGCCCCATCAAACAGACACACACACCTATTCTTTGTGCCTAAGTGGTGTCTGCCCCCCTGGGGGCAAATCAGCCTAATAGAAATAGACCAAAGGTGGGCAGAAGTGGCCCAAGATAAAACTGTCCCCCAGGGGAGCGACCCTTGCCAAAAGGGGTCTCGCTCCATCTGTAAAAAAAAAAATCACCTAATTAAGATAGGCCAATCTGCCCCCAAGGGGGGGCAGAAATGGCCTTGAAAACATTTGCATTTCCTGGTGTCTAGTGATTTCTGCCCCCCTTGTGGGCAGATTGTCCTAATAAAAATAGGCCAATCCATCCTCAAGGGGGGCAGAAATGGCATATAAACAATTTGCTCCCCACAGTGGAACGAATAAACAATAAAAAAATAGAATAAAAAATGATCCATGGTGTCTAGAGGTTTCTGCCTCAAGGGGTTTCTTGCTCAAGGGGTCGCTCCCCTTTATTGTTTATGTGCAAAAAAAAAAAAAAACTCCTTGGTGTCTAGTGGGCATTTCTGAAGCCTGATCTCTTCATAATCGGGCTACGGAAATGCTCAGAGAGACTTCAAAGGAAAGAAAAGGCCTTTCTTTTGATGCCTCCCTGCCATCTCCCACCCCCCCCCCGATCGGAAGAGAAACGCAAGCATTTCTCTTCTGATCCCGCTGGAAGCTGAGCTTCCACTACAATGGGGTCAGCCTCCGATGAGGTCAGCGCTCGATCGTGTGTTGAAGTCATCAGCTGTCACTGGGGGAGGTGGAAGGGGAAGCGATTCCCCTTCCATCCCTACCAAGAGCCACAGCGCTCCCTCCATGAGCCAGTCCCAAGACGTAACGTTGCAACCTTGGTGCCTGAGTACTGCAGCCAAGGATGTAACTATTACACACTTCACGGGGAAGGGGTTAAATCAGAAAACATTATATAATTCACCATTAGATGCAAAGTGGATAGTATCGACATTCAACACTCTTCAGAGTAATACAAAGCATTTAATTTTTACACTTCTGGTACTGCAGCTTTAAGATCTACCAAAAGAAATCCACACACTCCTAAACTCACATATAAAAGTATAGACTCCAAAAACGCTTTAATAGCCATAAAATGTCTCCATTGACATTAATGTAACACCCTTTGAGACTAAGGGAAACTTGTGTTGGGCCATCTTGAGAGGCACTGCAGCACATTATTCAGCTCCTCACAATTTTTCAATAACATTGGTGTGTGTCTACCTTTTCTGAGGCATGATAAACACCAGTATACAAAACATTTCGCCTTCGTAAGGAATTATGAGGTGCTCCACAGACTGAGGATTGATAAAATACCAAGCCACACACCCAGCACTTGTTGGTGTTGATGCTGAGGAAATGGGGTGCCCGTACTTTGCATCAGACCCCAAGACATGGGAACCCTGGGTCCACAAGTAGCTCTTAGGAGGGGGTTCCACACACACCCCATGCCCCTCAAAATGTTAATTAAGTGGGTTATACAGATCCCCTAGGGCTGGGCCCTCTCTGGCGGTTGTGGTTTCATGGATTTTGTATCAGAGTGCTGCTTGCTGCATTCTCCCGTGTTTGGTCTGTAGGAACCAGCATCAGAGGCTCATTTCTCCACCCCGTAGGGCAGATTTCACAGCTTTTGGTCTTATTTTGCTCCTGGTGGCCAGCTCAAGTTTCCATGAGCATGTTATTCAGGAGCTTGATTTTGCTGTTCCCTTGCCAGACCTGTCCTCTATATGTGCTCCTGATGTTCTCTCCTGCTGGAAGGATGTCTTCTACAGCCCTCCAACAGCCAACAAGCACAGCATCCTGCCTTCTGCACTCTCCAGGACCAACAGCCTCCTGGCTACTCGTAGGGTACCAGTGTGGTAGTATTGCCCAAGAGCGCGAAACCCATGCTGTTTCAGTGTTTAAGCGGGCAGCACTGTCGGCACCAGAGAGACCTATACTAGACTCGGGTGCTAGCCGAAGTTTCAGAGTTATATATTTCATTCTTGCTGGTCACCTTTCCAGCATCACAGTCTGAGGTCCAATGTCATCATTCTCTTTCTTGTGCCGGGGTTTTTAAATAGCAATGGAAAGCTCAGAAAGGTAACCACCTCTGCCCAAATGCAGGGTACGAGATCATCACTCCACCCATGTCCTAATCCTCTAACTCACCATTCCACAACATTTAAATATGACAAATTCAAGTGTGTCTATGGAGAGGCCTTCCGTGTAGCATTGGCAGTGCCCCCAACTGGCACAGCTGCTTGATCCTTTCCCATCATAACTTCAAAGGGGAGCCCCTCTAGGGTTTGGCTCTAGACATCAGGCATTCCTTCTTCATTTCAGTGTGCCTTGGCTTGACAAGGCCAGGTGCAGAGGGGACAGTTAATTAGGACATACAAATGTTATCCCCTCTTCTATCGTTCCCATGAGCTGGGCCAAGCACTGTTATTGGCTCTGTTGCATTGGGAGGCCTTTGATTCTCTCACTGGCCAACAGAATATTTGGCATGGCCCAATAGAGGGGACGGAGGCCTGGAATCTGATTATAGCTTAGCCAGGGGAGAATCAACATATTCCAAGTGTCATAAGGAGTACAAATATCACTAAAATGACAGAGGATCTACACTCTGCGTTAATTTTTACCCCTCTCTTTATGCTTGGGTGTAACTTCAGCGGTACAACTTTCGTCCATAATGTGTAATGCAGCAAGATAACAGCTTTTCAGTAATCACTGCAAAGCTTCATAATAAATGCCCACTCACATTATAAATCCACCTCCAGGTTAGCACTAATCCCTTTTGAGTCAAACTACATCTGAGCAGATATGGAGCTATGCTAGACAGTAGTCTGATGCACTCAGCTAGCACACATATGTAAACCGATGTGCTTACATGTTTGTGTGTTACCAGCTCACAGCCTCTTACTATTACTGCATAGCAGCAGCCTTGTTTTGAAAGGCAGACACTGTCGGCTAGCATTCTCAGTCAGTTTTCACGTAATTTACCGCGAGTGACAATAACTCACTGTAAATGTCCAAAACCTAGAAATCAGAAAATGAAAAATCTGGAATGAATGGGCGGAACCCATTTTCTACAGGGACAAGATGCAGTCTGGGGATACTAGCGACCATACAGTTACTGTAGTCCATTTTCTTTCAATTCAGTTTTTTTATTTGGTGGCCTTGTTAGTTAGCACAAAATATTATTTTAGAGAAAAAATCATCAAGATGAAGGTGTTTGGATAGAGGGCGACAACCATATAGGTATTTGAGATGTGTGTTGACAAGTTTAGGTGCTATACGACTCTGGTCATGTCCCCCGAATGAAGGAAATTCAGGTAACCCATGCCAATGCATGCCAGAGATTTAACTGTCTTCTAACATTTTATTAATAACGTGGTTAGTGTCTCTGCTGAGCTCATAAAAGCCCTTGTGGTGCATAAAGAAATGAAAGAAAAGGAGGTTGATTAAAATCATCTCTAAACTCCTGTGGAGCTAGGATTCATGTTGCCAGCTTCTTCTAAAATGTTCATATTTCACCACTGGGTTCATACTGTAATGTAAGAGGGTTTTAAACAAGACCCAAAGGCCCTGATTCTAACCCCGGCGGTCTTTGACCGCCGGGGCGAGGGTCGGCGGGAGCACCGCCGACAGGCCGGCGGTGCCCCGCAGGGCATTCTGACCGCGGCGCTTTGGCCGCGGTCAGAAAGGGTAAACCGGCGGTCTCCCGCCGGTTTACCGCTGCCCTCAGAATCCCCCATGGCGGCGCAGCTTGCTGCGCCGCCATGGGGGATTCTGACCCCCCCACCGCCATCCTGTTCATGGCGGGAAAGCCACCATGAACAGGATGGCGGTAGGGGGGGTCGCGGGGCCCCTGGGGGCCCCTGCCGTGCCCATGCCAATGGCATGGGCACGGCAGGGGCCCCCGTAAGAGGGCCCTGCAAGGTATTTCAGTGTCTGCCTTGCAGACACTGAAATACGCGACGGGTGCTACTGCACCCGTTGCACCTTCCCACTCCGCCGGCTCGATTACGAGCCGGCATCCTCGTGGGAAGGGAGTTTTTCCCTGGGCTGGCGGGCGGTCTTTTGGAGACCGCCCGCCAGCCCAGGGAAAAACTCATAATACCCTCCGCGGTCTTCTGACCGCGGAGCGGTATTATGGGGGCGGAATTCTGGCGGGCGGCCTCCGCCGCCCGCCAGGATTAGAATCACCCCCAAAATGTGTTATGTGTTATCTATATGTGTGGCCTGGTGATTATCTAGGGAGCAGAAACATTTGGAAAGGAATGTAAACATTTGTAGTATACAACAATATTTCTATTTTATTAATAAACATGGCACAATTTCCCCAACTGCGTGTTGAAGGTGACGATACATAGGGAGAGGTCGAGTGGGGCCATGTGGTGGGCTATTATCAAAACGGCTTAGGCCCTACAAATATGCAGTGATACAAATTCACAGGCTGTACCATGCTAAATTTTGGGCATTTATGATTGTTTTTTGCAGTCTTGTTTGGTGGCCGCATACATGCATTGCCCTTGCCGCAGCTGGGGTGGGACTTCCTTCCTCAACAAAAAAAAACAGACAGGAAGGGCACAGACTTGATCAACATGCTTAAAAGCATTAGAAGATTCCAGCTGGGTGGGTCTTGTTTGGTGGCAGCATTCCCACCTTGCCCTTGCTGCAGCTGGGGTGGGATTTCATCCCACAGCAAACATCAGTCAGGAGGAGGAGGGTCCCAGACTTGCTCAGCGTGCTCAACGTGCTTAATAGCCCTGGATGACTCCCACGGCACTGGTTTTGTTTGTTTGCAGCATTCCTGCATTGCCCTTGCCACAGCAGTCAGGAGGAGGAGGGGCACAGACTTTCTATAAGCACTTAAAAGCATTAGAGGATTCCTGCAGCGCAAGTCTTGTTTGGCGGCCACATTCCCACATTGTCCTGGGGTGGGACTTCATACCCCAGCAAACACCAGTCATTAGGAGGAGGGACACAGGCTTGTTCAATGCTTTTAAAAGCACTGGAGAATTCTTGTGGCGTGAGACATACGTGGGACGTGCCTGAGCTCATTGACCAGGCAAAGAGAGGGCCCATCTGCTCGTGCCAGCAGCTGGAAGAGGCTACGCTGGGCCAGCTCTCTTTCGTTTACTTCCAGGCATTGCACTGTGGAGCAACTCCCTAGCAAGCTTAAGTGTGCTCTTCCACCTTTCTCCTCCTATATTGCATTCCCACTACCTGTTCCAAGACTGTTTTTTTTTCTCTATCACACTCTGATTTTGGTTCCCAAAGCTGCGTCGTCCTCACTTATCTACAGCTTAATGACCGTTGATGCATTCTTTTAAATCATGGGGAAATGGAAAGCTCTGGAGCCCCATAAAGCCCCAATTAACATAAAACATCACAGAAAACACTGGTGCAAATTACACTTTTGAAGTTATCAATCACCTCAATAGAGAGGTTGAGGCTATTCCCAAAGGTTAAATTTCAGTGGGCAAGGCCTGCCCTGTGACTGTGGCGGACATGTTAAGGTCGTAGAAAACCAGGAAAGCCACTGCTGAAGCAGATGTC
Organism: Pleurodeles waltl; assembly: GCF_031143425.1. Lineage (NCBI taxonomy): Eukaryota > Metazoa > Chordata > Amphibia > Caudata > Salamandridae > Pleurodeles > Pleurodeles waltl. The sequence goes on along the minus strand of NC_090450.1, from coordinate 213,938,266 downwards.
TTAATCAGAAATTTGTAATGAATGTTTACTTATTTTGAATAATGACTTATGTAGAAAAATGAATAACGTAGAAAAATATGTGCACGTTTGAAAGTGTGACCTCGAAGAATGGCCACCAGTGTTCATGAATTGTACTAATTTATGATTAATACCTACGAAATATTGACAATGTATGAGATTCATGTAGTAATATGTCATATTAAGGGTTATGAATTATGTTATTGCTTATTAATTGTAGGCCTTAACTTAGCAAGTGTCTTGGCCTAGTTCTACCTGGCCTCATGCAGAAGCTGTATTTCTTAGAGTTTAATATAAAGTGCTGACAGAGTGAACTAATTGTGAAATGCTCATTGCTTTAATGAAATGCTTAGCAGAAACTTTCTATGGGAACCGACGACAGGAGATGAGGTCTCTAGTAATGTATTCAAATGTGTGTAATGTGCATGAGCTGTACTTTCCCAGGACGTGAACAATGAAGATACTGACTGGAGACGAAGATGCAACGAAATTGGTACCTGGTGAGCCGGATGATGAGAACATTGTAAAGCAGGCCAATCAATGACATGTGAACTGGGAAATATTAAAATTAATAGATTTGGTATATGGACACTATTGGGCAGAGTAATAATGTACAATTAATTGACCAACTGGAAATTTGGGGACAGGTTGGGGAACTTTGATATAACAACGTAACAGAGGAAAAATACTTCAGACCTTGTTCAGATTTACTGCGATATTGAGAAGAAGAGATTCGAGATTCTGTCATTGGGTCCTGTTATGTCCTTAGCTGATAAGGTAGCCAATCCCGCTCTCAGGGATATTTAGGGTCTCTCCTGTGGGTTCTCTTCAGATTCTGCTTGAAAGTTTCCTTCAGGAATCCTCTGCATCAACTTTAGACTCCTCTCACCTCGGATCAACCGCAGCCTGCTCCAAGAAACGCTGTAACTGCAAAAAAAGTGTCTAAAAGAGACACTTCTCTTCATCAACCTCAGCTCCAAGTCAGCAACTGCAACAGTTTCCATAGTGTGCATGGGACTCCCTGTCTTCATCCTGCACCAGATGGGCCAAAGAAATCTCCCGTGGAGTGACGGAGTCACTCACCTGCTCCAAGCAGGCACCTTCCAAGATGACGAACGGTACCCTGGGACTCCTCTTACAGTGACAAGCGTGCTCCTAAGGACACAAAGAGTGGACATCATCGACATAGACTGTCCCGAGGTCCTGTTGACGCAATCTGGAGGAGGTAAGACCTTGCCTTCCCTGAGAGCGACGGTACCCCTGTGTACTGTGTCTTCTTTGCCTCCTGAGGCCTTTGTACACTCTTTGCAAAATTCCTTTGTCTACAGCCTGGCCCAGGTCCCCAGCACTCCATCCTGTGACGCTCAGCTCGCTGAGTTGTTCACCGGCGGCGTGGGGCCTTATTTTGTTTTGCTGCATAAACTGTGTTTTGCACCTCCTTTGAACCTGGGTCCTGCAGTTCCTGTGGGTGCTGACTGGTATCCTGAGGGCTCTCTAAAGTGCAGAGAGCCCCCTCTTCCTCTGCACACAGAGTTGAGGCCCCCAGTCCCTCCTGGGTCCATACAGCACCATTTTGATGCAAAATGCACTTTTGTCATAGCCAAGGCATGTTGATGCCTTCCAACACAAAATCTTGTCTGCAACAATCTTGCCGTGCGTCATCTTCTGCATCACTCAGGAACCCGCTGGCATCTTCCTAGGGTGCATTTCTGCAGTCTTTGACTAACCAGGGACTCTTCTTTAGCACCCTCTTCTGGGTTGGCAGGGGCTCCTGTCCTTCCTGGAACTTCTTTCGACTTCTGGATTTGGTCCTCTTCCTTTTCAGGTCTTCAGGTCCAATAATCGAGCAGTTGTTCTTTGCAGACTTGGTTGGCTGCTGCGAAATCCCCAAAACGAGGTGTACTGTGTCCTAAGGAAACTTGCAGTACTTTACTCCTGCTTTTCTGGGCTCTGGGGTTGGGTAATTTACTTACATTTACTGTATTCTTACTTTCCCAGCGATTCTGTACACACTACACTTGTCTGGGGGGAATTCATGATTCGCATTGCACTTTCTTAGTATATGGTTTGTTTTGCCCCTAGACCTATTTTCTCCCATTACATTCTATAGGATTTCCTACTGTTTGCATTGTTCATGACTATACACTTGTCTAATTTTGGTGTATAGTGTATATATTGTATATAATACTTACCTCCAGAAGGAGTATTGTCTCTAAGATACTTTTGGTACTGTGTCACCCAAATAAATACCTTTATTTTTGGTTACACTAAGTATTGTCTCTAATTGTGTATAAGTACTGTGTAACTATAAGTGGTATTGCACTAGCTTTGCATGCCTCTTAGTTCAGCCTAAGCTGCTCTGCTATAGCTACCTCTATCAGCCTATGCTGCTAGAACACTACTACTTCACTAATAAGGGATAACTGGACCTGTTATAAGGTGTAAGTACCCAAGGTACTCACTATAAACCAGGCCAGCCACCTACAACTGAGATCTGAGATAGGTCAGATGATTAAGAGTCATTTGATTTGTTGGCAAGCCAAGCCGATTGATGAGGTGTTGCAGTATGCAAAATACCGTAGTGATGAAATTGAGTTGAAGCAGAAGAAGTTGAAAGAGATGGCGATGGTGATGCAGATTAAGGCAGCCCAAACAGGAGTACAGGGGACTTTAGTGTAACAGAGGCCGCAACAGCAGGGAAATGTCATGTTTCAGCCGCAGTTGAGAGGTAGAGGTCACGGAGGCAATATGAATCCTGTTCCGGATTTTAATACTGTAGTGGTTCAGAATGCTGTGCAGGGAATGTCCTATGTCACACTTGCGGGCCGTGGGACACTGGAAGCGAGAGTGTCTGATGATGGTGCAGGAAGGTGTTGTTCAGCAAAGTAACAACGTCAACACATTTCAGAATATGAGGGGACTGAGATTGAGGGGTCCCAATCCAAACGTTCAGAATAATGTGAATCAAATGCAGAATTTTCCGCCCATGCAACAGGTGCAATTGCCCAGTGCACAAGTATCACAGTTGCATCCAATGCAGCAGCAGGTCCACAAGGTACTGAGACAGCAAATGCAGATACCTGAAGCCCCGATGGAGCAGCAACAGATGATGCTTTCTCAACAGGTCTGTCTGTCAGAGACAAGAAAGAAGTAGTAACGCAGTGCACCAATTCCAGTTACATAGTGAGAATGAAATAAATGGTGACTGGATGAGTGATAGTTCTGATGGGGAGCCATGTGTGCTTGTGACTTCTCTAGAAGTAGATCAGTAGATCAGAGAGGACGCTATGTGAGAGGCAAAGTTATGGGTGGCAGAGTCTCATTTCTGGTAGACACATGAGCTACACGCTTTACTGTGAGAAGTGCAGAAGTTCCAAATTTGCCACTTTCAGTTCGAACATTTCAGTTTGTGTGAGTAGCGAATCAGTATTTGACAAACCCGACTACAGATCCAGTGCAAGTTGAGATTGGCAATTTCCAGGTACTGCATAAGTTCCCAGTCTGTGATTCAAGTCCGGTATCCATACTGGGAAGGGATTTGCTATGTAAGACAAAGTGTCTGATTACTTGTTCAAACGATGGAATTGAGATCCAGACAAATAGTGACGCTGAGGAAGACCTGGTCCCAGAAACTGAGTGTCAAACTACAAATGAGGAGTACCCCTTGATTGAGTTTTTCCAAATGATCACAGTGAGAGAGCTTCATTCTGATTTTCAGGAAACAGTGCAAGAGAACGTGCAGGATTTGACAGGTGAAGTGGGACTGATCAAAGAAGTGGAGCAGATTAAGGTCACCTTAAAGCCAAATGCAGTGTTTCCGCAGCTTCCCCAGTATAATATGCCACAAGATGTCCTGATGAAAGTGGCTCAGATAATTGCAGATTTTGTGAAGCAGGGAATTTTGAAGGAGGAGTTGAGCCGCCCATGTAATTCACCGATAAATGGTTTGAAAAAGCCATGTGGAAAGGTTCATATTGTTCAGGATTTGAGAAAAATAAATAACATAGTGGTCAAGTGCTGTCCCGTAGTGCCCAACCCAGCTGTAATCATGTTTCAGATTCCATGCGATGCAGAGTGGTTCACAGTGGTTGATTTGTCACAAGCATTCTTTTCTGTGCCTCTTCATGACGATTGTCAATTTCTCTTCAGTTTGAGATTCCTAGATCGAGTCTACTGCTGGTGTAGACTTCCTCATGGGTACACTGAGTCACCATCCTTGTTCAACGAGATCTTGAAAATGAATTTAGAGCCGTTAGAGTTACCTTTCCAATCGACCCTTGTGCAATATATTGATGATTTGTTGATTGCATCCAGGAGAAGGGACAAGTGTAAGTATGACTTGATTGCCCCGTTGAATCATTTGGGAAAGTGTGGTCATAAGGTTTTGCCTTTGAAATTGCAGTACTGTCAGAAGGCAGTGAAGTATTTGGGACACTAAATTGAGAAAGGGTCAAGGAAAATATACAGAGAGAGGATTACAATGATACCGCAAATAAACCCCCAGGCTTCGCGGAGAGATGTTAGGATGTTCCTGGGAATGGTGGGCTATTGTCGTTAATGGATTCTGAATCTTTCAGAAATCTCAAAACCATTGCTGAAGTTGACCCATAAGGATGTCACTGATCCCATAGTGTTAGATGAAGATCAGAAGAAAGCGTGCACTGAATTGAGAGAGAGCTTGTGTAGAGTTCCAGTGTTGGGTATGCCTGACTACACGAAGCCTTTCGCATTGTTTTATCATGAGTGTGATGCATGTTCATTGTTTGTCTTGACTCAGATCCATGGACGTGCTCATCGCCCAGTAGCATATTTTGTCAGCTACTTTGGACCAGTTGCAGCAGCCCTACCATGTTGTTTGCATGCAGTTGCTGCAGTTGGTCAGAGTCTTTCAGAATGTGAAGGTGTGGTGATGGGAAATCCCCTGATTGAAATGGTCCCTCACTTGATTGAGATTTTACTGACCGGGACGAAAACCCAATACTTGACTGATGCTAGGCTGACTAGATATGAGATGAGCATCTTGGGTGCTCCAAACGTAACACTGAAAAGTTGTGCAGTACTGAACCCAGCAACTTTACTTCTAAGTGATACTACTGAAATTAAGAAAGAGGAAGCTGTTTAACATGACTGTCTTGAAGTAACTGAGTTGTGCACAAAACCGAGACCTGATATTGGAGATACGCGATTGGAAGAAAATGACTAACTTGTTTTTGTCAATGGTTCCTGTCTAACAGACAGCATAGGGACACTGAGAGCAGGATATGCAGTGTGCACAATTACAGGTACCTTAGAAAATTTCTGGCTTCGAGGAGTGCATTCTGCTCAAGTAGCGGAATTGGTCGCTCTTACTGGGGCATGCCATGTTTCTTCTCAATTGAAAGTCACCATTTACACAGATGGCCAATACGGATATCGACTAGTTCATGACTTTGGCCAATTGTGGTCGCAGAGAGGTTTTCTGACCTCTACTGGATCACCAATGAGAAATGGTGAAAGAATAAAGGAGTTGTTATATGTGATTCAACTGCCTGAAGAAATTGCTGTGGTGAAATGCAGTGCACATCTAAAGTCACAGGACTATGTGCCACTGGGAAATGGATATGCGGATCAAGTCGCAAGGTTTTGCGCATTGAACTGTATATCATTCAAAGACAAGTGGGAATTGTTACCTGAAGAAGACACAACATGTACATGTTTTTTCCATTGAAAGTAGTTGATACTTTAGAAGAGTTAAAAACTTTGCAAAGTAATGTCGACAAGGAAGAGAAAAGGTCATGGAGCACAATGAAATGTGTTCAAAGACAAGATGAGTTGTGGGTATCCGAGGAGGGTCAGATGGTTTTACCAAATAGTCTGTTGTCTCAGATGGCAAGGTACTATCATGGTCACGCACACATTGGGAGGGGTGCCATGCTACGTTTGTTCAAAATTGATTGGTTTAACCCCAAGTTTAGGAAAGCAGCCAAAGCAGTTTGCCATCAATGTGTTATTTGTCAGCAATTAAATGCGGGAAAAGGGACATTGGTTAACTTGAGCCACATTGGAAGAGCAGGAGGTCTATTCAGTAGAATGCAATTGGATTTCATTGAGATGCCTTTGTGTGGAGGATTGAGATATGTGTTGGTGATTGTGTGCATCTTTAGTAATTGGATTGAAGCGTACCCTACATGGAGAAATGATAGCCTCACAGTAACAAAATTGTTGCTTAGGGAACTGATACCACGCTTCGGGTTTCCGATCTCTTTAAAATCAGATAGGGGAACGCACTTCAATAATGAAGTGATTCAATTGTTGTGTGCTGCATTGAACATTGAGCAGAAGTTGCATTGTAATTACCACCCTGAAGCGTCAGGACTAGTGGAGCAGATGAATGGTACTCTGAAATAAAGAACTGCAAAGATGTGTGCAGCTACGAATCTGAAATGGCCTGATGCTTTGCCTTTGGTGTTGATGTCAATGAGAAACACACCTGACAGGAAGACAGGATTGTCGCCCCACTAGATTCTAATGGGCAGATCAATGAGGTTGTCAGCAGTTCCAGCAAATGCACTTGTCAATATTACAGATGATATGGTGTTGGATTATTGCAAGGGTCTCCTGATGTAGTCCGCTCTTTCTTTCAGCAGGTGGAGGCCACCACACTGCCATCGATCCATGATCCAGGGCACAACCTGAGAGCTGGTGACTGGGTTGTTGTCCAAAAACATGTGCTCAAGACGTGTTTGGAGCCTCACTAGAAGTGATTATATCAAGTGATTTTAACAACTACGACTGCTGTGAAGTGTGCTGTGGTCCCGAACTATATTCATGCGAGTCACATGAAGAAAGTGGCATGTCCACTAGATCTTGAAGAAGCGTTGTTGAGAGTACCAACAACTGTGATACAAATGACAGCGCCAGAACAAGAAAAAGTGAAATGAAGAACTAAAGCTGAACCTGAGCTCATTGAAGACGGTTCTATCACTCCTGTGAGAGACGGAGGTGAAGATCTCCAGGAGGGTGATGAGGAACCTATCGCAACTGAACCAGCAGGAGAGCTTAGTACTGAGGGAGCTCTCCCAGAAGCAGATGATTTGAGAGACAGACAGAGCTAGTGCCAGACCAAGAAGGGCAAGGAGTTAAGCTGGATCAAAGTAAAAGTGATCTGACTCCTCCTGAACCGGTTGCAGGTTCATCAAGAGAAAACACCACAGAGAAAGAAAAAGATTCAAGTTCAATCCTGAGGAGAATATTAACAGAGGGTACACGAAATGGAGATAAGTGGTGGAATTTGCAATTGGAGAAAAGGAAAGAGGTGATAGATGAACCAACAATAGAGGAAGAAGTAGATACTACGAGAAAGGAGGAATTAAGTGAAGGAGAGTTGAATGGTGATCAAAAGTTGAAAAGAGAATAGCAAGTCAAAAATACACAGCTCATGAATGGGCGAATACAACTACAAACGAATGGCAACAAGAGTTTATGTCTTTTTGTTTCGATAGGGAAGTTCCAAGTCAATATTTTGAGGTGACATGAAGAAGGTTGATGAAGTGAACTTTTGAAACAATCTGAGAAATATTTTGAGAAAGAGACTGATGAAAATTACTGGAAGAGACAATGATAACCTGATTTGACTTTTGAAATCTGATTTTGACAAAGCTGCCAACAAAGAGAAGGGTTCCTGGAAGTGAAACTGATCTGCTGAAAGAATTGTCTATTTTTGTTGGCCATTTTCTAAGTTACTTCTGCTTTCTGATTGTTTACAGATCATGGCTGATGTAGATAAGCAAATTAGGGATGTTGGGCGCAGTAAATATGTGAGCATTGGTTTAGCAATTATGTGTGGAATTCTGTTTATAGTGTTGATAATGAGAATGTCTGTTCTTGATGCAAAAGGAGCCAACCATACTTCTGAGACTGCTACATTAACGGCCCTAAAAAGATTCAAAAGACGAAAAGCATTTGCATGACTTTACTAATGTTCAAGGAGAACTTTCTTCTAATGTTTTCTATCGCCTGCTGAGTCAGTATGTTGAGACGATGGATGCAAAGGACTGTCTTGTGTGTACGCAGATTCCTTCATCAGTTGAGGAAGGAGTCACCTACCATAGTTTTCCACTAACATACAGGATAAGTTGTAGTCTGTTACTAACAAGGTTCTATAACCAGGAGTACATTCAGTATTTCTACTCTGATCATTACTTCGTGTTTTCGTTTGTTCCTATTATTAGATACTTAAGTAGAGTAGCTAAGGATAATGACATAGAATTAGTTAGAGGATTAATTGAACCTACACTATTGTTTGGGACAGCTCATACTCACAAAAATAATCTTACATGCTTGCTTACACCTTTGGAGAAAAGATTCTTAGATCATACTGATGACAGAAGGAAGACATTGAAAGAGAAATTAGAAAAAGGCTTAGAAAAAGGGCTTACAAAAATGATTAGGATTACACTACCACTAAATGCAAGGAAAATTAGCTTTAGATGCATTACATGTAGGGAAGCTTTATATATATATATATAGGCCTAAGTTGCGCACTGACACTGAATTTGTGGGTACGAGTGAATGTAGGCATGTGTTTTTGTTTTAGAATAAATAGACATTTATGTTGAATGGGCAGGACCCTGTGCTTCCGGGGATCTATTATATTTGTGGACTTAGGCCCTCATTACAACCCTGGCGGTCGGTGTTAAAGTGGCGGTAAAAAAAATGAGATCACAACCACGGCGGAAACCGCCAACATAGCCAGCCACTTTACCACTCTGACTGCCATGGCGGTAGCAACAAACACTGCGGTGGTCACCACCAACAGTCAGGCGGAGGACAATGTACCACCCTCCACATCACAACATGCCAATCCGCCAGATTTTCCAGGGCAGTACCAATGCCATCAAAAGCACAGCAGAAACTGGAATTGGAAGGGAAACCACTCACCTCTCAACACTCAACGAAGAACCAGGATGCCATGGAGCCCGAGCCACAGGTCCTGCCCATGCTGGCAGCAGCGATGACCATGGTGAATGCTGCACCTAGCACATAGGGGAGAGGGTGAGGAAAAAGAGAGTGACACACACACGCAACACACAAAACTCTCACCCCAACCCTCACCCCCAACACCAAACACACAAACACATGCAGCAACATTACATTTACACCCCGTAAATCCCTGGAAGTATGCAAGGACAAAAGGAATTGAGTTAAATCATTAATATTTTAGAAATAGGCAGATATATGTAACAATTTGAGAAACAGTATTTACAAAAATATACAATATGTACATAAGGCCGTACATTGTCCATGCAAAATGTCCGTGGGCCACTGGGCCAAAAATCATGGGCCAGGCCCACACCTGACTCCTGCCTCAATATGGTGAGAACACTTCAGGGGCATCAGGTCATAAACACACAGGCACCTCAGGGGGACGGGGAAGGGGGGCACCTCAGCTGGTAGATGGAATAACGCCACTGCTCCTCGAGGGGCCTCCATGCCCACAGCGATGCCCTGGGGAGTGCAAAGCCACAGTCTCTCAAGTGGGTGCTTTGCCCACTGCTTGGTCCTGGGGAGTGCAAATCCACAGTCTCACAAGAGTCTCTAGTGGGTGCTTTGCCCACTGCTTGGTCCTGGGGAGTGCAAAGCCACAGTCTCTCAAGTCTCTCTAGTGGTGGTTTGCCCACTTCTTGGTCCTGGGGAGTGTACAGCAACAGTCTCTCTAGTGGATGCCTTCTCTACTGGTCTGGAGGGGGCCTTGTGCCCAGTGTGGTTCATCCTGCCAAGGATTGGGTGAGTGGGTGTCCTTCTCCACTGGTTCTGGAGGGGGCATTGTGTCCAGTGTGCTTCATCCTGCCAAGGATTGGGTGAGTGGATGCATATCTCCACTGGTTCTGAAGGGGGCCTTGTGCCCAGTGTGCTTCATCCTGCCAAGGATTGGGTGAGTGGATGCTTTTCTCCACTGGTTCTGGAGAGAGCATTGTAACCAGTGTGCTTCATCCTGCCAAGGATTGGGTGAGTGGATGCATATCTCCACTGGTTCTGAAGGGGGCATCGTGCCCAGTGTGCTTCATCCTGCCAACGATTGGGTGAGTGGATGCTTTTCTCCACTGGTTCTGGAGAGAGCATTGTAACCAGTGTGCTTCATCCTGCCAAGGATTGGGTGAGTGGATGCATATCTCCACTGGTTCTGGAGGGGGCTTGGTGCCCTGTGCGCTTCATCCTGCCAAGGATTGGGTGAGTGGATGCATATCTCCACTGGTTCTGGAGGGGGCTTTGTACCCAGTGTGCTTCATCCTGCCAAGGATTGGGTGAGTGGATGCCCTTCTCCACTGGTTCTGGAGGGGGCTTTGTGCCCACGTTCCTCTTCCCTTGTCCTGGCATTCCTCACTGGGGTCAGTAGCCATGAGAGATTGGGGTAACCAGAGTCACCTGCAAATATCGAAGGACAACTGTTAGACACACACTAGCCCTTAGGGACAACCCCATACCCAGACACCAACATATGCTAGGTGGGGACCTTGAGCTCACCTATTAGCCACACCTGGTGCCTCTGAAGTTGGCCCATCACATAAGGGATGCTGCTATTCCTCAAGATAAAGGCATCATGCACAGAGCCAGGGTATTTGGCATTCACATGGGAGATGTGCTGGTCCGCCAATCACACCATCTGCACATTCATAGAGCTTTTTCTATTCCTGAAAACTTGCTCATTTCTCCGGGGGGGGGGGACAAATGCCACATGTGTACCATCAATGGCACCAGTGATGTTGGGAATATGACCCAGGCCATAAAATTCAGCTTTCACTGTGGCCAAATCCTCCACCTGGGGGAACACGATGTAATTGCGCATGTGTTTCAGCAGGGCTGACAACACTCTTGTCAACACGTTAGAGAACATTGGCTGAGACATCCCTGATGCCATGGCCACTGTTGTTTGGAAGGAACCACTTGCCAGGAAATGGAGCACTAACAGCACCTGCACTAGAGGAGGGATACCTGTGGGCTGGCGGATAGCTGACATCAGGTCTGGATCCAATTGGGCACACAGTTCTTGGATTGTGGTCCTATCAAGTCTGTAGGTTATGATAATGTGTCTGTCCTCCATTGTCCCAAGGTCCTCCAGGGGTCTGTACATCAAAGGATGCTGCCATCTAATATTCAGTTTCAGCGGTTCAAGCCTATGGAAGAAAAACAGCGAGCAGAGGGTCATATTCACAGATCTATTGCACTAATGATGAATTTCTTCCTTTACAGAACCAGTATGTGAATCTGACAATCAGTTTCTGTGACAATGTCTGCTGTATCACAGTTAGGTGCCATGGTCTGTGCCCCCCTGACATGGCGGCTGCCTGACCTGTGAGGAGGTACAAGTGGAAATGAGGTAATTCCACTGGCGTTGTGTGCCGTCGCGGTAGGCGGTCGTTGATCGCCGCGCAACTGTGCATTGGTTATCATTGGGTCCTGTGGTCTCCAAGAGCCAATGGTGATGTACGCCGGCGGTGACAGTACGCACCGCCGTGGATGTCACTGCCATTTTCTCTCTGTTCACTTATTTGCTACCTGACCTTCAACAGGAGTGGACCTACACTGCAAGTGCTGTTGTGATCTGTGTCTGGAAGCGACAATGGGTCCTGTGTCTGGGGAAAGGGCCCCTGCCTTCACTGCGGAGGAGTTGGAGAAACTGGTGGATGGGCTCCTACCCCAGTACACGTTACTCTACGGTCCTCCAGACAAACAGGTGAGCACACTGTGACCATGATGCGTGGGCCATGAATCAGTGCTGTCTGTGTAAGGTAATGATAATGTGTCTGTCCTCCATTGTTGCAAGGTCCACCAGGGGTCTGTACACCGGAGGATGCTGCCATCTCATCTTCAGCCTCAGCGGTTGAAGCCTATGGAAGAGAACAGTGAACAGAGGGTCATATTCCCAAATCTATTTCATTAATGCTGCTTTCTTTACAGAAACAAAATGTGAATCCGAAAAACAGTTGCTGTGCCAAAGTCTGCTGTGACGCAGTTAAGTGCCATGGCCTGTGCGCCCCTGAAATGGCGGCTGCCTGATCTGTGAGGAGGGACAAGTGGAAATTAGGTAATTCTGCTGGCGTTGTGTGCCATCGCGATAGGCTGTCGATGACCGTCGCGCAACTTTGCTTTGGTTAACATTGGGCCCTGTGGGTTCCAGGAGCCAATGCTGACATACGCCGGCTGTGACGATATGCACCGCTGCGGACGTCACCGCCATTTTCTATCTATCCATTCACTTGCTACCTGGCCTTCAACAGGAGAGGACCTACACTGCAAGCGCTGCTGTGACCTGTGCCTGGAAGCGACAATGGCTCATGTGTCTGGGGAAAGGGACCCTGCCTTCACTGCGGAGGAGTTGAAGAAACTGATGGATGGGGTCCTACCCCAGTACACGTTACTCAATGGTCCTCCAGACAAACAGGTGAGTACACTGTGAGCATGATGCATGGGCCATGAATGTAGGGTGTGCTGTGTATGTAAGCCACATGTGGAGGGGGGGTGGCAGAGGTGTGTAGGCCACACTGCAGCATGTAAGGTGGTCAATGTATGTGTGTCAGGGGATGGGATGGATCTGGTGGGCCAGGAGTGTGATGGTCCAGATGGTGGAATAATTGCCTTTTCTGCTATCTTTTCCCTGCAGGTCAGTGCCTATCCGAAAAAGGGTATTTGGCGTGCCATCGCCAAAGGAGGTGTGGACCCTGGGGGTCTAAAGAAGACGGTGGAGGCCCAGCTGGGGCTGGCCTCCCAACGAGGAAGGGGTGCACGTCGCACCATGACCCCCCTGATGTTCCATATCCTGGCTGTGGCCTATCCGGAGTTGGATGGGCGCTTGAAGGCATCACAGCAGCCACAAAGAGGTGAGTACAGAATCTGAATCCTGCTTTGCGTGCATTAAGAGTTACCTGGGTGGGGGGCAATGAGTGCCCCTAGGCCAGGACGAAGATGGCAGGGTAGATCCCTTGTTGGACAGGCTCTGAAGCACACCTACCCCAATTGCGTTAGTGGGCATCTACTACTGGGCAGGGTCGTGTGGGTTTCTGGGGTACAGTTGATGGTGTTAGGCATTGTACCCCATGGGCTGCTGACTATCTTATTAACTAGTTGGGCATGGCCTAGTGCATAGGGCTGCTCCCTGTGTGTTGTGTGCGCCAACGGTAGTGGTGTTGCTGGCATTGACAAAGTGCATCCTCTGTCTCCCCCCACCTTCTTGTTTTGTCACCCTGTCCTTATGTGCATTAGCATCATCTGGCAGAGGAGCAGAGGCACCGTCGACGGAGGGAGCTGCATCCCACATGGGCCTGGAGCCCGAATCCACCGACGGTGAGGGCACCAGTGGGACAGAGGGCGAGGGAAGTACCACGACGGGGACAGGAGGGGAGACCACAGACATCGACTCCTACTCTGATGGAAGCTCCTTGGTGGTGGTGGACACCTCTGTGCCCACCTCATCAACAGGTACAGCCGCCACCCCCCCTACCAGCACTGCCATCCCAGCAGCCCAGTCAGCGTGTTTCCCGTGCCTGCTCACCCAGGAGGGTGGGCATCTCCTTCGCCCCAGGCACCTCAGTCCCTGCCCCAGTCAGCCCTGCTGCCCTCAGTGAGGAGGCTTTTGACCTCCTGAGATCCCTCACTGTTGGGCAGTCAACCATTCTGAATACCATCCAGGATATCGAGAGGCATTTGCAACAAACAAATGCATACCTGGAGGGCATTCACTCATGCGTGGCAGCCCAACAGAGAGCATTTCAGGCTCTGGCCTCCGCACTGATGGCAGCCCTTGTCCATGTGTCTAGCCTCCCCCCTCCAACTTTCTCTACCCAGTCCCAATCCTCTCAACCCCAACCTATCCCAAGCACACCTTCAGACCAGCATTCACCCATATCAACACACAGAAGTGGCTCAGGCAAACACAAGCACCACACATCATCCCACAGGCACTCACACAAGCACCATACCCATGAAGACACACCAACATCCACTGCCTCCACTGTGTCCCCCTCTTCCTCATCATCCCCCTCCCTCCCAGTATCGTCTCCACTCACACCTGCATGCACTACATCCTCATCCAGTACCTCCATCACCAGCACGCCCATCATTACTCACACCTCACTGGCAGTCACCACCCCCACAACCATGCACACGTCCCCTGTGTCCTCTCCCAGTGTGTCAGTCACCCCTCCTCCCAAAGTACACAAACGCAAGCACCCACCCACCCAACAGCCATCCACCTCACAACAGCATCCAGCCCATGCACCTTCACCCAAACTCAGCAGACAGACACCTCCTACAACCACTCCCTCTTTCTCCACTCCCAAACCCTCTCCCTCTTCCCGCCCCCAGTGTGTCTAAGAAGCTTTTCCTAGCAAACATTAGCCTGTTCCCTACCCCTCTCCCCCTGTCCTTCCCCTCGGGCCAGGATGTCCAGAACCCAGCCCAGCACCTCAGCCACCCAGTCCACTGTGGTTTCTGCCTGGATCGCAGGGACCTTTTGCATGGTGGTTCTCCTTCTGCGGGGGTTGGGTGCTGGTGGCCCGTTATTCCTGTGGTGATGCCTCCTGTCCACTAGTGTCGGCGCAGGTGGAGGGCTGTTCTTTGTTGTGTCTAGTGTCGGGGGCCCGTTGGTGTGCCACTGCCTCCCTCATGGTGTTGGCCATGTCAGCCACCACCCCTGCAATGGTGACCAGGGTGGTGTGGATGTCCCTTACGTCCTCCCTGATCCCCAGGTACTGTCCTTCCTGCAGCTGCTGGTTCTCCTGCAACTCGGCCAGTATCTGGCCCATCGTCTCCTGGGAATGGTGGTATCCTCCCAGGATGTTGGTGAGTGCCTTGTGGAGGGTCGGTTCCCTGGGCTTGTCCTCCCCCTGTCACACAACAGTCCTCCCAGCTTGTATGGGGGTCCTGTGTGGATGTAAATGCAGTGTTATTGTTACTGCATGTGACATCTTGTGCATGGGTAGGTTACCCTCTATGGTTGTTATTACCAAGGCAGCTTCGGCTTGTGGGAGTTGTGATTTGGTTGGCTAAGTGATTGTCACTAGTATGCATGCTGTGGTGATGGGGGTCCATGCAGGGCTTTAATGGGGTCCATGCATTGGTGTTGCATGCGGGGCTTGGCACTGGGATGGGTGGGTTGTGATTGTGGGGTATATGTGAGGTGGTGGATTGATGGGGGTGAGGGTATGGGTGGGAGTTTGTGATGGCATGCAAATAGGGGGGGTGAAAGTAGTAAAGATTTAACTTACCAGAATCCAGTCCTCCTGCTACTCCTGGCAGACCCTCAGGATGCATGATCGCCAAGACTTGCTCCTCCCATGTTGTTAGATGTGGGGGAGGGGTGGGGGTCCACCGCCAGTCCTCTGTAGAGCTATCTGGTGTCTTGCTACCACGGAACACACCTTCCCCCGTATGTCGTTCCACCACTTTCTGATGTCATCCATTGTTCTGTGGTGCTGTTCCACGGTGTTGACCCTGTCAATGACTTTTTGCCATAGCTCCATCTTCCTAGCAATGGACGTCTGCTGCATCTGTGACCCGAATAGCTGTGGGTCTCCCTGGATTATTTCCTCCACCATGACCCTTAGCTCCTCCTCCGAGAACCTGGGGTGTCTTTGTGGTGCAATGGGTGTAGTGTGAGTGGTGTGTGTGAGTGTGTGTGTGGGTGATGTGTTGGGGTGTGTGCTGTGAGGTGCTATGAGGTGTGTGGATGGTGTATGGATGATGGTGTTCTGTGGCTCTGATTCTGTGGGTGCTCCTGGCATGTCTCTCTCTCTGTTGTAACTTGTTTGTAGTGGTAAAGGGATGTGGGTAATGTGGGTGGGTGTTTTATAGTGTTGTGGGTGTGTGGGTGTGCTGTGTGTATGTGTGTCAGGTGTGTGTAGTTTGAATTGTCCAATGTGGTGTTGTTTTGTATGTCTGTTTGTATTTTGAGCGCAGCAGTATGTACTGCCAAGGCGCTACCTGGACCCAGGAGGGACCTTGGGGTCTCAACTTGGACTGAGGAGAAAGAGAGGGCTCTGCGAATTGTGGTCATGGCAGCACTACACAAAGGGATGCTGTGCCACTGGAGAACAACTCAGGGAGCTGATCATCAGAGGATAGAGTGCTAAAGACCTGGACTATGATCTGTATGAAGGAGTCCTTGTAGAAGCACACAGAATCCCTAGTAGCCGCAAAACACGCTGTGCACAGAGGTACTGTCTGGCTCAGGGAGGCAAGTTCTTACCTTAACCAAATTTGGGCAATTGGGCCTTTGGACAGTCGGGGTCACTTTCCTCCACTACCAGGATCTACGCTTGTCGTCAGGAGAGGGAACCCAGAGTACCGGTCGTTGCTGTAGAGAGGATATACATTGTTCTGCCTTCCTGGGATTTAGCTGCTCAAGCTCCAGGAGGGCAGAAGCCTGTCTGTGAGGTGGCGGCATCTGGCGCTGCATTGGAAACCTGAGAGAGCTGGTTTGGCAGTACTGGGGATTCATCGTGGAGCTCCCAGGGTGCCTGCATTGGCCCCCTAATACCAGAATCAGATTGGGGGTCCAATTCCTCAATCTTAGACACCTCACATTGCCATATTCGTGGTTACCATTGTGAAGCAACATATTTGTATTGACCTATATGTAGTGCACACTCATAATGGCATCCCCGCACTCACAAAGTCTGGAAAATTGGTCTTGGACAATGTGGAGGCACCTCTGCTAGTGCAGGGGGTGCCCTAAAACACACAGTAACTTTGCACCTAGCCTTCAGGAACTGAAGGTTAGACATATGGGTGACCTATGAGTTACCTTTGTGCAGTGCAAATGGCTGTGAAACAGTGCCTCTACTATTTCACTCAGGAAGCAGTGGCAGTCTTGAAGAAGTGTTTGTATGAGCTTCCATATGGGTGGCAAAAGAAATGCTGCAGCCCATAAGGATCTCCTGGAACCCCAATGTCCTGGGTACCTAGTTACCATTTATTAAGGACTGATGAGTGGGGGTCCAGTATGCCAATCAGGAGTGAAATAAGTGGGCACTAGACTATAGTGAGAAATTTGGCAACAAAGAGCATAAGCACCGGAGTTCTGATTAGCAGGACTCCTGTGACACAGTCAAGCATACTGACAACACAGTAGAACATACTGACATATAGGCCACAAACTATGAGCACTGGGGTCCTGACTAGCAGGATCCCAGTTAGACAGTAAAATCACACTGACAAACAGGTAGAAATTGTGGGTAACATGCCAAGAAGGATGGTACTTTCTTACAACACCTTATAATCTACCGAAATTAGCTTCTTACTAAAAGCTCATTAATATTAAAACATTGGAATACTGGAAGCTTCAGTAAAAGTAGTGGTCTAGCTCAGGGACAAAACTGTCTGGGGAAAATCTTCTGCTCTGTTTTCTCAATGTTTGTACGTTTCTCCCTGTTTAATTTAGAACACCATACTCTCAGAGTTTGGAATGCTTTAATATCAATATATCTTATGTTTCAAACTATACTGGTAACTAAACAGCCTTCTTCTGCACCCCAAAGGCTTCACCTGTAACTCGGACCTATAACGTACATAGAGGGTCTTTAACAAACAGTGTAGCTGTTGGCAGGGGGATATGTACTCTGTTAGAAATTTGGTTCCCTTGTTGAGTGGGATGTGTGCCTTGGTCAAAAAGCAACCACAATCCTAGTCAGGGTAAGGCACAACCAAACCCCAATTTAATCTGTGCTTAACTCCATGGTAGTTTGGTACAGAGTAGTCAAGATTAACTTGGAGGCAATGTGTAAAGCATTTGTGCAAAACGTCAGACAGGAAAACATTGAAAATATTACTCAACAAGATTCCACACCAAATTAGAAAAATAGAGAAAAATGTAATAATTAAAACAAGTCCACAGTGACAAAAATCCAATCAGTAGAACCAGAGGTATGATTTTTTAAAGAATAACCTACAATATAGCACCTAAAAGCATAAAGCAACAACTGCATCTATCAGGTTGCACAGGACCGGGAAAAAATCAAATGTTCAAGCTGACCGGGATATAGCACGGGCCAAAAACTGTCATCGATTAGTCTTACTGAGGTTTTACTTTCTCATGTTTTGTGCCAAGAGTCCCATTTGTACTGGAGAGGGCCACAGGAAGCAGGGAGAACATTGTAGGCAGTGTGGCACGTAGAGTAGGGTGGACATCACAGACAGGAAGGCTGGAGCTTCCGAGTGGCAGCGCTCTGCTGGCATCAATGCTTGCTGTTTGAGAAGATGGGCTGGAGGCAGCTCATGCTGACTTTGGTGCGAGTGGCACTGTTCCGGTGCAAAAAGTCCCATTCATGAAGAGCCCAAAAGCTAGATTCAAGAGTCCTCTAAACCCACCAGGGTCCAGCTTCTGAGAGTCACCACTTTGGGGTCAGGAACCCACTGAAGACGGATCCAGGAGCTGTTGGGGAGACTATTATGTCCCTGAGGCTCAGATCAGGAGGCCAGCTGACTAGCTCTTGGAGTCAGTTTGGGGTTCAAGACAAAGTTGCAAGTCGAGTTCTTCGCCACTAGACAAGAGGGCAGCAGGTCTACACAGAAGGGCAGTAGTTCCTTCAGAGCAGCAGTCCAGCAGAATGGCAGTCCTTATAAAAGCTCAATAGTCCTTCTTCCTAACAGAGTATCAATAGGTCCAAAAGTGTACTAAAGAGTTAGTGGCTGAGGTTCCTTATTTTATACCCTGTTGCCCTGGTTCTGGGAGAGAAGCTTCTGGACAGTGCCTTTGAAATGCATGTAATCCACTACCTTTCCTGGCCTGTCTCCAAGCTGGCTGTAGTAACAATGTGGAGATGTTAGGCCCTTTGTGTGGAGGTAGAGCACAGGCTATTCAGTTGCAAACTGGGCTGCACTAACCTCCATCCCCATCCTGTCAGCGGATGGCCCATTCAGGCACACCTAAACCCACTATTGTGTTACTGCCCAGGGGAAATTCATAAAAGCTAACTGTCAGCTGCACCTCGTCAAGAGACCCAAGAAAGGCTACTGGCACCAAATGGCTAAGGCAAGAAAATTGCAACTTTCTAAAAGTGGCATTTTCAGAATTGCAATTTAAAATTCAACTTCACCGTGAGGATTTTAAATTAGTATTTTAGAGACACCAAACATGAATTTGTCATCTCTTCCCATTTGGAAATTACAATTACAAAACGTAATAAGGCAACTCTCTTGTTATCTTAATGGAGAGATGGGCTTTGCAGAAGTGAAAAAACATTTAGGAATGTTTCACTACCAGGAAAGGTAAAACTTGAAAGTAAATGTCTACCTTTTAATTACTTTGCACCCTCCCTTTGGGCTGTCCAGGACCTACTTATGACATGTGTATTAAAAATGAAGGTTTGGGCTGGGCAAAAGTATTATTTTTCAAAACAAAGATGATGGACCGAATGGTGATCAGTGTCAAACATTCACCCTCAGTCCAGTCTTGGACTAAACCCATTGTTGTTTTGCTCACCACACCATTACAGTTTGGGTCTAGCCATATGCAAATCAGCTTTGATCCTGCTTCTCAGGACTTTTTTGTTAGGTCAGGCAGTTTAACTTGCACACACAGGCTCTTCAATGGCAGGTCTGAGACATGAATAAGGGGCTGCTTAATTGGGTGCCACAATTGGTGCTGCAAACCCACTAGTAGAATTTAATTTATAGGTCCTGGGCACATGTAGTGAAACTTTACTAGGGGTCTATAAGTAAATTAAATACCATGTTCATAATAGAGAGCATAAGCACTTTAGCATTGATTAGCAGTGGTAAGGTGCACAGAGTCGTTAGGCCAACAAAAACAAATTCAGCAAAAAATAGGAAGGCAAAATGTTTGGAAGTGACTCTGCAGAAAGGGCCAAGTCCAACATAGTCTTTATAATAACATGCTGGGAAGGAGCAGCAGTATTTAGCAAACTCTTTTCGTTTATGAGATGTTAACATAAAATACATGTTTTACATGATTACTTGCTCAGAACTGTTGTATGATAGAAAGTGTAGATTGGTATGAACTAAATGTGAGTAGGTAATGAGCATCAAAAGAAGATGTGAATAAGCACATTTTAATTGGATAGAAGAGCATTCTTGTTTTATATGACTGAAAGAATTGCACAAGTAGGCCATCACTGTCAAACAATGCCCACTTTATGAACAAGATAATGGGCCATCACTGACTGAACATTGCACATAAACCTTGAGTTATAGTACTACAGCCTGCTCCCAATGACTATCCTGGGTGTTAAAGGACCTGTACCCAAGAAAGGTAGGAATGGATAAGGTCTTTATTCACAATTATAGCTTAAGCCAAAAGTACTACAAAGCTATTAGAACATTTTACCAATTGATGGCTAATATAACCTGACACCCGCTTGTAGGAAAGTACCATCTTGCCTGGCATGTTGGCATGTTACCCCCATTTTTACTTGTATGTATGTTTGTTTTTGCCTGTGTCACTGGGATCCTGCTAGCCAGGACCCCAGTGCTCATAAAGTGTGTCCTGTATGTGTTCCTTGTGTGATGCCTAACTGTATCACTGAGGCTCTGCTAACCAGAACCTCAGTGTTTATGCTATCTCTGCTTTTAGAATTGTCACTGCAGGCTAGTGACTAATTTTACCAATTCTGATTGGCACACTGGGACACCCTTATAATTCCCTAGTATATGGTACCTAGGTACCCAGGGTATTAGGGATCCAGGAGATCCCTATGGGCTGCAGCATTTCTTTTGCCACCCATAGGGAGCTCCGACAATTCTTACACAGGACTGCCACTGCAGCCTGAGTGAAATAACGTCCATGTTATTTCACAGCCATTTTACACTGCACTTAAGTAACTCATAAGTCACCTATATCTAACCCTCACTTAGTGAAGGTTAGGTGCAAAGTTACTTAGTGTGAGAGCACCCTGGCACTATCCAAGGTGCCCCCACATTGTTCAGGGCAAATTTGCCGGACTTTGTGAGTGCGGGGACACCATTACACGCGTGAACTACATTTAGGTCAATACCTATTTGTAGCTTCACAATGGTAACTCCGAACATGGCCATGTAACATGTCTAGGATCATGGAATTGTCACCCCAATATCATTCTGGTATTGGGGGGACAATTCCATGCATCCCCAGGGCTCCAGCATGGAGCCCGGGTACTGCCAAACCAGCTCTCTGGGGTTTTCTCTGCAGCTACAGCTGCTGTCAACCCTCAGATGTGTTTCTGCCCCCTTGGGGCCTGGGCAGCCCAGTCCCAGGATAGCAGAACAAAGGATTACCTCTGAGAGAGGGTGTTACACCCTCTCCCTTTGGAAATAGGTGGTAAGGGCCTGAGAGGAGTAGCCTCTCCTGGCCTCTGGAAATGCTTTGAAGGGAACAAATGGTCTAGCCCAGTTCAGGGATCCCCCAGCCCCTGCTCTGGTGTGAAACTGGACAAAGGAAAGGGGAGTGACCACTCCCCTGTTATCACCACCCCATGGGTGGTGCCCAGAGCTCCTCCAGTGTGTCCCAGATCTCTGCCATCTTGAACACAGAAGTGTGAGGGCACAATGGAGACCTCTGAGTGGCCAGTGCCAGCAGGTGATGTCAGAGACCCCTCCTGATAGACTCTTACCTGTTTAGGGAGCCAATCCTCATTTGAGTGCTGTTTAGGGTCTCTCCTGTGGGTTTCTCACCAGATCATGAATGCAAGAGCTCACCAGAGTTCCTCTGCACTTCCCTCTTCGACTTCTGCTAAGGATCGACTGCTGACTCCTCCAGGATGCCTGCAAAACCACATCAAAATAGCAAGAAAACTACCAGCAACATTGTAGCACCTCATCCTGCCGTCTTTCTCGACTTTTTCCTGGTGGTGCATGCTCTGAGGGCTGTCTGCCTTCACCCTGCACTGGAAGCTAAGAAGAAATCTCCAGTGGGTCGACTGAATCTTCCCCCTGCTAACGCAGGCACCAAACCTCTGCATCACCGGTCCTCTGGGTCCCCTCTCATCTTGACGAGCATGGTACTTGGATCACAGGAGCTGGATCCAAGTGTCCCTGACAGTCCAGTGGCCCTTCTGTCTAAATTTGGTGGAGGTAAGTCCTTGCCTCCTCACACCAGACAGTAATCCTGTGTACTGCATGAACTGCAGCTGCTAGGGCTTCTGTGCACTTTTGCAAGACTTCCTTCATGCACAGCACATCCCTGGTCCCCATCACTCCGTCCTGCATTGCCCAACTCGTTGAGTTGGACTCCGACTTCGTGGGACCCTCTTTGTTGTGCTGAGACGACCGCTATGCTCAGATCTTCTGAATGCCTGTTCAGGTACTTCTGTGGGTGCTGCCTGCTTTTGCGTGTGCTCCCTGTATTGCTGAGCACCCCCTCTGTCTCCTCCTCCCAGGGGCGACCTCTTGGTCCTTCCTGGGCCCTGGCAGCACCCAGAACCTTTGCCTGTGACTCTTGCAGCTAGCAAGGCTTGTTTGCAGTCTTTCTGCATGGAAACAACTCTGCATCCTCTAGCACGCCGTGGAACATCTTCTGTCGAAAGGAGAAGTTCCTAGCACCTTTCGTTGTTGCAGAATCTTGGGATTCTTCCACCCAGAGGCAGCCCTTTTTCACCTTCATCTGGGGTTTAGTGGGCTCCTGCCCCCCCCGGACACTTGCGTGACCCTTGGACTTGGTCCCCTTCCTTTGCAGGTCCTCAGGCCCAGGAATCCATCTTCAGTGCTTTGCAGTCAGTTGTTGTCTTTGCAGAATCCCCTATCTCAACTTCACTGTCTTTCTGGGGTAGTAGGGTAACTTTCCTCCTACTTTTCAGGGTCTTGGGGTGGGGTGTCTTGGACACCCTTAGTGTTTTCTTACACTCCTAGTGACCCTCTACACACTACACTAGGCCCGGCGTCCATTTGTGGTTCACATTCCACTTTTGGAGTATATGGTTTGTGTTGCCCCTAGGCCTATTTTCTCCTATTGCATTCTATTGTGTTCAACAGTGTCTGCACTACTTTTCTAAGTGTTTTACTTACCTGATTTTGGTTTGTGTCTATATTTTGTGTATTTTACTTACCTCCTAAGGGAGTATATCCTCTGAGATACCTTTGGCATATTGTCACTAAAATAAAGTACCTTTTTTTTTTAGTAACTCTGAGTATTGTGTTTTCTTATGATATAGTGCTATGTGATATAAGTGGTATGGTAGGAGCTTTGCATGTCTCCTAGTTCAGCCTAAGCTGCTCGGCTATAGCTACCTCTATCAGCCTAAGCTGCTAGGACACGTTTAATCTACTGATAAGGGATAACTGGACCTGGCACAAGGTGTAAGTACCACAAGGTACCCACTATAAGCCAGGCCAGCCACATACATCGCTGCTGTAAATATGGCTTTGAGCTCTTGAGGAGCCCTTTTGGACTGAGCTATGAGGTGCAGCCTTAGTTGCAAAATGCTATGTATTTCTCTCTGAAAGACATAACATATAAAGCCATTGTTGAAAAATCCCTCTCCTGACTAAACAAGTATGGAGGCATATCAGGGCTAAAACAACATGCTCTCTGGGGATGGGCAGGTCTTTAGCAGTGCCAATTGAAATGTCCTGGATCCCAAAGTCACTACGCTGTCTGAATTAAGAACAGTCAAATGGCTGTGAAATAGTGCCAATGAGAGCTGAGAGCTATGGGAATATTAAAGGGACGGATACATTGAGAGGAGCTTCTCAAATTCTCAAATGAATAATGATACTAGTATCACATGAGTAGGATCAATATATATTTATATTGAAAGGAATATATATGCATTTTTTTATTTTTTCGTGGCGAATTAGGGGGTCATTCCAACTTTGACGGGCGGTGGAGGCTGCCCGCCAAAGTTCCCCCAACAGAATACCGATACGCGGTCAGAAGACCGCCACGGTTATTCTGTGTTTCCCGCTGGGCTGGCGGGCGACCGCCAGAAGGCCACCCGCCAGCCCAGCGGGAAACCCCTTCCCACGAGGAAGCCGGCTCCGAATGGAGCCGGCGGAGTGGGAAGGGTGCGACGGGTGCAGTAGCACCCGTTGCGATTTTCAGTGTCTGCAAGGCAGACACTGAAAATCTTAGTGGGGCCCCCAGGGGCCCCACGACACCCCTCACCGCCATCCTGTTCCTGGCGGTCAAAACCGCCAGGAACAGGATGGCGGTGAGGGGATCGGAATCCCCATGGCGGCGCAGCAAGAAACCGGCGGGACACCGCCGGTTTTCCCTTTCTGACCGCGGCCATACCGCCGCGGTCAGAATGCCCTTGGGAGCACCGCCAGCCTGTTGGCAGTGCTCCCGCGGTCGTTGACCCTGGCGGTCAATGACCGCCAGGGTCAGAATGACCCCCTTAGTGTAGGAAAACTAGACCAAAAGCAATGCTTGGTTGGTTGTGAAGAAGCAGGGTAGGTTAGCGTGCTATGATTATCAAATTATTTGAAAGGTATCAAAAACCACACATTGAGGTAGAAAAATATACCGGAGATGAGATCACTTTTTCATACTCAAACTTAAAACTTGCAACAAGATTTTCTTAAGGTATTATAATTTGAAAAATCATTATGTCATGACTAGCTGGAGATAAAGATGCTATTTAAAGAGTAGGTGACTGAAGGGTTGGCTCTTGCATGTTGGTAAGGATCTATGTACTGAGGAGAGGAGTGCAGTCTATTGTTTACCACAGCCATTTTCTGGTAAAGATCAAGCTTTGTATTGCTTTGAATAATTAATGCTTGGGGCCAGAACTAGCTTTTGATTGATGGTAGTTTGTCAGTCAGGGTGACAAAGGACATTACATCTGCCACTATGGCAAAATACCGTCTGCCAAATTTAGAGATCACCATTATACCAGTGGTGACATTTGTACCTTGACAGGAACAGCCATCCCTTTTAACAATACTTTACCATGTGGAGATCTATACCCAGACTGAAGAGTCTCCCTGGAAAAGTAAAAAAAAGTTTATTAAACTTGGAAAAAATGGGTCAATTGTTATAATGTTAAATAATAATATGTTCATGTTATCAATATATTTTAAACGTAGAACTGAAGAAAAACATCTCAGAGCACTATTAACTTAATTTTGAATTAGAAATGAAATTCAATAAAATTTAAAATATCTTTTTTAAGTTTAAATTAAAAAATAAATTCCCATCCTAAGTGGAAAAACTAATTTTCTATTCCGCATTAATAAATATTAAGTGTTGCATAAAATACGTCATTGCTACATCATTTTTCAAAACAAAAAATGGTATTAAAATATTTAGAATTTAATAATACATATGTAATATTTGTTTACCTACTAACATTCAATTATAATTATGATTTATATTCTTAACTATTTTAAATAATTAAAATTAATTGAACTTTATTTCCCCTCTGTGTTTTATTTTGAGTCTTTTAATCGTTTGGTTTCTATGGGAGGGTGATGTAGAACCAGTGGTTGCCCATGTGTGGTGCTGGACTTACTTGAACTGAAGTAATATTGTACCTTTTTGGGTACATTTCTGGAATCTCGTAACTTTAGAAGGGCAGTGAACAGCAATGGGCTTACTCCTAGGCCGCTTGGTACTCATCCCTAACCAAACCCCTCTGTAACCCTCCCTTAACACCTCATTTAGTAGTAAGTATTCCCAATTTTCCAGCTTCTCCCCATTCTCTCCCACATTTACTAATAAAACATACTTACCTGTATGGAGAATCCTTAGTCGGAGTGGAGATCTCCACACAGAAAAGATGGGATACACTGAAGCAGAAACTCCACACATAGGTATGTTAATAGGATATTGTTGTACATGTGTAGAGCTATTACAGTATAACACAATGTACTACAAAATGCACTTTGTATCTTCGCTAGAAAATCATGATGCATATTTGCTGCAGCAGGGACTTGCAGCTGACACTTAAATTGAGTTATTCCATCATGTCAAGGAAAGTCATCTTGGATACTCGAAAAGCATAATTGCCACTTTCAAAAGACAGCTTGCAGTATTAAAGGCTACAAGAAATAACACATTTCAGTCCATTGTAGGCAATACAGGGTCTCACAAGACATCATTGTTCATGCTATGCAGATTAAGCTGCCTTGTGGATCCACGTAGTGGAATGATCTCCAATATCTCGGATTCTTTCTCCAGTTCCATTACCCTTACCTGGAGGGGACTAAAAACCTCTACTTTAGTAGTATGTGGTTGGCTAGGGGGGTCATGGACTTGTGAAGGATACCATTGCTTCTTTTGGATTCAGAGTGCATGCTTAGAAAGGAAGACACCTATTAGCATCTTTGCCAGTGTCAAAATCCAAAAGTTTGTCAGCCAACATTCTGTTGCATTTCAGAAGTCTGTCAACAACAGGGGGCTGTTAATGCTCGGCACAGGATGTCATTGTGTCAATAGAAGAGACAATCAAGGTGAAGGCGAACACAGACTCAATGTCACCAAGGTCTTTTGAAATATTGGAGCAGACTCCATCAAAGGCCACTGTTGGCACCACTGCAGAGAAGGTCACAATGGCCATGTGTTGCCTATAATCCTATTTACTAAACCACCATATTGATGTATCATGCCTCCTCTCCTCTGAATTGCAAAGATTCATAAGGTTGTTTCCATGACACCTCAACCTCTTCCCTTGCAAACAACTTCAACTTCATTCACAACTCTGCTCATCTCATTGTTTTTGTCCTATGGCACGGATGGTTTAGGTTGCAATATGATACTGTTAGGCCCTTGATGCTGGAGGGGATCAATGAGTGTTAGTTCCTGACTTTGGCTCCAGGTAGCAGAGCTGTTACCTACATCATTGTAGCCATTGTGCTGACCAAAATGTTCTCATCCCTCCACCTCTGGCTTTCAATCTTAATACTGCATTTCTACATCGCATTTAGAATGGTAATAATGTCACTAGGGGCCTGCTAGACAGATGCAGCTGCCCTTTAGGGAAAACATGATGGAGCTCAAGGATTAGCTCCTGCACACATCTGTAACTTCAGGGATTTATATTACTTTTTGCTACAACAGTTCATGACTCAACATTCCCTCAACTGGAACTGTAGCTCAATATACAGCTGAATGTTGTCCATGTCTATTTCTGTGTAAAGTGAGTCCCATTTGATCTCTATCCTTTTTCCCAACCTATTCTCTCATTCTTCTTTCTAGTCAAAGAGAATAATGCCAGCGTGTATAAGACAGAAACACAAGACTTGAATTTAAAACAAAGTACATGGATGGATGATGCAGATAGGGGAAAAGTTTAGGATTGATCTCAACCCAACTTCTACAACTTCACAGCTAATTCGAATGGAAGTGCATGGCCTATTAACTCTTATTCCCAGTTTCCTCAATGTAGAAAAACTGCACACATGAAAATCTGTGTGCCATGCTTGATGTCTTTGCTGAGAATTATTTTTATTTTAATGACGCAGATTTGGCCTGCACAGAAATCTCGCTTTCTGCTAGGAGATAATTGAGATAACAGATGTCAGATACAAACTCATTAGCCATCCAGATATCTGAGCAACAGAAAAACACAATTTCATTCTGATGGGAAACTACTCTCTTCACCATGTACTTTCCTGGCCCTCATAGTCTTCATTTTCCCCAGTTTGGAATATCTTATTTATCTCAATGCTGCATTCCTACCATCCCTTTGAGAACCTTCGCCCTCCAAAGTAAGCACCATATAGGGCCTTACTTTACCTCACCTTAGGGGCACTTTTAGACCTTGATGTTAGACAGCCACACAGGAAGGGAACTGGCATGTGACTTTTGCATCCTGATTGCCCCTCACCAGGTTGATGGGCCTTCCTGTGTGAGATGGGAAGGAGGAACTGACACTTGCACCTGAATAGGGCTTTCCCTGTCCCCGCACAAAGAGCTGCATACCACCAGGCAGAGTGTGTGGAGCCAGAAAAGAAAGGGCAGGGACTCTTCACGCTTCAAAGGCCTCTCCTTGAAGTCTACCCCACTTCAAAGGCAAAAACTGGTTATAAGTACTGGACCCCAAACCCCACTGCCTCAATTCACTTTGGGTCCACAGGAGACACTGGCAAGAAGAGATTCTGCTAACCGCTCTGCTGTGTTGACCTGCTGCCTGCTGATTGCTTTGCTGTAGGAGAGACTGCCACTTTGCTTTTTGCTCTGCTGTGTTGGCCTGCTGCCTCTTGCCTAGCAGTCAGAAGTCCTGGAACTTCTTTCTACAACTTTTGATGCTAAAAGTAACTCCAAGGGCTTGCTTCCTGTTTCACATTGGTTTTACATCACTGCCACAGCACTGAGGGAAGCCCTTCCAGTGTGGCCCAATGGTTTTGCCGTTCTTACTGGAATTCATCAGTGACTCACATCAGCCTGCCCACGTCAGCAGCCTCTACCCTGCACTGTGCATCCTCGACAGCCTCTCGCAAAAAGAGTGACAAAGCGGGCCCCACCTACGAGGTTGCCAAAGCCCAAGCGAACACCTCCGTGACTTGGATACAGCTTATGGCCCTGTTCACATTTGTGTCTCCCGCCCACAAGGTACTGTGTTCAGCGAGGTCTGTGGGGTGCCTGCAGCATACATGCGCTACTCTGCGGGCGATTAGAAACAAGTGATCACCCAGATCAAGAGTGACCAACTTAAACATTATTGAATGCTTGTAAATGCGTGGAACGCTGTTCTTCATTTAATCAGAGATTTGACCCTATCACCCTGGTCTGACATGACTGCCAGTCCTGTGTAACACTTAAACACTGTGTTTACTTAAATACTTTGAAAGTGCATAACTTGTGAACCATTTATTGGATTTTTATTGTTTTGGACCTGCCTCATTTATAAACATACCCTCTATTTTCTAAACTGGTGAGGAGTCTCTGCGTGGTATTTCCACTGTTTTACTACAATTAAAGTGTTGCACAAATACTTTAAACATTGCTTCTTAAGTTAAGCCTGACTGCTCTGTGCTAAGCTAGCAGAGGTAGTGAGTGTATCTTACCTACCCTGTTTTGGGCAGAGTGCATATCTCTGCCAACTAGAGACACAATTTCTAACAGGCAAAAAATGTTAAGCATAAAATGAGTCAGATAATCTGGTGAGGGTTGTACCCTACTGTGTCTTCAGTGGGCACTCGAACTGAATGGGATAGCTCAAGCCTCCATTGCTATACTATGCTTCTAATACTTGGCATTGTGCTACATTTGACTAGGGACCCTCTCCTAGCAAGGAGAATGATTTCCAAGCCTCGCCTCTCAGCCAACATTTGGCATTTTAAGTGATGACCAGATCAATATCGCAAAGGGTCCACTTAATTCAACTTGTAGTTGACTCTATCTCCTTGTTCAGTGTAAGCTTTCCCTGCAAAGATAGCTGGAACATGAGTGCCATAATCAGTCTTACCACCAGTGGCTGAGGACAGTCCAGTTCAGGCCTGTCAAGCTCTGGACCCCCAAGGATTCATCCCTTTAGACCTGCAACACTCAGTCTGAGGAGAAGCATAGATCTGACCAGTCCATCACCTGGGTCCTCAAGATTCTTGTCCTTTCACCTGTAAGAGTTATCACTAATAGGCTTGACTACAGAAACACACTCCAGACCAATCAAAACACCACTGCAAGACTCAAACGACCTCCCACATTTAATCCACATCTCCCCGAAACTCAGTGAGCTCCACTGGCACTCCATTCACAAACACAGCCTATTCAAACTCCTCATTCACACATACAGTGCCTTATAGAACAATAATCCAACACATCTCAACAACCAGATACAGTTTCATCAGACATATAGGCCCTCATCATGACTGACGGTAAATCCTGCTTACTGCCACACTGACGGCCGCCAACATACCGCCGCAGTGGCGAATAACTGTTCTGCATATTACAATACACACACACACCAAACCGACAGAATACAGCCACATCCACAAATCCGCCAGCCCAAAGGTCAGTGATAAAGTGGTAGTCCCAACACCCATACCGTTACGCCAACAGAACAACGCCCATCACATCATGACCCATGAATCACTACGGCGGACACTCAAAGGTGGTAAACCATTGGCAGTACACACCGCAGCGCTCAGAAAGGACACCCAAAAACGAAACTACACAACATTGGCAAATTCAAACAATACACACCTTACACCCATACATACACCACACCTACCCACTCACACCACTATAAAACACACTCCCACATTACCCACAACCCTTTACGTAAACAAATCCTTGCCAACAGACAGACATCAAGACTACTGTGACAAATACAAAAACACACATACATCCCTCACACACTCCACTACGCACACCCAATCACGCCACCCAAAACCCACACACTCACACACATCACCCATGTCCCAACAAAGGCACCACCGTTTCACAGATGAAGAGTTGAGGTTCATGGTGGAGGACATAGTCGGGGTAGAGCCATGGCTGTTTGGTGCACAGGTATAGCAAATATCCATTGCAAGGAAGATGGAGCTATGGCAGAGAATCGTGGACAGGGTGAACGCCATGGGACAGTATCCAAGAACAAGGGACGACATCAAGTAGAGGTGGAATGACTAACAGGAGAAGGTACGTTCTATGGCAGCAAGAAACCAGCTCGACTTACAGAGGACTGGCGGTGGACCCCCAACTCCTCCTCCACCGATCACAGCATGGAAGGAGCAAGTCCTGGCATTACTGTATCCGAAGGGACTCGCTGGAGAGGCCGGAGGACTGGATGCTGGTAAGTCAACATTTACCACTTATCACCCCCCATACCTGCATGCCATCTCATACCCTCACCCTCACTCCGATCACTCCACCCCATCCCACACACTGCACCAATGCAGATGACTAACCCAATGCCAAGCCTTGAATGCCATACCAATGCATGGACAGTCCTCCCAGCCCTGCATGGGCACCCATCACCAAAGCATGCACAGCATAGGAGAACTAACAATCGCACAATACATCACCATACACAATCAAAGGTGGCAGGGCAAAAGCAACCATAGAGAGGAGGATAGGGATGTACAACATGTCACAGGCATAAAGTATAACACATCTCTTACATACCCACAGGTGCCCTAGCCAATCTCAGTGGAGAGAAGGTGCCACGACTATCCAGTCCCTCAACAGAAGATGCCCATAGTGATGACAGTAACTCTGAACTCCAGGATCTGGATCAACAACCTGGCCCATCAGGGACTACTGGACAGTCGGTCACCCCAGTCACTCCCAGTCCACCACAGAGCCTCCCCCATCACTTAACAACACCACAGCACCCACCCAGAGTGCCCACACCTCTGTCCCCTGGACACGTCAATTAGCAGTGTGCCCACCTGTACAGGGACAGCAGTCCACACCTCATTCCCAAGACAATCAGGGACCTGGGTGCAGTGGCAGTGGGCACACCATTCAGGGGACGGGGGCACAGGGCAACAGGGACACCGGGAGGACTGCCGTGTGCCAGGGGGAGGACAGACCCAGGGAACCGACTCTCCAGAAGGCACTTACCAATGTCCTGGGTGCCTACCAACAATCCCAGGACACCATCGGCCAGATCCTGAACAACATGCAGGACAAGTGGCTACAGGAGGAACACCATCAGAAGATCAGGAATGACTTGTAGGCACTCAACAACACCATGAGCTCCATAGCAGGGGTGCTGGCAGACATGGCCAACATCATGAGTGAAACGACAGCACAACAGCAGGCCCCTACCACTAATCAGTCAATTGACCAGCCCTCCACGTCTGCTGCAGCTTGTGGACAGGGGGCCCTGCCACAGGACCCACAGGCCATCAGCATCCCTCCCCCTGCAGAAGGTGAACCACCCCGCAAACGTTCCCTGCAACCCAGACAGAAGCCAGAGACACTTCCCAAGACCAAGACCACCCCCAACAAATGAGACTGTCCTGATTGTCCCCCTTTTGTCCCACCCTGTCACCTTGTCCACTTTGAACTGCCATTGCTCCCCATCCTATGGCCCCTTAGACACTGGATCTGTGCTACAAACAGATTGGAACAATACCCTGGACTTTCTTCCACCATCACCCCATTCCATAGCACTTTACCCTCAATTATATAGCACTACAATAAACACCCTTGAACATAATTTGAGTAACACTGTTTTATGAATCTTTAATGTGCATTTGTGGGAACAGTCACATTGAGTGCAAAGGATCAGAACACTGTGATACCTATCAAATAATGACCTGGAACAGTCTGTAGTGACCACATCAGGACAATGTTGTTATGTCACCAACATCTGGAAAATGAGAAGCCATACGTGACAGTAAGTTGAGATGCAAAGGAAGTGAATGCCATCCTGCCACATGCCACAGGCACACATATAAATCAATAGTCAGAGTAATGGTAAGTTCCACTGTCTCACCTGTTTTTCATTGGAAATATTGTCATATAACTGATGTTCTGTTGTTCTCATCCTCATCCTCTGCCTCGTCATCCTCACTGTCCTCAGGGTCCACTGCTGTCACAGGGTTATCTCCAGTCCCCTCCTCCTGCAGAAAAGGCACATGGTGTCTGTGGGCCATGTTGTGCAACATGTAGCATGCCACTACTATCTGGCAGACCTTTCCGGGTGAGTAGCACAGATTCAGGCACCTGAACTTGGCCTTCAGGAAGCCGAAGGTCTTTTCAATAACTCTCCTGGTTTGCCCATGTGCCTCATCATAACGTTCCTCAGCCCCTGTCCTGGCATTCCTCACAGGGGTCAGCAGCCACAATAGGTTTGGGTAGCCAGAGTCACCTGCAAGAATTGAGGGACACCTTTTAGCTTACACAGGGGAGAACACCTGAAGGCATACACTGACATACAGGGGGTGGTGGATCTGGCTCACCTATTAGCCACAACCTGTGCCTCTGTAGTTGGGCCATCACATTTGGGATGCTGCTATTCCTCAGGGTGAAGGTGTCATGCACCGACCCACGATATTTGGCAGTGACGTGGGAGATGTACTGGTCTGCCAGGCAAAACATTTGCACATTGATTGAGTGGAAACGCTTATGATTCCTGAACATCTGTCATTCTGGCGGGGAGGGGGGACTAATGCAATATGTGTACCATCAATTGCACCAATTATATTGGGGATATGGCCCATTGCATAGAATCCTGCCTTTAAAGTGGCCAAATCTTCCACCTCAGGGAAAGCAATGTAGCTGCACCTGTGTTTCACCAGGGCAGACAAGACCCTTGCCAGCACAATAGAAAACATTGGCTGTGACATGCCAGCTGCCAAGCCCACTGTCACTTGGAAAGAACCAGTTGCCAGGAAGTGGAACACTGATAGCACTTGCACATGAGAGGGGATCCCAGTGGGATGATGGATAGCTGATATCAGGTCAGGCTGCTATTGGGCACACAGCTCTGTGATTGTGGGCCTGTCCAGTCTATATGTGAGTATAATGTGCCTGTCCTCCACTTTAGCCAAGTCCACAAGGAGTTTGTACACGGGGGTTCGCCTTCTCCTCCTATTTATCTGCATCAGTAGGTATCAAAGGGTCACAAGAGTGAGTAGGCTGTCACAATTTGAACAATGGACCCACAACCTCAGCGTACATAGTGCAATTATGTGATGGGACAGTGGTGATGACAGGTATCTGCAAATCTAGGCAGTAACGCAGTAAAAGTTAATCTGATGGTCGTCCATCTCCATGACATGGTGTACTCCTGTCATGTATGCAGGGACAGGTGGAAGTGAGGTAACTCCACCGACGTTGGGCGCCGTGTTGGAAGGCGGTCTTGCACTGCTGTGCAATTCCTAATTGTATATTATGGGGCTCTATGGAGTGCAGAGGCCAATGGGGATTAGCGCCGGCGGTGACTGTGTACACCGCTGCGGACGTGACCACCATTTTCTATCTGATTCCTCACTTGTTTCCTGACCTTCAACAGGAGAACACCTACACTACATGTGCTGCTATAACCTGTGTCTAGTATCTACCTTGGCCCGTTTGACTAGATAAAGGGCCCCTGCCTTCACTTCAGAGGAGTTGGAGCAGTTGGTGGATGGGGTCCTACCCCAGTATGGACTGCTGTATGGGCCTCCAGACCAACAAGGTGAGTGCACCTTGGGCATGATGCATGTGGGAAGGATGCATGGAGATGTGCGTGCAAGCATTGTGTCACCGGGGGGGATGTCATGTGGTGGTGTACATGATGTGCGCTGGGCGATGTGTGTTCCAATGGTGATGGAAACGGGTTTGGTGGGCCATATGTGTGACAGGCTGAATTGTATGTGTAATGGTGTCCTCCCTTCTGTATTGCCTCTGCAGGTCAGTGCCAATTAAAAGAATGGATTATGGCATGTCATCGCCAAGGACGTGCGAACCCTGGGGCTCTATGGCAGGCGGAGCACCCACTGTCAGAAACGGTGGGAGGACCTGAGACGTGGGCACGGAAGACCACAGAGGCCCAGCTCCCAATGAGGAAGGGGCGCCCATCAGAACCTGACCCCCCTGTTGGCCTGCATACTGGTGGTTGCCTACCCACAGCTGAATGGGCGCTTGAGGGCATCACAGCAGACACAAGGGGTTGAGTACAGTGGACATTACTACAATAATTGATACGTAGCATGGGATCCAGGTGGTGGGTGTCAGTTAGTGGGTGCCCCTTAATGCCAGGCCAGACATTGCAGTGTGATCCAGCTCAAGGGTAATGGTTGAAAGGGAAAAAAGGTAACCTAGCTAGGTTGCATTTCATGTCAGACAGGGCTTAGTGGGTCCCAGGAGGCATGCATTTGGCGGTGGTTGGCCCTCATCTTGCGGTGGCATATAGCCAAATCAATGGCAGTGCAAGGCATAGTGCTCAGTCCTGATCCCTGTGTGTGATGGTGCTGTTTACGCCAACAGTGATGTTGGTGCAGTAATTGACCCTGTGTTCTCTTTTGCTCCCCCCCCCCTTTTTCTTCTGTCATCCTGTCCATGTGTGCATTATCATCATCTGGGGGAGGAGCAGGGGCACAGGCGACAGAGGGAGCTGCATCCCTCAGGACCCTGGAGGCAGAGTCCACTGACGATGAGGTAACCAGTAGGACGGAGGGTAAGGGGAGCACCACATCGGAGACAGGAGATGACAACACAGACTCAGATATCTCCTCCGATGGAAGCTCCCTGGTGGTGGCAGATACCTCTGTGACCACCCCAGTTGGAGGTACAGCCGCCACCCCCGTACCAGCACTGCCCTTCCTGTAGCCCCTCAGCGAGTCGCCTGTGCCCGCTCACCCAGGAGGGTGGGCATCTGTTTCGCACCAGGCACCACAGTCCCTGCCCCATTGAGCTCTGCTGATCTCAGTGAGGAGGCTATTGACCTCCTGAGATCCATCTATGTAGGGAAGTCAACCATTGTGAATGCCATCTAGGGGCTGGCATCCCAGATGCAGCAATGCAATTCATTCCTGGAGGGCATCCATGGTGGATTGGCGGCCCAACAGACATTGATTCCGGCTCTGGCCTCCTCTCTGATGGCCATTGTCCCTGTCCCTACCGTCCCCCATCCAACTACCACTTCCCAGTCACAGGCTCCTCAACCCTAACCCATCCCATGCACACATACACACAAGACAACACACAGGAGTAGCACAGGCACCACGCTTCAACATACAAGCACTCATGCAAACACCAGACATTTGCAGACAAAACCACCTCCACTGCCTCCTCCTCCTCCACCTCCCACGCAGTCACATCCACACTCACACCTGCATGCACTGCTTCAACAACCACCACCAACATAACCACACCAAGCAGCACACACACCTCACTAGCAGACACCTCCACAACATCCATGCACACGTCCCGTGTCTTCTCTAACCTTGTCTGTCCCCCTCTGCTAAAGCACACAAACGTAAACACTCAAACACCCAACAACCATCCACCTCACATCAGCACAGTCCTCGTGCACTTGCACCCAAGTCCAGTAGACATACTCCTCCAGCAACCACACCCTCAACCTCCACTCCCACTCCTCCTCCCTCTTCCCTCCCCACCATCCCTAAAAAGCTTTTCCTTGCCCAACTTGACCTCTCCCCCCCTGGCCTGCCCGTAAAAGAAGGATCCCAACCACCCAGCACAGCTCCTCAGCCAAACAGTCCACACAGACAGTGGAGGCGCCTCCTAGTCGTGGAGGCAAGACAGTATTGGTTCCCACTTCACCAGCCAGGAAGGGTAAGGATCTCACAGCCACTGCAATGAAGGGGAAAAAGTCCTCAACTCCTGCCATGAAGGGGAAGGAGGCCGCACCTC
Organism: Pleurodeles waltl; assembly: GCF_031143425.1. Lineage (NCBI taxonomy): Eukaryota > Metazoa > Chordata > Amphibia > Caudata > Salamandridae > Pleurodeles > Pleurodeles waltl. The sequence goes on along the minus strand of NC_090450.1, from coordinate 213,902,085 downwards.
TGGCCATGAAAGAGAATAAGGCCTTGACTCCTGCCATGAAGGGGGAGAAGCCCACGACTCTTGCCTTGAAGGGGAAGGAGCCAGCACCTCCTGCTATGAAGGTGAAGAAGCCCTCGATGTCTGCCATGAAGGGGAAGAAGCCCTCGACTCCAGCTGGCAGAGTGACACCACCACCACCAGTGGTGACAGAGCCCTCACCTCCAGCTGAGGCAGTGCAGCCCACTCCTCCTAAACAGGCTGCACCTTCACCCGCTGAGACAATGCAGCCCTCACCTCCAGCAGATGCTGCCCAGGAGGCACCTTCACCTGGTGACACGGTGCAGCCCTCATCTCCAGCAGAGACTGGCAGGATGACACCACCACCACCAGTGGTCACAGAGCCCTCACCTCCAGCAGAGGCTGCTCAGGAGTCACCTTCACCTTCTGAGGCAGTGAAGCCCTCACCTCCAGCAGAGGGCATGTAGGCTACCCTCCTGCGACTGCTGTACAACAAGCCTCCTCCAGAAGCAGTGGGAAAGTAACCCACCTGAGAGACTGTGGCCTTGCACTCCCCAGCACTGAGAAATGGACAAGGAGCCCCCTCCAAAAACAGTGGGAAAGTCACCCATGTCAGAGACTGTGGCCTTGCACTCCCCAGCACAGAGAAATGGTCTTGGAGCCACTTTCAGAAGCAGTAGGCAAGTGCCCCAACTCTGAAGTGCCCCCCAACCCTCTTTCACCTGAGGTGCCTGCCCACTTACAACATCATGCCCCTGCAGAGTTCTGTGCAGTTGATATCAGGAGACAAGTTGGGCCTTGGACCGTGCTCTGTGGCTATGTGGGCCCTTTGTACTTTGTACTGGGAGTTGGCCCTTTGTGGACAATTGTCCATATGAAGTTCATGTGGTGGCTTTTTTGTTGCTAATACATTTTCAGTACTTAAGTAATCTGGTCCATGTTTTATTGTGCCATGTGTCGGTGCGATTGGTTTACATCTGATGCTGGTTGTGTGTATGGTGTGTGTCTGGTGTGTGTTGTGTGTGTGTCACTCTCATTCTCCTCCCTCCCTCCCATGTGTGCTAGGTGGCTGTACTCACAGTCATTGTCTTCGTCGGCGTTGGTGTTCCAGGTGGAGCATGGCGTAGAAAAGCATCGGGAAGACTTGCAGTTCCGGTTCCATGGCGGCAGCGAAGTACTCTGTGTATGTGTTGGTGAGTCTTTTGTTTTCTGTGTTTCCACCAGGCCTTTGATGGCATTGGCACCGCCCCGGAAATCGTGGCGGTGTGCTGTGTCATAATATGGTGGGCAGTACTTTGTCTTCCTCCTGGCTGTTGATGGCTACCGCCGTGGTGCGTGGAGTTAATGCCCTGAAAGGAAGTGGAAATAAGGCAGCGGCGATGACGACGGTGAGTACTGCACCTAGCACACAGGGGAGGGGGGAGGTAAAAGACAGTAAAACATACAGGCAGCATGCAACACCCCGCCCCCTAACCTCACCCACAACACCATACACACTAACACATCCAACAACATTACAGATACACCCCGTTACTCCCTGGAAGAATGCAAGGACAAAAGGAATTGAGTTTAACCAGTGATATTTTGAACAATCAGATATAGCAATCAAATAAAAATAATTCAGTATATACAAATATTCACATTATGTACAGAAGGCAGTACACTGTCACTTGTAAATGTCCGTGGACCAGTGGGCCAAAAAATCATAGGTGAAGCCCACACATGACACCGGCCTCAAAACAGAGAGAACATTGCAGGGGCATCAGGTCGAAAAAAACACAGGCACCTCAGAGGGAAGGGGGGCACCTCAGCCGGAAGATGGTACTACGCCACTGCTCCTCGAGGGGGCTCCATGCCCACTGCTTGGTCCTGGGGAGTTCAAAGCCACAGTCTCTCAAGTGGGTGGTTTTCCCACTGCTTGGTCCTGGGGAGTTCAAAGCCACAGTCTCTCTAGTGGGTGGTTTGCCCACTGCTCGGTCCTGGGGAGTGCAAGGCCACAGTCTCTCCAGTGGATGGCTTCTTCCACTGTTTCTAGAGGGGGCATTGTGCCCAGTCTGCTTCATCCTGCCAAGGACTGGGGGAGTGGATGCATCTCTCCACTGGTTCTGGAGGGGGCATTGTGCATAGTCTGCTTCATCCTGCCAAGGACTGGGGGAGTGGATGCATCTCTCCACTGGTTCTGGAGGGGGCAGTGTGCCCAGTGATGCTGCACCAGTGGTGTGGCAGTTCCCATTCTCTCACCTGGGTGTCTAAGCCACGAGATGTGCAGGGAGCAGGTAGCAAGGTACTCCATGGAGGCATAGCCACACTCCATCCTGTGGCGACTTAGGCTGCAAACTGCTGGTAGTGCCAGTGCTGGTGGTGGTGCCTCATGTGGTATGTACAGGGTCCAGGACGTCACCTGCAGCATCGGTCGGCTGCCCACTGGGGATGCTGCTGATGTCCGATGTAGCAGCACCAGCTTGGCACGTGGCGGTGCAGATGGCGGTGCAGGTGGCAGTGTCTGCGGCGGTGTCTGCGGCCGAGATGCTGTCCATGCTGCCCATGGTGAAGGTCTCTGTAGTGGTGGAGGGAGACAACAAACCGTCTCTGGCAGCCTCGGATGGCTGCCCACTGGAGATGCTGCTGATGTCTGATTTAGTGGCACTGGTTTGGCACGTGGCGGTGCAGATGGCGGTGCAGGTGGCGGTGTCTGCGGCGGTGTCTGCGGAGGAGATGCTGCCAGTGCTACCCGTGGTGCTGGTGTCTGTAGTGGTGGAGGGAGACACCAGACCGTCTCTGGCAACCTCGGACGGCTGATCACTGGGGAGGATGCTGGTGACTGATGTTGTGGCAGCGGCGGTGCAGGTGGCGGTGCAAGTAGCAGTGCAAGTGGAGGTCGTTGCGGCGGTGGTGACTGTGGTACAGGTAGCTGGCCTGTCTGGGGAAATGGTGGTCACCAGCCCCTCACCAGGAGGCTTCGTGCCCTGAGGGGACTTGGCCTCGTTCTTTTGTCCCTTCCCGCCCTTGGTAGCCGCTGCTGGGACCTTGGCACTGTCCTCTTTGTGTTTGGATGAGGTCTTGCTTGGTGGGTGCTGCGACTTTCTCCTGCTGCATGCCGGCCCCTTCTTAATCTTGGCAGGTGGTGGAATTGGGTGGCCTTTCCCATCTGTAGGTGGCACACTGGCAGCTCTGACTGGTGCCCCCTTCGATCCTCCTGGACTTGCAGGGACCACAGCGGACGCCGATTTGGTGGCTGAGGTGCTGGCCTTGGATCCAGACATCCTGGCCCTAGGGAAAGGATGGGGGGAGGTGTAGGGAAGACGTCAATGTTAGCTAAGAAAAGTTGAAACACTGGGATGGGAAGATGGAGGGGGTGTGGGAGTGGAGGAAGAGGAAGACGTAGTGGTTGTAGGAGGTGTACGTCTGCTTAGTTTGGGTGAAGGTGCATGGGCTGGAGGCTGTTGTGAGGTGGATGGCTGTTGAGTGGGTGTGTGCCTGCGTTTGTGCACTTTGGGAGGACGGCTCACAGACACACTGGGAGAGGACACAGGGGATGTGTGAATGGTTGTGGGGTGGTGAGTGCTCGTGAGCGGTGTGTTGTGATGGGCCTGCTGGTGATGAAGGCAGTGGCTGATGATGTAGTGCATGCAGGTGTGAGTGTAGACGAGGAGGAGGGGGACACAGTGGACACAGTGGAGGTAGTGGATGTTGGTATGTGTTCATGGGTATGGTGCTTGTGGGAGTGCCTCTGTGATGATGTGTGGTGCTTATGTTTTCCTGAGCCACTTTTGTGTGTTGATGTGTGTGCATGCTGGTGTGAAGGTGTGCTTGGGATAGGCTGAGGTAAAGGGGATTCGGTCGGGGTAGTGGAAGTTGTAGGGGGGAGGCTGGACACAGGGACAATGGCTGCCATCAGTTCTGAGGCCAGAGCCTGAAATGCTCTCTGTTGGGCCACCACGCCAGAGGTAATACCCTCCAGGTATGCATTTGTTTGTTGCAAATGCCTCTCGACACCCTGGAAGGCATTCAGAATGGATGACTGCCCAAAAGTGAGGGATCTCAGGAGGTCAATATCCTCCTCACTGAGGGCAGCAGGGCTGACTGGGGCAGGGCCTAAGGTGCCTGGGGCACAGGAAACACACTGAGGGGCTGCTGGGAGGGTGGTGCTGGTAGGGAGGTGGCGGCTGTACTTGTTGGGTGGGCACAGAGGTGTCCGCCACCGCCAGGGAGCACCCATCAGAGGAGGAGTCGCTGCCACTGGTATCCACTCCTATCCCTGTTGTGGAGCTACCCTAGCCCTCTGTCCCACTGGTGGCTTCACTCTCCGTGGATTCACCCTCATAGGCCATGTGGAATGTAGCTCCCACCATCACCGGTGCCTCTGCTCTTCCTCCAGATGATGCTGATTCACACAAGGCGAGGTGACAATACAAGAAGGGGGAACACTGAGGACACACATGGTCAATGCCAGCAACTCCACTACTGATGGCGGACACAACACACACTGATCTGCCCTATGCACTAGGCCTTGCCCAACCACTCACTAAGGTAGTCACCAGCCCAAAGGGTACTATGCCTTACGCCAGCACCTGCACACCTGACACCCACAGGAGCCTGCACACTAGTAGTTGCCCACTTGTACCAATGAGGTAGGGGTGCTTCAGAGTCTCGAAACAAGGGACCTACCCTGGCATGATCGCCCTGGCCTAGGGGCACCCACAGCCCACATCCCCCAGCCAGGTAGTTTCTAAAACGTGCAATGTCAGCTTTCTGAAACTGTACTCACCCCCTTGTGGCTGCTGCGATGCCCTCAAGCGCCCATCCAACTCCATATAGGCCACCGCCAGGATGCAGAACATCAGGGGGGTCATGGTGCGATTGGCACCCCTTCCACGTTGGGATGCCAGCCCCACCTGGGCCTCCACTGTCTTCTTGGTCTAGAGGCACAGGTCCTCCCATCTCTTGCAGCAGTGGGTGCTCCGCCTGTGATAGACCCCCAGGGCCCGCACCTCTTTGGCGATGGCATGCCAAATACCCTTTTTCTGGTGGGCGCTGACCTAGAGGGTAAAGACAGTGGAAAAATGTAATTACTCACCAGTCCGGACTGTCATACTCATTGCCCACCAGTTCCCACCTAAGCCCTGACGCACATACACTGACCACCTCACATGCAGCACTCAGAGCAGGACGGCTTAGCACCCCCCAACATGTGCCTTACCTCCACACCACACCAGACCAAACCGCCATTTCCCATGCATCATGCTCAGAGTGTACTCACCTGTTTGTCTGGAGGACCGTAGAGTAGCGTGTACTGAGGGGGGACCCCATCCACCAGTTTCTCCAACTCCTCCGCAATGAAGGCAGGGGCCCCTTCCCCAGACACTCTAGCCATTGTCGCTTCCAAACTCAGGTCACATCAGCACTTGCAGTGTAGGTCCTCTCCTGTTGATGGTCAAGTATCTATTGAGTGAGTGGGGAGAAAATGGCAGTGACGTCTGTGGCAGTGCGTATCGTCCCCGCCGGTGTGCATTGCCATTGGCATCCTGGGACCCATAAGGCCGAATGATAACCAATGCAGAGTTGTGCGGCAGTCTTCGACTGCCTACCACAATGCTGCACAATGCCAGCGCAGTTACCTCATTTCCCCTTGTCCCTCCTCACAAGTAAGGCAGCCGCCATTTCAGGGTGGCATATGGCATGGCACCTAACTGTGTCACAGCACATATTGGCACATATACTGACTCACGATTCAACACATGGCTTCTGTATCATTTATTCAGACACAGTTGTGCTATCGATGTGGTAAATGACCTTCTGCTCACTGTTCTCCTCCATAGGCTACAACCGATTAGGCAGCATATGAGATGGCAGCATCCTCTGGTGTACAGACCCCTGGTGGATTTGTCGACAATGGAGGACAGACACATTATATTTCACATACAGACTTGATTGTGCCACAATCCAAGAACTGTGTGCCCAATTTGAGCCAGACCTGATGTCAGCTATCTGCCATCCCACAGGTATCCCCCCTCTTGTGCAGGTCCTGTCATGCCTCCATTTCCTGGCAAGTGGCTCCTTCCAAACTACAGTGGCCATGGCATCTGGGATATCTCAGCCAATGTTCTCAAATGTGTTGAGCAGGGTGTTGTCTGCCCTGCTGAAACATATGCGCAGCTACATCGTGTTCCCCCAGGTGGAGGGTTTGGCCACAGTGAAAGCTGACTTCTATGCCCTGGGACATATCCCCAACATCATTGGTGCCACTGACTGGACACAAGTGGCATTTGTCCCCCCTCGCCGCAGAAATTAACAGGTGTACAAAAATAGAAAAAGCTACCATTCGATGAATGTGCAAATGGTGTGTTTGGCAGACCAGTACATTCCCCATGTGAATGGCAAGTATCCTGGCTCTGTGCATGACGCCTATATCTTGCCCAATATCATTATCCCTTATGTGATGGGCCAACGCCAAAGGCACTGGGTGTGGCTAGTAGGTGATCCCAAGGTCCCCACACAGTATGAGTAGGTCCCCGGGTATGGGATTGCCACTAAGGGTTAGTGTGTGTCTCACAATTGTCCCTCGATATTTGCAGGTGACTCTGGTTACCCCAACCTCTCATGGCTACTGACCCCAGTGAGGAATGCCAGGAAAAGGGCAGAGGAACATTACAATGAGGCACATGGGCGAACTAGGAGAATTATTGAGGGGACATTCAGCCTCCTGAAAGCTAGATTCTGGTACCTAGATCTGACAGGTGGATCCCTGAACTACTCACCCAAGTAGGTGTGCCAGATCATCGTGGCATGCTCTATGTTTCACAACCTGGCACTGAGATGCCAGGTGCCTTTTCTGCTGGAGGATGAGCCTGGTGATGGTCTTGTGGCAGCGGTGGAGCCTGTGGACAGTGAGGAAGAGGAGGCAGAGGAAGAAGATGTTGACAACAGAACAAACATTATCCTGCAGTACTTCAAGTGACCCACAGGTAAGAGACTGTAACTCCTCTTCACATTTCAGTATACTTTAGGACATTGTACATGGCAACCTCTTACCCTCTGTCTATGGACACTGACTGTTACCTTTGGGTTTCCTTTGTTCAGATCTGTGTACCCCATTCTGGCTTCTGCTATGTGTACTGCTGCCCAACAACTGTCATACATTGGTATGAGAAAATGAACATATACCTTGCTATGCTTTGCTAATGTTGTACTAATACATTTGTGAATGGTCAGACTGACTGCAGATTGGTATTTGATTCAAGGGTGTTTATTTAGGTGCTAATAAGTATAGGGGTATGTGCAAGGGGCTGGGGTGATGGTGGAGGAAGGTCCATGGTAGAGTCCAGTCTCATGGCATCACAGGTGCATTGTCTAAGGGGGCATAGGAAATGGAGCAATGGCAGTTCAAGGTGGACAGGGTAACAGAGTGGGACAGAAGGGTGACAATCAAGAGGGTCCTATTTCTTGGCGGGGGTCTTGGCAATGTTCTCTGTCTTCTGCCTGGATCGCAGGGACTGTTTGTGGGGTGGTTCTCCCTCTGTATGGGGTGGGGTGCTAGTGGCCTGATGTTCGTGTGGCGGGGCCTCCTGTCCACTAGCACCGGCGGAGGTGGAAGGCCGTTCCTCGGTTTGGCTAGTGTCAGGGGCCATTTGTTGAGCCACTATCTCCCTCATGGTCTTGCCCATATCAGCCAGCACCCCTGCTATGGTGACCAGGATGGTGTAGATTTTGCTGAGGTCATTCCTGATCCCCATGTACTGTCCCACCTGCAGCCGTGGGTCTCCTGAAACCTGGCCAGTACCGTGCCCATGGTCTCCTGGGAATGGTGGTATGCTCCCATGATGTTGGAGAGTGCCTCATGGAGGGTCGGTTCCCTGGGCCTGTCCTCCCCCTGTCCCACAGCAGTCCTCCCAGCTTCCCTGTTGTCCTGTGCCTCTGTCCTCTGAATTGTGTGCCCACTACCACTGTCCCCAGGTCCCTGATCATCCTGGGTTATTGGGGTTGCCTGGGGTCCCTGTAGTGGTGGACACATTGCTGATTGACGTGTCCTGGGGACAGTGGCATGGGTGGGTGCTGTGCTGGAGTTTCCTGAGGGGGGAGGCTCTGTGGTGGTTTGGGACTGTGGCAGGGTAACCGACTGTCCAGAGGTCCCAGATGGGCCAGGTTGGTCATCGTGATCCAAACGTGCAGAGCTGCTGTCATCACTGCGGGCCTCTTCTGTGGGGGGACTGGATGTAGCTGGCACCTCCTGTCCGGTGACGTCGGGTATGGGTCTTGTTGGGATGCAAATGTATTGTTATTGTATATGTGTGTGCCATCTTGTGCAATGGGTATGTTTCCCTTATAGAATTGTGATTTCCCTGTCGCCTTGTTCTTATGTGATAGTTGATTGTGTGGATATGGTGAGCCCCTCTATTGGGCATGCTGTGATGATGGGTGTCCATGCAGGTCTGTGATGGGGGTCCAAGCATAGGTGTAGCATGCGTGGCTTGGTGTTGGGATGTGTGGGTTGTGATAGTAGGGTATTTGTGTGGTGGTGGACTGATGGGGGTGAGGGTAGGGGTAGGAGTTAGTGATGGCATACTGGTAGGGTGTGGGATAAAGTAGTTAAGATTTGACTTAACAGAGTCAAGTCCTCCTGCTACTCCTGCGAGGCCCTCAGGATGCATGATCGCCAAGACTTGCTCCTCCCATGTTGTTAGTTGTGAGGGAGGAGGTAGGGATCCACCGCCAGTCCTCTGTTTTGCTATCTGGTGTCTTGAAACCACGGAACGCACCTTCCCCTGAAGGTCATTTCACCTCTTCCTGATGTCATCCCTGGTTCTTGGATGCTGTCCCATGGCGTTGACCCTGTCGACAATTCTCCTCCATAGCTCCATCTTCCTAGCAATGGACGTCTGCTGCACCTGTTATCCGAATAGCTGTGGCTCTACCCGGATGATTTCCTCCACCATGACCCTTAGCTCCTCCTCAGAAAACCTGGGGTGTCTTTGAGGTGCCATGATGTGGTGTGAGTGATATGTGTGAGGTGATGTGTGGGGTGATGTTTTGTAATGTATTATGTGATGTGCGTGGATGGTGTATGAGTGATGGTGTTCTGTGCCTCTGAGTGATTGTGTGCTCTTTGATTGTCTCTCTGTTCTTGTTCTATTTTTTTTGGGTTGTAAGGGGTTGTGGGTAATGTGGGTGTGTGTTTTATATTGGTCTGAGTGTGTGGGTGTGGTGTGTGTATGTGTGTCAGGTGTGTGTATTTTGAATTGTCCAATGTGGTGTAGTTTTGTACGAGTGTGTGTATTTTGAGCGCTGTGGTGTGTACTGCCAATGGTTTACCACGGTTGAATGACTGCCGCGTTGATTCGTGGGTCGTGATACGGTGGGCGTATTCCTGTTGCCGTGACGGTGTGGATTTTGCTATCGGCAGTTCATCATTGACCTTTGGTGTGGCAGACTTGCATGGGTTTCTGTATTGTGGCGGTATTCTCTGTGTGGGTCATAATACCCGTAGCGGATACCCGCCGCGGTCACGGTATATTGGCGGCAGTCAGCACGGCGGTAGGCGGCATTTACCACCAAGGTTGTAATGAGGGCCATAGTCATAGATCTGAGAAAGAAAGGGATATAATGAAGCCAAAGTGGTCTCTTAAATTCACCCACCATCGTATTCTGCCCTAGTGGAGTACCATGTAAAATCTCTAGATTTGCTGTAACAAGTATTATATGGCTACGAGGCTATGTCTGGCAGCAGACAAATATAATAATCATTGGGCTTTACTTTCTTATTTTTCATATATCAATTTTACCCATAGTCAAACCATTCATAGCTAGTTATTAATTTCCCACAAATAAAATAGCTGTAGTTAGCTCAATGTCCTTGATTTTGGCCTTCATTTTGATGTGAGCTGCTTTTGTGAATTTCCCGAGTCCAAAGATGGCACTGTCGTGCTATTCAATTAACAAGCCCATATATTGTTATTGAATGCTTTGTGATTAGCTCTGCAGGAAATTGCTATATGGTGAACGGAAACTTACAAATAACCCATGCTGAATGGCAGCAAAGAGTCTATACATCCACTTTGTTTGAGTGACTTAGCTGTTCCCTAGAGAATAAGAGCATAGTATCCGGGTGGGAGTGTTGCCTTTGTCACCAGATTAATTATGCTACTTCCAAGAGAAAGCTAGAAAAATAAAGCAGCACGTTATATTAATGTGTTGAAGATGATATCCCCTCTGCATGTCATAGATGCCGAAAGGATTGATAGCGAATAATATATTAAACGGAAACATTCTACTTTGTATTCCTGCTTTATAATTTTGAACTCACTTACTAGGGCTGTTTCCTGATCACTGGTTCCAGTTTGAACTACCTCATATTCAATGGCTAGTTGAAACCAAATGGGGCAGAATTACCATGGCTTTGCACCACCAAAAAGTTACACTAAGTGATAGAAAGCAGTGAAAAGTCGTAAAAGGGTATTTGCTTTACAGCACATGTGATATTTAGCCCTGAAATTGTGCCCTTCTTTTGGATAAACTATGGTTTTACACCACTTTGTATTAAGAGGGAATTAAATGGGAGTGACTTGAATAGATCTACGCAAGCATACATAGATTCTGACGCAAATCCTGCTCTACTAAAATATCCAGACCAGGTTTGATGTAAAAAAATACCAGCTCTCTGAAGCAGAGCTAGCTGTGAGAAATATTTTCCTTTCTCCAGTCTACTGGGCGACACACACCCAATGTGGGAACATATTGTAGTGGATTGTGCTTCCAATACTAAACCTATACTAGATACCACACACATATTTCTGGACTATAGTGTAAAGCTTATGAGTGGCTCTAGGCGGCCTATATGTGCAGCATTGAAGGGGATGACAGCAGCAGCAGACCATTTTAATTCAGTAGAGGTCTGCACTGCTTTCTTCCACTTGTGCAAAGCATTGCAGCTACTTGGTTGCTGCGCTGCACTGGTTTGCCCGAAAAAATAATACATCTGCCCAAAGATCTTTGGTAGGGCTCTGTGAAGTTTAGATTAAACATTTGAAGTTTGTCGTATAATCCAGAATCTTTCGTATCAGCCTCCATGCGGTTTGCTGAGCTTACTCCTATTTCTGCTTTTATGCCTTTGTGTAGTTTGTCTCTATAACCAGGCACATTTTATTTTTGACCTAGAACTGAAAATGGATGTATCATTTTCTGAGAAGTTAACTTTGAAAATGTTTTACTTGTGGATTAGAAACTGGATGTGAATTAGTGATGTTTTACCCTCAAAACAGGATGTGAAGGTCCCATTAGAACATGAAAGCTTGGATTAAGTAAATTCAGCAACCTGAGAGTACTTATTGAATCATTCACAAAAATTATGGGAAGTTCACAAGAGAAAAGCGTTTGAACACACACGCCCCTAGTGCTTGCACTCACAAAGTCTGCATTGTGCGAATTGTCAGGCTTTGTAATTGCAAACCCTAATCCACAATGCCCTAAATGGAAATTGTGAATCACAAATTGTGGAAAATCAAAGATCAGTACTGTGGTTGTGTTAGAAATGGGGTCTTTGGTTGGCAGTCATGTTACCCCCTGTCCAAGCATGGACCCTCAGTCTAGTCAGGGTATAGGAAAATCACCCTCAGTTAAATCCCGCTCACCCCCTGGGTAGCTTGGACCAAGCAGGCAGGCTTAACTTTAGAGGCTAGGTGTAAAGTATTTGTATCAATAAACACAGTAACTCAGTGAAAACACTACAAAATGACACAACACAGGTTTACAAAAATAATAGGAAATATTTATCTAAACAAAACAAGACTTAAACCACAAAAATCCAACATACACATGTCAAGTTATTAATTTTAAAAGCAAAAGAGTCTTAAATCCTTTTGTAAACAGTAAAAACACTGTTAGCATTGAAAAGTACATGGGTAGTGTCCAAATAACACGCACTGGCGTGTGTGCATCGAAAAAAGGTTCGTGATGGGTCGATTTCTCACCGGCAAGAAAGACCATGCGTTTTCTCCTTCTCCGGTCGGTTTACAGGTCTACTAATGTGGGTGGCACAACCAGTGCTGTAGACCCACTGGTAGCATTTGATTTACAGGCCCTGGTCACCTCTAGTGCACTGTACTAGGGAATTACCAGTAAACCAAATATTCCAATCATGGAAATGGAATCAACAATACAATTTACACAGAGAGCATATGCTCTTTAGCACTAGTTAGCAGTGGTAAAGTGTTAGGAATGCTAACGCCAACAAAAATAGGTCAGAAAAAATAGGAGGCAGGAGGCAAAAAGATTGGGGATGACCCAGCATAAAGAAAAAAGTCCAAAAGGTGATTTTTGAAATGCAAAACAAATGGGAGGGCAAAGCAGGATCCTTTATCACTTGAGGTGCTTAAAAATTATTTTCAGCTATTTTCATGGTTCCTTATCTTTAACAGTTAATCACTGCAGAGAGAAGTCGATAACTGTTGGAGAAGTGAAAGCTGTCAATGAGGTCAAGCTTCAGTTTAAATGTGGCAGCTGCAGGGCATCAGAGGAGCAGAACCTAATCTCATAGACAAAGGATTCTTAACCTTGGGTCCGCAACTCCTAGTCAGGGGGGCCATGATAGTTTAGAAAATTAGGATCAACATAATAAAAATAAAATAATAATATATATATATATATACAAATCAGGTTGTATAACTGAAAAATAAAAAATAGTCTATAAAGGTAAACAATTTCGAAATTGAAGGCAAGAAACTAAGGGCCTCATTTATCAAGAGAAGGTGTTGCCTTTGCATCAAACAGAGTTTTGCAAGGGCAACTCAATCCTGAAGTTAGATTTACCAAGCAACGCAAAGCCACCTTGCAAATCCCTGCATTCATTTCTTAATTCTGGAGGAATTCAAGGCAGCGCAAGTTGCTGCATAGTATTATTCTGCCCTGGGAAAGCGTTCCATAGGTGGAGCTTGGATGGTGCCACGCATCACCCATGGATATTGACACACTTCCAGATTTACTGAGGCAAGTCAGCACAATGTGCGCCAGTGCAAGGAGAGGGCAGGAATTTGCCATATACTGTTAAACATGGTGAATTTTTGCTCTCTCCCTTACATGCACTGCAGCAAGGCGCCTTGCTGCATTGTGCTGTTTGAAAGTTTGACAAATCTGGGCTGAAGTTGGTATGGTTAGTTTCACTTGTTGGTGCAGCTTGTGTATGTTTGAATTACATTTGCTTCTGTATTTCTGAACATTGGTTTGATGTTCAAAAAGGAGAAACTGCTTAGGTCGAGGCCGTGACTTCCATCAGTGACTCAGTAGTGTCCTGGGTATGTCAAAAGCTTAAAAACCAGTGCCATAGACCTTTGCATGCTCCCTCTGATGTCCCTTCATATATTTTGTTTGGTATCTCATCCTAGCTCTATTTTTTGGATCAGAGGCTGCAGTAATTACTTTTGAAGATTACAAAAACAGAAGCTAGGTTCTGTTGTCTATTGTATATATTATTATATATATATCTGTGGCATTTGGTCAGTTTCACAGAAGAAAGCCTACACCATGAGTAATAAGTGAAGCAAGATTTCTGTGAATGGATATTTTATACTGTGGCAGATTAATACCCCCTGTACTGTACAAAGGTATTTTAGGTGATACCACAAATGTGCAACCACAGCATCAGTAGCGCAAATGTTAATCTGACACCTTATTATTTTAACCAGAGGAATGCCTTTCCTGTTTCTTATATACAGTTGTGTTAAACTATTGAAGGGTCTGTCATAGTATTATGTTTCTTCTCTGTGTTTTACATATTTGCTGCAACAACAGAGAATCTCTTGCTGGCCCTCATTTATAGGCATTAATAAAAATCTGAATTATGCATTACATGCATTGACGCATGTTAACACAGTCTGTTTTTCATATTGAATGGTGTATTTTGTGTTTTCATTTAGCACGAGAGTGGAAGGCCTGACACACAGCCTTAGAAATAATTGCCATGTTATTCTTGCTTTATTTTGGGCTATTGGGATAGAATAGTTATATGTGTGCGGAATGTCCACATAATCATTGAACATTAGAAGTGGCTAAAGGCGAGCTCTACAGAATGACCTTGTAGCAGGTTTAGACTTCTGCAGCTAACTGGGGACAAAGTAACAAACTAACATTTCCCAATGAAAATGCTGTTTAAAGCTGGTATAGCACCCATGAGTTTGTGAGTGAGTAGGACCCCACCAGTTGCATAGAAATACATAGTGGGGGTGCATACTGTCTTGTTCTAACACACAATTGAAGACATTCTTGACCACAGGCATAAGCGGCATTACATGACAAGGTAACAAACTTAACAATATTATTATAATGTCTCAAAGCAAAGTGGGAGTTTTAGACTAAGGGTCTGATTCAGAGTTTTGCGGATGGTGTTACTCCATCACAAACATGTCGGATATCCTGTCCGCTGCATAAGAGCCCATAATACCCTATGGAGATCTTAATCCGGCGGACCGGATATCCATCACGTTTTTGACAGAGTAACCTGTCGGCCAAATTCTAAATCAGGCCCTAAATCATTATGAATGTGTAATACCCAATGTTTTGGGTACTTTTTTAATTTGCTCCACCAGTATTTGTAATTGCTGAGATATTTGTTATCATGATGATAGTTCTTACATGATTTGCAGAAGGGTAGCATGTGGTAAATGCCAATGGCCCATATTTATGAAGCATTTGCATTGTGACACAAGGACAACACAAAGGCTTGAACAATACTTACAAAGCAGCACGAGGGGCGATTTGCACAGTATTGCATTGCTTTGTAAAGCGATTTCCTCATTCTAGGTGTGCTATGTTCTGCAGCACACATAAAAAGAGGAAAATGCTTCTAACAATTGTTTCTGTGCAGGATAGTATCCGTTCCTCAACAATCCTCCCCTAACTTAGGCACCCTTGAACCATGGTGAAATGTGCCTGCATTGACACTAGGCAGCACAAAGTGTGCCAGCTCAAGGAGAGAGCAGAAATTATCTATATCTTTGTAAATATGGAACATTTATGCTCTTTCTTCTTCACACAAGGGAGCATTGCAACTTTATTTCCAGCTCTGAAAAAGTTTGAAATATTAGTAAATCTGTCCTTAATTATTTTAGAGTACCAAAGTTCTTGTGCACAATGATTCTAGGCGTTTAGGCCAGGGTCCCCTTCTCTTTCCCGGGGAAGAGAATACGATTGTCTTACTGGATTGTAAGTTTCTAAACACCATATTAGTCCTGTAAAGTTTAAATGAATTATTTTATTTATAATAGTTACATTTTTATATAGTGTGAAAAAGACCCAATGGATACCTGAGCTATTTACATAGGAACAGGTTAATATGCAATCAGCGATTTACAAAGGAACAGCTTAATATGAAGTTTCATTCACAATTATTTTTAAACTGCCTACATAAGAACAGTTTAATCCACTACAAGCAAGATTACATATGAATGATTAAATATGCAGTTGCAGAAAGGCTTGGATAATATTTACAAAGCCACGAAAGGGGCGTTTTGCACCTTTTTGCATTGCTTTGTAAAGTTATCACAGCAATATTTTAGCTGTATTAGAACACTTTCCAAAAGAACAGTTTAAAACAAATTCCGTCACACTAACAGTTTAAATAGTTGCATACAAAAAAAACCATAGGCCCTCATTACAACCCTGGCGGTAAATCCCACTTTCCGCCGTGCTGAAGACCGCCAACATACCGTTGTGGCAGCGGAAGTTCGCCACAGGCATTAAGACCCACATCTTGGAATCCACCACAATACAGACACCCACACAAGTCCGCCACACCAAAGGTCAGTGATAAACTGGCGATAGCAAAACCTACACCGTCACGCCAACAAGAATACGCCCACACTATCACGACCCACAAATCAACGCAGCGGTCTTACAACCGTGGTAATCCATTGGCGGTGCACACCGCCGTGCTCAAAATACACACACATTTACAAAACACAATCACATTGGACAATTCCAAATACACACACCTGATACACATACACACACAACAACATTAACACCCTGAAGTCCATAAACACCACCCTGGTCACCATTGCAGGGGTGCTGGCAGACCTTGTCAGCACCATGAGGGACACAGTGGGACACAAACGGGCCCCTGACACGGCATTTACTGCCAAGGTTGTAATGAGGGCCATAGTCATAGATCTGAGAAACAAAGGGATATAATGAAGCCAAAGTGGTCTCTTAAATTCACCCACCATCGTTTTCTGCCCTAATGGAGTACCATGTAAGATCTCTAGATTTGCTGTTACAAGTATTATATGGCTACGAGGCTATGTCTGGCAGCAGACAAATACAATAATCATTGGGCTTTACTTTCTTATTTTTCATATATCAATTTTACCCGTAGTCAAACCATTCATAGCTAGTTATTAATTTCCCACAAATAAAATAGCTGTAGTTAGCTCAATGTCCTTGATTTTGGCCTTCATTTTGATGTGAGCTGCATTTATGAATTTCCCGAGTCCAAAGATGGCACTGTCGTGCTATTCAATTAACAAGCCCATATATTGTTATTGAATGCTTTGTGATTAGCTCTGCAGGAAATTGCTATATAGTGAACGGAAACTTACAAATAACCCATGCTAAATGGCAGCAAAGAGTCTATACATCCACTTTTTTTGAGTGACTTAGCTGTTCCCTAGAGAATAAGAGCATAGCATCCGGGTGGGAGTGTTGCCTTTGTCACCAGATTAATTATGTTACTTCCAAGAGAAAGCTAGATAAATAAAGCAGCACGTTATATTAATGTGTTGAAGATGATATCCCCTCTGCATGTCATAGATGACGAAAGGATCGATAGCGAATAATATATTAATCGGATACATTCTACTTTGTATTCCTCCTTTATAATTTTGAACTCACTTACTAGGGCTGTTTCCTGATCACTGGTTCCAGTTTGAACTACCTCATATTCAATGGCTAGTTCAAACCAAATGGGGCAGAATTACCATGGCTTTGCACCACCACGAAGTTACACTAAGTGATAGAAAGCAGTGAAAAGTCGTAAAAGGGTATTTGCTTTACAGCACATGTGATATTTAGCCCTGAAATTGTGTCCTTCTTTTGGATAAACTATGGTTTTACACCACTTTGTATTAAGGGGGAATTAAATGGGAGTGACTTGAATAGATCGACGCAAGCATACATAGATTCTGACGCCACAAAGCGGAGAAGTGTGGCTCAATGGTTAGAGCGGCAGACCCTGAAGCAGAGATCTGGCTCAAGACCAGGGTTCAAGTCCCGCTTCAGCAGGTCTTGGGCTCAATTCCCCTTGACCAGATAATTCTCGCCTCGGTGCCTAATCTAATTCATGGGTCCCACTCTGCAACTCTGGGCAATAGCTTGCTTAATCTCCACAACGGCCCCAACAGCGCTTGGATGCCTGGCTTCACCCTGGGGGTGCTCAGGAGTGGGCGCCTCACAGGGAAAAGCCAGGAGGGGTTCCATAGCGGTATGAGTACAGCGCCTTGAGACCCTAACGGGTGAGTAGTGCGCTATACAAGTGCTAATTTACATTTTACGCAAATCCTGCTCTACTAAAATATCCAGACCAGGTTTGATGTAAAAAAAATACCAGCTCTCTGAAGCAGAGCTAGTTGTGAGAAATATTTTCCTTTCTCCAGTCTACTGGGCGACACACACCCAATGTGGGAACATATTGTAGTGGATTGTGCTTCCAATACTAAACCTATACTAGATACCACACACACATTTCTGGACTATAGTGTAAAGCTTATGAGTGGCTCTAGGCGGCCTATATGTGCAGCATTGAAGGGGATGACAGCAGCAGCAGTCCATTTTAATTCAGTAGAGGTCTGCACTGCTTTCTTCCACTTGTGCAAAGCATTGCAGCTACTTGGTTGCTGCGCTGCACTGGTTTGCCCGAAAAAATAATACATCTGCCCAAAGATCTTTGGTAGGGCTCTGTGAAGTTTAGATTAAACATTTGAAGTTTGTCGCATAATCCAGAATCTTTTGTATCAGCCTCCATGCGGTTTGCTGAGTTTACTCCTATTTCTGCTTTTATGCCTTTGTGTAGTTTGTCTCTATAACCAGGCACATTTTATTTTTGAACTAGAACTGAAAATGGATGTATCATTTTCTGAGAAGTTAACTTTGAAAATGTTTTACTTGTGGATTAGAAACTGGATGTGAATTAGTGATGTTTTACCCTCAAAACAGGATGTGAAGGTCCCATTAGAACATGAAAGCTTGGATTAAGTAAATTCAGCAACCTGAGAGTACTTATTGAATCATTCACAAAAACTATGGGAAGTTCACAAGAGAAAAGCGTTTGAACACACACGCCCCTAGTGCTTGCACTCACAAAGTCTGCATTGTGCGAATTGTCAGGCTTTGTAATTGCAAACCCTAATCCACAATGCCCTAAATGGAAATTGTGAATCACAAATTGTGGAAAATCAAAGATCAGTACTGTGGTTGTGTTAGAAATGGGGTCTTTGGTTGGCAGTTATGTTACCCCCTGTCCAAGCATGGACCCTCAGTCTAGTCAGGGTATAGGAAAATCACCCTCAGTTAAATCCCGCTCACCCCCTGGGTAGCTTGGACCAAGCAGGCAGGCTTAACTTCAGAGGCTAGGTGTAAAGTATTTGTATCAATAAACACAGTAACTCAGTGAAAACACTACAAAATGACACAACACAGGTTTACAAAAATAATAGGAAATATTTATCTAAACAAAACAAGACTTAAACCACAAAAATCCAACATACACACGTCAAGTTATTAATTTTAAAAGCAAGAGTCTTAAATCCTTTTGTAAACAGTAAAAACACTGTTAGCATTGAAAAGTACATGGGTAGTGTCCAAATAACACGCACTGGCGTGTGTGCATCGAAAAAAGGTTAGTGATGGGTCGATTTCTCACCGGCAAGAAAGACCATGCGTTTTCTCCTTCTCCGGTCGGTTTACAGGTCTACTAATGTGGGTGGCACAACCAGTGCTGTAGGCCCACTGGTAGCATTTGATTTACAGGCCCTGGTCACCTCTAGTGCACTGTACTAGGGAATTACCAGTAAACCAAATATTCCAATCATGGAAATGGAATCAACAATACAATTTACACAGAGAGCGTATGCTCTTTAGCACTAGTTAGCAGTGGTAAAGTGTTAGGAATGCTAACGCCAACAAAAATAGGTCAGAAAAAATAGGAGGCAGGAGGCAAAAAGATTGGGGATGACCCAGCATAAAGAAAAAAGTCCAAAAGGTGATTTTTGAAATGCAAAACAAATGGGAGGGCAAAGCAAGATCCTTTATCACTTGAGGTGCTTAAAATTTATTTTCAGCTATTTTCGTGGTTCCTTATCTTTAACAGTTAATTACTGCAGAGAGAAGTCGATAGAGCAGAACCTAATCTCATAGACAAAGGATTCTTAACCTTGGGTCCGCAACTCCTAGTCAGGGGTGCCATGATAGTTTAGAAAATTAGGATCAACATAATAAAAATAAAATAATAATATATATATATATATACAAATCAGGTTGTATAACTGAAAAATAAAAAATAGTCTATAAAGGTAAACAATTTCGAAATTGAAGGCAAGAAACTAAGGGCCTCATTTATCAAGAGAATGTGTTGCCTTTGCATCAAAAAGAGTTTTGCAAGGGCAACTCAATCCTGAAGTTAGATTTACCAAGCAACGCAAAGCCACCTTGCAAATCCCTGCATTCATTTCTTAATTCTGGAGGAATTCAAGGCAGCGCAAGTTGCTGCCTTGTATTATTCTGCCCTGGGAAAGCGTTCCATAGGTGGAGCTTGGATGGTGCCACACATCACCCATGGATATTGACACACTTCCAGATTTACTGAGGCAAGTCAGCACAATGTGCGCCAGTGCAAGGAGAGGGCAGGAATTTGCCATATACTGTTAAACATGGTGAATTTTTACTCTCTCCCTTACATGCACTGCAGCAAGGCGCCTTGCTGCATTGTGCTGTTTGAAAGTTTGACAAATCTGGGCTGAAGTTGGTATGGTTAGTTTCACTTGTTGGTGCAGCTTGTGTATGTTTGAATTACATTTGCTTCTGTATTTCTGAACATTGGTTTGATGTTCAAAAAGAAGAAACTGCTTAGGTCGAGGCCGTGACTTCCATCAGTGACTCAGTAGTGTCCTGGGTATGTCAAAAGCTTAAAAACCAGTGCCATAGACCTTTGCATGCTCCCTCTGATGTCCCTTCATATATTTTGTTTGGTATATCATCCTAGCTCTATTTTTTGGATCAGAGGCTGCAGTAATTACTTTTGAAGATTACAAAAACAGAAGCTAGGTTCTGTTGTCTATTGTATATATTATTATATATATATTTGTGGCATTGGGTCAGTTTCACAGAAGAAAGCCTACACCATGAGTAATAAGTGAAGCAAGATTTCTGTGAATGGATATTTTATACTGTGGCAGATTAGTACCCCCTGTACTGTACAAAGGTATTTTAGGTGATACCACAAATGTGCAACCACTGCATCAGTAGCGCACATGTTAATCTGACACCTTATTATTTTAAGCAGAGGAATGCCTTTCCTGTTTCTTATATACAGTTGTGTCAAACTATTGAAGGGTCTGTCATTGTATTATGTTTCTTCTCTGTGTTTTACATGTTTGCTGCAACAACAGAGAATCTTTTGCTGGTCCTCATTTCTAGGCATTAATAAAAATCTGAATTATGCATTACATGCATTGACGCATGTTAACACAGTCTGTTTTTCGTATTTAATGAGGTATTTTGTGTTTTCATTTGACACGAGAGTGGAAGGCCTGACACACAGCCTTAGAAATAATTGCCATGTTATTCTTGCTTTATTTTGGGCTAGCAGGATAGAATAGTTATATGTGTGCGGAATGTCCACATACTTTACATTAGTAATGGCTGAAGGCGAGCTCTACAGAATGACCTTGTAGCAGGTTTAGACTTCTGCAGCTAACTGGGGACAAAGTGACAAACTAAAATTTCCCAATGAAAATGTTGTTTAAAGCTAGTATAGCACCCATGAGTTTGTGAGTGAGTAGGACCCCACCAGCTGCATAGAAATACATAGTGGGGGTGCATACTGTCTTGTTCTGACACAAAATTGAAGACATTCTTGACCACAGGCATAAGCGGCATTACATGACAAGGTAACAAACTAAACAATATTATTATAATGTCTCAAAGCAAAGTGGGAGTTTTAGACTAAGGGCCCGATTCAGAGTTTTGCGGATGGTGTTACTCCATCACAAACGTGTCAGATATCCTGTCCGCCGTATTAAGAGCCCAAAATAGCCTATGGAGATCTTAATACGGCGGACGGGATATCCATTACGTTTGTGACAGAGTACCCTGTCTGCCAAATTCTAAATCAGGCCCTAAATTATTATGAATGTGTAATACCCAATGTTTTGGGTACTTTTTTAATTTGCTCCACCAGTATTTGTAATTGCTGAGATATTTGTTATCATGATGATAGTTCTTACATGATTTGCAGAAGGGGAGCATGTGGTAAATGCCAATGGCCCATATTTATGAAGCATTTGCATTGTGACACAAGGACAACACAAAGGCTTGAATAATACTTACAAAGCAGCACGAGGGGCGATTTGCACAGTATTGCATTGCTTTGTAAAGCGATTTCCTCATTCTAGGTGTGCTATGTTCTGCAGCACACATAAAAAGATGGAAAATGCTTCTAACAATTGTTTCTGTGCAGGATAGTATCCGTTCCTCAACAATCCTCCCCTAACTTAGGCACTCTTGAACCATGGTGAAATGTGCCTGCATTGACACTATGCAGCACAAAGTGTGCCAGCTCAAGGAGAGAGCAGAAATTATCTATATCTTTGTAAATATGGAACATTTATGCTCTTTCTTCTTCACACAAGGGAGCATTGCGACTTTATTTCCAACTCTGAAAAAGTTTGAAATATTAGTAAATCTGTCCCTAATTATTTTAGAGTACCAAAGTTCTTGTGCACAAAGATTCTAAGTGTTTAGGCCAGGGTCCACTTTTCTTTCCCTGGGAAGAGAATACGATTGTCTTACTGGATTGTAAGTTTCTAAACACCATATTAGTCCTGTAAAGTTTAAATGAATTATTTTATTTATAATAGTTACATTTTTATATAGTGTGAAAAAGACCCAATGGGTACCTGAGCTATTTACATAGGAACAGGTTAATATGCAATCAGCGATTTACAAAGGAACAGCTTAATATGAAGTTTCATTCACAATTTGTTTTAAACTGCCTACATAAGACCAGTTTAATCCAATACCAGCAAGATTACATATGAACAATTAAATATGCAGTTGCAGAAAGGCTTGGATAATATTTACAAAGCCACGCAAGGGGCGTTTTGCACCTTTTGCATTGCTTTGTAAAGTTATTACAGCAATATTTTAGCTGTATTAGAACTCTTTCCAAAAGAACAGTTTAAAACAAATTCCCTCACACTAACAGTTTAAATAGTTGCATACAAACAAAAAACATAGGCCCTTATTACAACCCTGGCGGTAAATCCCGCTTTCCGCCGTGCTGAAGACCGCCAACATACCGTTGTGGCAGCGGAAGTTCGCCACAGGTATTATGACCCACATCTTGGAATCCACCACATTACAGACACCCACACAAGTCCGCCACACCAAAGGTCAGTGATAAACTGGCGATAGCAAAACCTACACCGTTACGCCAACAAGAATAGGCCCACACTATCACGACCCACGAATCAACGCAGCGGTCTTACAACCGTGGTAATCCTTTGGCGGTACATACCGCCGTGCTCAAAATACACACACATTTACAAAACACAATCACATTGGACAATTCCAAATACACACACCTGATACACATACACACACAACACCCACAACACTATCAAACACACACCCACATTACCCACAAACCCTTACAACAAACAAATTTGGAAGAAGCCCAGAGAGAGAGATTAGCAAACACAACACCAGAATCCACAGACACACAACAACATCACACATACAACATCCACGCACCTCAAACAACACACACCAATACATCCCCCTACACATCACAACAGAAAGCATCTCACACATCACCCACACCACATCATGGCACCTCAAAGACACCCCAGGTTTTCACAGGAGGAGCTCGGGGTCATGGTGGAGGAAATCATCCGGGTAGAGCCACAGCTTTTTGGATCACAGGTGCAGCACACCTCCATTGCGAGGAAGATGGAGCTATGGCCGAGAATCGTCGACAGGGTCAACGCATTGGAACAGCATCCAAGAACATGGTATGACATCAGGAAGAGGTGGAATGACCTACGAGGGAAAGTGAGTTCCGTTGTTTCAAGACACCAGCTTGCTGTACAGAGGACTGGTGGTGGACCCCCACCTCCTCCCCCACAACTAACAACATGGGAGGAGCAAGTCTTGGCAATACTGCATCCTGAGGGTCTTGCAGGAGTAGCAGAAGGACTGGACTCTGTTAAGTCATATCTTTATTACCATATCCCCCCACCCTACCTGCATGCCACCACATACCCCCACCCTTAAACTCACTCCCATCACTCCATCATCTCACATATGTCCCACTATCACAACCCACACAACTCAATACCAAGGCCCTGCATGCAACACCTATGCATGGACCACCATCACCAAAGCATGTCCAGTACAGATACCCACACAGACCCCAAACCGACTATCACAAAAGGGCAAACAGAATGATGCAAGCACAGGAGTTGAGGGTACCTCACCCAATGCACAAGATGGCACAACAGGACCCATACCCAACGTCACCAGACAGGAGGTGCCAGACATATCCAGTCCCCCCACAGAAGAGGCCCACAGTGATGACAGCAGCTCTGCACGCCTGGATCAAGATGACCAGCCCGGCCCATCAGGGACCTCTGGACAGTCGGTTCTCCCGTCACTGTCACAAGCCACCACAGACCCTATCCCTCTCAAGAAACACCAGCACATCACCCACCCAGCAGACCCATCCCTCTGTCCCCAGGAAATGTCAGTCAGCAGTGTGTCCACCACTACAGGGAACCCAGGCAAACCCACCAACCCAAGTAATTCAGGGACCTGGGGTCACTGGCAGTGGGCACACGGTTCAAAAGGAGAACCAGCCCGCAAACGGTCCCTGAGATCCAGGAACAAGACAGAGAACATTGCCAAGACCCCTGCCAGGAAATAAGACCCTCCTGAATGTCACCCTTCTGTCCTACTTTGTCATCCTGTCCACCTTGAACTGCCATTGCTCCCCTTCCTGTGCCCCATTGGACAATGCACCTGTGAGACCAAGAGACTGGACTCTGCCATGGACATTCCTCCACCATTACCCCAGCCCATTGCACACCCCCTCCACTTATTAGCACAAAAATTAACACCCTTGAATCATAAAACAATCTGGAGTCAGTCTGTGCTTTCACAAATGTTTAATTGCAACATCTCAGAAATATAGCAATGCCAATGTACTTGTTCACATACCAATGTTACACAGCTGTAGGCCAGCATTAAACATAACAGAGGGCACAAATTGGGACCCAGATCTGTGAAATTAAAAGCCAAAGTGACAAGTCAGGGTCCATACACAAAGGTAAAAAGGCAGATTTATGCTAGGTCCTACAATAGTATGAGATGTGGGAAGCAGTGCCATCCTCTTACCTGTGTCCCAATGGATGTATTGCATGATGATGTTGTTTCGGTTGTCTACATCTTCTTCTTCTGCCTCCTCTTCTTCACTGTCCACAGGCTCCAGAGCTGCCACAAGACAATCATCAGGCCCAACCTCCTGCAGAAAATGCACCTGGCGTCGCAAAGCCAGGTTGTGCAACATACAGCAGGCCACGATGATCTGGCACACCTTCTTCGGTGAGTAGTATATGGATCCACCTGTCAGAGGGAGGCACCAGAATCTGGCCTTCAGGAGGCCGAAGGTGCTCTCTATTATCCTCCTAGTTCACCCATGTGCCTCATTGTAGCATTCCTCTGTCCTTGTTCTGGGATTCCTCACTGGGGTCAGTAGCCATGACAGATTGGGGTAACCAGAGTCACCTGCAAATATCGAGGGACAACTGTTAGACATCCTCCAAACATTAGGGAATCTCCCATACCCAGCAGCAAATGAAACTGTCTGGGTACTTTAGGCTCACCTATTAGCCAGAAACAGTGCCCCTGGAGTTGCCTCATCACATAAGGGATGCTGCTATTCCTCAAAATGTAGGCATCATGCACTGAGCCAGGATACTTGGCATTCACATGGGAGATGTACTGGTTTGCCAAACACACCATCTGCACATTCATAGAATGGTACCTTTTCCGGTTTCTGTACACCTGTTCATTCCCGCGAGGGGGGAACAAATGCCACATGTGTACCATCAATAGCACCAATGATGTTGGGGATATGTCCCAGGGCATAAAAGTCACCTTTCACTGTGGGCAGATCCTCCACCTGAGGGAAAACGATGTAGCTGTGCATATGTTTCAGCAGGGCAGATAACACTCTGGACAACATGTTAGAGAACATTGGCTGCGACATTCCTGATGCCATGGCTACTGTCGTTTGAAAAGACCCACTGGCCAGGAAATGGAGTACTGACAGGGCTTGCACTAGAGGGAGAATTCCTGTGGGATGAAGGATAGCTGACATCAGGTCTGGCTCCAATTGGGCACACAGTTCCTGGATTGTTGCACGATCAAGTCTGTAAGTGATAATTATGCGTCTGTCTTCCATTGTCGACAGGTCCACCAGGGGTCTGTACACCGGAGGATGCCATCATCTCATCACCTGCCCCAGCGGACGTGCCCTATGGAGGACAAAGGTGAGCAGAGGATCATACAACACATAGGTTTCACAAGGCTGTTTAGCACAATAGTGAACTATTCCTTGTGTGCCTTTGTCAGTCCGTATTCATGGCCTAAATAGGTGTGACGCAGTTAGCTGGCCTGCCATGTGGCCCCCTGAAATGTTGGATGCCTGACCTGTAAGGTAGGGCAAGGGGGAAATGAGGTTACTGTGCTGGAGTTGTACACCGTCGCGGTAGGCGGTCAAAGACTGCAACGCAATTCAGCATTGGTTATCATTGGGCCCCTATGGGTTCCAGGAGCCAATGACGATGTACGCCGGCGGTGACGGTACGCACTGCTGCGGACGTGACCACCATTTTCTATCAGTTCCCTTACTTGATACCTTGACCTTCAACAGGAGAGGACCTACACTGAAAGTGCTCCTGTGACCTGTGTCTGGAAGCGACAATGGCAACAGTGTCTGGGTTAAGGGCCCCTGCCTTCACTGTAGAGGAGTTGGAGAAACTGGTGGATGGGGTCCTCCCCCAGTACACGCAACTGTACGGTCCTTCAGACAAACAGGTGAGTAAACTGTGTGCATGGTGGATGGGACATGATTGTATGGAGTGTCGTGGATGCAAGAGATGGGGGGACAGGCCAGCATGTGAGGATGGTGTGTGTATGTATGTCTGGGCTGGGGTGGGAGGTTTGTGGTCAATGTGTGAGAGGAACTGTATGGTAGAGTAACATCCGTTTTAACTTGACTTTTCAGGTAGGTCAGTGCCCATCAGAAGAAGGGGATTTTGCGTGCCATCGCCAAGGCGGTGCGGATCCTGGGGGTCTATCATAGACGGAGCAACCACTGCTGGAAAAGATGGGAGGACCTACACCGCTGGACCAAGAAGACGGCGGAGGCCCACCTGGGGATTGCCTCCCAACGTGGAAGGGGTTCCCGTCGCACCATGACCCCCCTGATATAACGGATCCTGGTGGTGGCATATGCCGAGTTGGATGGGCGCTTGAGGGCATCACAGCAGCCACAAGGGGGTGAGTACACTCTCATCCAGCTGACTCTGCATGCATTACAAGGTGTCTGGGTGGGGGAGATGGGCTGTGGGTTCCCCTAGGCCAGGGCATATGCGCAAATGTAGATCCATTGATTTGCAGCCTCATTTCCTGTCCAACCCCAAAGGTGGTATTTGCCCTCTACACCTAGTCAGGCTCCTATGACTTCCAGCTGTGCATTATATGGTTATCGACAGAGTCCCCTATGAGCATGTGCTTTCCCCTGCCCTGTCAGTGCATGGCTTAGTGCAGAGGGCTGCTCCCTCTGTGTTGTGTCCGCCAACATTAGTGGTGTTGCATGCATTGACCATGTGTCTCTTCTGTCGTTCCCCCCCCTTTTTGTTTTGTCACCCTGTCCTTGCGGGCATTAGCATCATCTGGCAGAGGAGCAGTGGCCCCAGAGACGGAGGGAGCTGCATCTCACATGGCCATGGAGGGTGAAGGAACAGAGTCTGAAGGTACCAGTGAGATGGAGGGTGAGGGGAGCTCCACAACAGGGACAGGAGCATACACCAGCATCAGCGACTCCTCCACTGATGGAAGCTCCCTTGCGGTGGCGGGCACCTCTGTGCCCACCGCATCAATAGGTACAGCCGCCACACCCCCTACCAGCACCGCCCTCCTAGCAGCCCCTCATCTACTTTCCCGTGCCCGCTCACCCACGAGGTTGGGCATCTCCTTCGCCCCTGGCACCTCAGCCCCTGCACCAGTCAGCCCTGCTGCCCTCAGTGAACATGCTATTGACCTCCTGATATCCCTCTCTGTTGGGAAATCTACCATTTTGAATGCCATCCAGGGTGTTGAGAGGAATTTGCAGCAAGTAAATGCAAACCTGGAGGGCATTCATTCTGGACAGGCAGCCCAACAGAGCATTTCAGGCTCTGGCCACAGCACTGATGGCAGCCATTGTCCCTGTGCCCAGTCTCCCCCCTCCAACTTCCTCCACCCAGACCCAATCCCCTGTACTTCAGCTTATCCCAAGCACCCCATCAGACCAGCATGCACACTCATCAACACACATGAGTGGACATGGCTAACATAAGCACCACACATCCCAACGGCACTCACACAAGCACCATCCGTATGCAGACACACCAACATCCACTGCCTTCACTGTGTCCCCCTCTTCCTCCTCCCTCCCAGTCTCGTCTCCACTCACACCTGCATGCACTACATTTCATCCACTACCTCCATCACCAGCACACCCATCACCACACACCGCTCACGTGCACTCAGCACCCACGCTACCATTCACACATCCCCTATGTCCTGTCCCAGTGTGTCTGTGAGCCTTCCTCCCAAACTACACAAATGCAAGCACACACCCACCCAGTAGCCATCAAACTCACAACAGCCTCGGGCTCATGCAACTTCACTCAGATTCAGCAAACGTAATCCTCCTACAACCACTACCTCTTCCTCCACTCCTAAACCCCCTCCATCTTCCCATCCCAGTGTGTCTAAGAAACTCTTCCTGGCTAACATTGACCTCTTCCCTACACCTCCCCCCGTCCTTCCCCTAGGGCCAGGCTGTCCAGGTCCCAGCCCAGCACCGCAGCCACCAAATCCTCCAGTACAGTGGTCTCAGCAAGTCTGGTCACATCGCGGGTGCCACCCATCAGGGCTGCAAGTGTGCCACCTAGCGAGGCCAAGGAGCAGGGTATTCCGCCACCTGTCAAGGTGAAGAAGGTGTCCACACACCGGAGGGAGAAGCCGCGCCTACCAGCAAGCAAGGGCTCTTCAAAGCCAAAAGGGGACAGTGGCAAGGCACCAGCAGCAACATCAAACGTGGGGAAGGGACACAAGCTGAAGAGCAGGACAGGGCACGGAGGCTCCGGCTGAGGGACCAAAGTCACCCCTTCTGTCAACCACAACATCAACCAGTACGGCGGTGGACACCGCCACCTGCACCGCCACCTGCACCCCCACCAGCACCACCACCTGCACGTCTGCTGCCTCACCAACATTCCCCAGCATCATCCTCAGTGGGCATCAGTCCGAGGCTGCAGGGGTCATCCTGCTGTGTCCCTCAACAGGTGCAGACACATGTACCACTGCCAGCACCTCTGCCACAGACACAACCGCAACCACCCCCCACCAGCCCCGCGACGTGCTCAGACAGTGCCACCAAAGCTGACATGGCAATCATCCCCTGTGGCCAGCCATCCGAGGCTGCAGGAGACATCATGGACCCTGCCCAGCGTACATGAAGCATGACTTCCAGCACTGTTTGTACCGGCAGGTGCCAGGCGAAGTCGTAGCAGGGTGGAGTGTGTCTCAGCCTCCATGGAGTATCATGCTACCTGTTCCCAGGCAATCTCGTGGCACACACACCCAAGTGGGGGAACTGGACATGCCACACTGCATGTGAAGCACTCTGGGGACCAAGCCCCCTCCAGAACCAGTGGAGATTCACATCCACTACCTCAGTCCTTGGAAGGATGAAGGACTCTGGGCACAAAGCCCCCTCCAGAACCAGTGGAGATTCACATCCACTACCTCAGTCCTTGGCAGGATGAAGCTC
The DNA here is from genome assembly GCF_031143425.1 of Pleurodeles waltl. NCBI lineage: Eukaryota > Metazoa > Chordata > Amphibia > Caudata > Salamandridae > Pleurodeles > Pleurodeles waltl. The sequence continues at coordinate 213,872,726 of NC_090450.1, read as the reverse complement.
TCTGGGCACTAAGCCCCCTCCAGAACCAGTGGAGAAAGGCATCCACTACCTCAGTCCTTGGCAGGATGAAGCACTCTGGGCACAAAGCCCCCTCCAGAACCAGTGGAGACTGTTATCCACTTGAGAGACTGTAGCTTTGCACTCCCCAGGATAAAGCAGTGGGCAAACCACCCACTAGAAAGACTTGAGAGACTGTGGCTTTGCACTCCCCAGGATAAAGCAGTGGGCAACCCACCCACTTGAGAGACTTGAGAGACTGTGGCATTGCACTACACAGGATAAAGCAGTGGGCAAACCACCCGCTGGAGAGACTTGAGAGACTGTGGCTTTGCACTCCCCAGGACCAAACAGTGGGCATGGAGACCCCTCACGGAGCAGTGGTGTCGTCTGTTCATCCGGCTGAGGTGTCCCCCCTCCCCGTCCCCCTGAGGTGCCTGTTTATTTTCCATCTGATGCCCCTTCAGTGTTCACTTCGTTTCAATTCAGGTATCTTGTGTGGGCTTCATCCATGCATTTTGGGACACTGATCCATGGACAATGATTTCATTACTATCCGGAGTTGTGTAGTTGGTGTACATATTTGTATATACTGACTTTTGAATTTGGCCTATCTGATTTTTATTGATTACACTCGTTACAATCATTTCCTTTTGTCTTTGCTTTCTTTCAGGGGGTTACGGGCTGTATATGTAATGTTGCTGCATGTATATGTGTGTATGGTGTTGTGGGTGAGGGTGGGGGTGGGGATGCTGCATGTTGTGTCACTCTCTTCCCCCCCCCTCCCCTGTGTGCTAGGTGCAGTTCTCACCGTGGTCGTCACCAGCGTCTTTGCTGCTCCTGATACAGGAGGAGGTAGACCAGCATGGGCAGGACCTGTAGTTCGGGCTCCATGGTGTCTTGGTTGTTCGTAAAGTGTCGAAAGGTGAGTGGTTTCCGTTCCAAGTCCTGTTTCTGCCGTGCTTTTGATGGTGTTGGTACCGCCCCGGAAAAGGTGTCGGATAAACGTGTTGTAATACATTCGGCGGAACTTTGTGTTCTGCCTGTCTGTTGGCGGTTACCGCCACAGTGTTTGTTTCTACCGCTGTGGCTGTCAGATTATTAAAGTGGCTGTCTATGTTGGCGGTTTCCGCCATGGTTGTGATTCAATTTTTTTCTCTGCCGGCCTGTTGGTGGTATTGCCGCTGCTTCACCATGACCGCCATGGTTGTAATGAGGGCCATAGTCACATAACATATTTGACATAGGGCAGAATGGCATATCTTCCTTGAAAAATAATTCAGACAAGGTATTCCATGAAACATTCTTCCTCAAAAAAGATTGCCAATCTTGCAAGGCTGGACCTAGGTTGTGGTGTTGCTCAACAAAGTGGTTTCAGCATACAGTCTAATCCGTGTGTTTGTGCAAGAGAAAAACTTGGCTGCTGCTATGAAAGTCAGCCATAATTTATGACCTCCACCTCCTAAAGCTGTGCCGTGTTTGCTTAAACGCACGAAGGACCGGGGTAACAGCTCCCCGGAGACAAGGGACAGCAATCAAGCAACTCATGCCTCTTTGGTGCCCCTCACCAGGGCCAGTGGCCAAAGCTCACAACCTCTAGGTAGAAGAACTTGAAGCTCTCAAACTCCAATCGCTTCATCAGAAAGCCCAGCATACTCTTTCAAGAGGTGCTATTACTTCTGTGCTTGTAGTCGATGTCCTCATCACTGAGCACCACATTGTCAGTCCAGTGGTGCTGGCCAAAGTGCTCACAAGTCCAGCTGGGTTGGAATCATTCCACAGCAGGAGGCCCCCACCCCACAGACACCACAGCATAAATCCCAGCATAATCATGCTGAACACTCTTTCAACCATTCCCAGGCAAGCCACAGTAACACAAGCCTCCATCTGATGTGATTATGTGAGGACCCCAGCGCATGAGATCCCAGGTGCCCTCTTTGAGCCTCTACATCAAAAATGTTCAGGAGAAAAACTCCTATTTTCCACTTCTCTGCAAGAGTCACTGTTTAATTTGGGGCCCCTGAACATCCACTTGGGTGTTGTCAAGATCCTGAGATCCTGCCATTAGGTGATGCTACGTGAGGACTCCATACGCACCTGTTACCATCATAAATACTAGTTTGGACCCTGTGCTGAACTTCAGTATTCAAAACCTTTCAGAAATCAGATCCACAGCAGACTCATTCCAAGGTTTACTTCTTAACTACTAATGCATAATGATACTTTTATGCCTTATCAGATCATGAGCACTGGAGAGGAGACTTTGGGTGAATCTTATCTTACTTGGAAATCTAGCTTACCACTTCAGCAGGCCTATATGCTCTCTTGACAAACGCCCTATCATATTATGAAATAAGATTTAGCCAAGGTTCCAAAGCGGATTTTCATTATGCCCTCTGATGGCTTCCTAGAACCTCTGTTCAAACTAGGCAGAGTGAGAGGAGGGGCTTTGACTGTTCTCACCTGCACTGTGCTGCAGCCTGCTCACACCTGGTCTGTATTCCAATCACCATGTGTGGCTGTGAGCTGGGAGGAGTGATTTAAGCTTTCAGAATTCATGCTTCAACTGCTGGTGATATATGCTTCTGCTTTTCTCTCCTGAATCCTTGAAACCTTGAGAGAAGTTCTAATTCCTGCGACTGTTTTTTGCAGTACCCTGTTTTCCTGTGGCTGCCCTGCGCAGTGTTCTGTTTATATGTTTTCCTTGTTTCTCAAGCTCACCTTTTGTTCTAGCCTGATATCCTGATTTCTCTTTTTTACCTTGTTTGGGTTCTGACCATGTATTGGCTGAAATGTGGCAGCAGTTCCCTTTATTTTCCTGTTCTGAATCTCCGCTCTGTCCTCGTTCTGAATTCCTGTGTTTATCCCATGTACCTGCAGGGAATAACTTGATCCAGTGCCTGTTGGGTACATCCTTAAGTCCCTTGCTTTGAATCCTAGATCCAATGTACCTGAACCAACAGGGCATTTTCTGTTCCAGTGCCTGCTGGGTACAGCCCCAAGATCCTTGTTCTGAATTCTACTTCCAGTTTCCCTATACTGGTAGGGAATTTCTTGTTCCAGGGCCTATTGGGTACAGCCTTTAATTCTTTGCTCTGAATCCTTGCTCTGAGTTTCAGTGCCCTGTACCAATGGGGCATTACTGGTTCTGGTGCTTGTTGGGTACAGCCTGTCATATATTCCTTTATTCCTGTACTTTATTTGTGAAGCCCTGTTCATAACTCCTTGTCCTATTTTTTTGCTTTCTGATTGCTGTCATGCCTGTCCTGTATTCTGGTTATTCCACAACTCTGGTTTTCTGCATCATCCAAATCCAGTTCACTGTCTATTACAGTTCCTACACGTTTATAGTGTGACCCCTGGCTTGGTTTCCGTTCTGATAAGGTAAGGGAAAGACTTCTGTTCTTCCACCCAGGTTCTGCCTGTTATGTTGTTGTTAATCTTGGTCCACCTTGCACTGAGTACAACAGTATCTATACAGCAGGTTCCACTGTGACTTCTCTATATGACTGTTGTTAAGAACAATTTGCTGGCGTCAGTCCAAAGGGCTTTCTTTAAGCCACCAAGAGACCTCTTGTTCCTATACCAGTAGACCAGTTACTTTGATCATACCTTGTTCTGGTCTATCTCCTGCCCTGTGTTGTTTAGTGGTTTCAGTCATACATTGAGTAGCCTGGTATTCCCTTGCCTTGTCCCCTTGCTTTTACCTCTGGAATCACTCTGCCCTGCCTTAGTTTTGCTGACAGGTGCATCCTCCAAAAAACTGGGGTTTTCACAAACATCTTCACCACTTCTCAATTACTGTTCCATCTCTGAGGCATGAACCATCAACAAAAACAATTTAGTCATTTTCTTCTAATCGAGTATCTCTGATATCAGGTCTAGGCTTTGTACATAATTCTGTCACTTCAAGACAATCATGTTCTATGTCCTCCTCTTTTTAAATTTAAACAGTATCACTTAGCAATAACGTTGCTGGATTCAACACTGTAAAAAAATTTCAAACTTACATTTGGAGCTCCCAATATGCTCGTCTCATACCTTGTCAGTCTAGCCCCATCAAATGTTGTGTTTTCGTTCTTGTCAGTAAGATTTCAACAGAATGTGGTACCATTACCGTCACCGGGTATCCCATGACTACCCATTCACATTGGGAAAGGCTTTGACCAATAACAGCTACTGCTCGCAGACAACCTGGTAAAGCTGCTGCAACCGGGTCCAAGGTAGCTGAAAAATAAGCTACTGGCTGATAAGCACCTCCATGGACCTGTGTCAAAACAGACAAAGAACAAGCATCACATTCATGACAAAACAATGTTAAAGGCTTTGTGTAATCAGGTATTCCCAACACTGGAGCTTTGCACAAACTCTCTCCCAATTCAGTGAAAGCCCTCATCTGATCCTCATCTAGGCTAATGGGATCCTGAACTCCTTTGTGTGTCAACTGCTGTAGGGGTTTTGCTATCTCATCAAAATTTGGAATCCATTGTCCACAATACCCTACCATTCCCAAAAACATGTGCACAGCTTTCTGGGAAGTCGGGGGATTACTCTGCAGATTGTTGTAATCCTCTCTCGAGAGATTCTTCTCAGCCCTTTCTCAATTTGATGACCCAAGTATTTGACAGACTTCTGACAATACTGCAACTTAGAAGGTGAGACATTGTGTCCAAAGTCTCCCAAATGATTCAACAGGGCAATCGAGTCGTGCTTACACTCTTCCCTAGTTCTGGAGGCAATCATTAAGTCAACAATGTACTGCACTAGGGTCGATTGACACAGTAATTCTAATGACTCCAAATTCTTTTTCAAAATCTGATTGAACAAGGATGGTAACTCCGTGTACCCTTGTGGAAGCCTGCACCAGCTGTAGACTTTATCTAGGAATTTGAAACTGAAAAGAAACTGACTATCCTCATGAAGTGGCACAGAAAATAAATTTATGACAGATCAACCACCGTGAACCACTCTGCCTCGCATGGAACCTGAAACAGTATCTCTGCTGGATTGGGCACAATCAGACAACACTTAACCACCATGTCATTCACTTTTCGCAAGTCCTGCACAACCCACACTTTCCCACAAGGCTTTTTCAATCCCATTATTGGTGAATTGCATGGGCTTCTCAACACTTCCCTTAGAACTCCCTGTTTCAGGAAATCTCCAATTATCTGCGCCACTTTCATCATTACATCCTGCGCCATGTTATTCTTTGGAAGTTTCGGGAACTCAACATTTGGCTTCAAGGTGATTTAAATAGTTTCCACTCCTTTGATCAATCCCACATCTTTCCCTGTCAAATCCCAAACCTTCTCCTTTACTGTTCCCTGCAAGTCTGCAAGCAACTCCTTTATAGTGAACATCGGAAAAATTACAATCAATAAGTATTCTTGGTAAGCAATATTAAGAGCCATGGCTGATGCCTGCTCCTCCGCATCATCACTGTTTGTCTGGACTTCTATCCCTCATCTGTTTCAATTTGCACTGGTTCAGTGATGGGGTTCGTTAACTGCCTATTCTCCACTCCCACAACCTGAACTGGCCTGCTGGAAAGGGGTAAATCTGGTACTTCCACACTCCTCAATGTAGAGCGCTTAGCTCTAGTGTCAACCAGGAACGATACCTTATGTCCCATTACCTTTCCCTTCACAAAAGGTCCTCTCTGATCTACCTCTAGGGATGCAGCAAGAATACAGGCTCCTTCATCTGAACTTTCACTCATGCATTCATCATTTATTTCATCCTCACTGTGAAATGGGAACTGGTGTACTGTATTGTTACTATCATCTAGTCTCTGACCTGTTGAGTTAGCATAACTTGTTGCTGCTCCATCGGGGCTTGGGGTATGTACATTTGCTGTCTAGGCACCATAGGAATCTGCTGCTGTACTGGTGTCAAAGAAGTAAATTGTGCTCGAGTCACCTGCATCTGTTGTACAGGAAAGAAATTCTGACCTCGGTTTTGAGCATTCAGGACTATGCCCCTCATTCTAGGGACTCTTACAGTTTGAACTGAACCAACATTGGTTTGCTGAACTGTTCCTTCCTTCACCATCAATGGGCCTTCCCGCTTCCAATGTCCCACGTTTCCGCACACATGACATGGCAACATCCTTTTCATGCCCTGCATGTCATTCTGAACAACTACAATACTTAAATCTAGATCGTGTATCATATCCATACCACGTCCTCTACCCCTCACTTGAGGTTGAAACATGACAGCTTTCTGCTGCAGCGGCATCGGTGGCACTAATGCTCCTTGTACTCCTGATTGTGTTGCTTTAATCTGCATCACCATTGTATTTTCCTCAATTTCCTCCGCTTCAATTCAATCTCATTGCTACAATATTTAGCATACTACAACACCTCATCAATCGGCTTTGCCTGCCAGCAAATCAAATGATTCTTAATCATCTGCCCTACTTCAGGTCTCAACCCTTCAACAAATATGAACACAAAATGAAACATGTCTTTTGGTTTGACCGCTTCCTTGCCACTGTACTCCTTGAAAGCCTTTAACAATCTTCCATAATAAGTGTGTATTGACTCTTCAGTTTCCTGGACTGTCCCGTCAATCCTCTGCCAATCAATGTTTTTCAGAGAAATCCTAGTTTTCAGAAACATAATCACCTTATAATAATTTTTAATTACCTCGGGTGACAGTGCACTCCTTTCAGGTTCACTTGTTGGCCAGTCTACTGCCCTCTTACATTTGACCCATAAGTCGGCTGGCACAACTATCTCGAATAAGGTATTCAAGCCTTCCCACAAACACTTAGAGAGTTTCACAAACCTCTCAGTCTGCTGATACCATTCAACTGGCTTCTCTCTCAATTTGGGATAATCATTTGTAAAAAACAATATGTCACTTCGGTGCCATGGGACATGAACAAACTGCCCCCCTGGAATCTCTCTCATCAGTATCATTTTAACTGCTTCCCCTTCCTCTGCTCCCTCCATTTCATCTTGAGAATCTCTTTTTTGTTTCTCTTTTTTCCTTTCCCATCTGCCTTCCCACTTTTCTACTGCTCCCCAAATCTGCGCACTCTGCAGCAACTCCCTCAAATGGGCTTACATTCCCACTGATCTCATGTGTTTAAAAATCTTTTGTCTCAAAATCTAATCTGTAACTTCATCTCAAACATTTCGTTGTCTTAAGATCAATGTCATGCTTCTCTGCTACTTCTGCTAACTTCTGGTGTATTTTCCCTACTTCTTTTGTAATCCTTGGGCACAAATACCTCAGCTCTTCTTCAATGTAGGATTCTAACCTATTCAATCCCATTGTCCCCTCAACTAACTCACTTGCTTCAATATTCAGTCCCACGCGGATCAACTGATCTTCCCCTTTGGATGCACTTTGTGAAGAATTCGGACTATCCAGCCAACTTGTTAACTGCTGAGCTGTTAACCCGTGTAATGCGATGTTACTCGCATTAGTCACTGGCAGCTGCTGTGACCCTGTTCCCAAGGCTTGTGGTGTCAAGTCTCAAACTCTGATTTGCATTAGAGACATTTGATGCATCTGGTAATTTCACAAGAGGACTAAATCCCATAGGCGATTTGAGCTCACCCGGACAAGTTACTGAGGATGATGTTGAATGTACTGAGTCTTCCACTCCACTTCTCACCAAACTCTGTGACATCTCTGTCTGTCCCCCTGCTTCTGTTTTCTTCTGCGCATATAAAAGTACCGCTGGACCAACAGTAATTGGTAGCGATATTGCATCTGGGGCTGCTCTAGCACCCTTACCCTGTGTGAGTGGTACTCCCATTGCCTGATTCATAACTGGTGCGAGATCTACCAAAGTCCCTGTCAACTGGCTAAACTTCGACATACCCTGTGTCTGTGCTGGTGGCAATAACATTGGAGTCGGGTCAGTCCGGAATAACATTGGCTGTGGGAGCACCAGCTCCCTCGGCACTACAATATTTGAAACAGTCTCAAGAACTGCCACATCTGGATAAATCCTTGTTACCGATGGTATAAGTACCTGCGCCTGAGCTATCGCACTCGTTCCTGCAACTGGTGTACTCTGTACTGCCCCTCGTAACTGTCCTCCTTCTGCTTATACAGCCCCCACGGATCCCTGGGATGTTCCAGGAGTAGCAGGAGGGGCTGTAGCACTAGTCCCTGGACCCCCTGCATAAGTCGTCATGGATGGAGGTCTATCTCTCAGCAACTGTGTAATGAGATCCTCAACATCAGAATCATCATCATCCATATAAGACTTCTTTCTTTTCCTCTTTCCCTCACTTTCCACTTCCTTGCATTATCCCCTTTATCTGACTATTCACTTTCTGTGATTGCTGGGAACAATTTATTCTCCTTCATAGTTGCCCTTCTCCATCTCTTTTACTCCCAATCCCACCTAGCCTCAGCTAGTGACTTTGCTATCTTCTTTATCCTTTTGTTGAACTTCAGCTCTTGCTGCTGTCTGGCCACTAACTCCCAAACTGCCAAAGCCTCAAACTGTGCCGGTCTCGGTAACGGTCTCATGTCATACAATGATAATCACAACTAACCTAAAACTCTCAAATTGAACGTTCCATGCTTTGGAAAAGCTAATGTCCCTTGATTCTTAGTCAGTTTACTCCATTGCTTCAACCAAAGGCAAGAAGCCGTGCCCTTTTCTGTCATCACGAGATGCACTGGAGAATTCTCCGGGAGGGTTGGTTCCCCCACTGACGGTTTGATATATGACTCATCTTTTATCGCACTCTTAAACGCCTTGAAAAACTTTATTTTGCCTGTTTTTTGTGTACTACAAATTCAATAAATGAAATTAATTTTACTCCCAAGATATCCTTCACCCGTTTACTGAACCAATTGCCTATCGCGGACAGCTGCCAATCTGGTCGGGGCTCTTCTCACTAACCAACCTATCCCAGCGCAGCACACACTGACGTCACACTGACTCACAGCGGCTGACAAGGTCTTGCGGCTCATCCTCCTCAACTCAATTTCACCTAACTATTGCATTTTTATTGCGAGCGTCTTCAGCAAATAATAACTAAAACAAACCTGCTGGTTTACTACAGGAAAGGACACAATTACTTCAGGGACCTTACGGATTTTCACTAATGGCACCTTCTAGCTCCTTAGCTATTCCTCTTTCCCAGTCCCCCACGTTCGCAAGTAAAATTCAACCCGCAAACTTTACTCTCAACTGATCTCTGGGTCTGTCCTGCTGCACATAGGACTTGCCAAATCTCATTCGAAACTTCTTTTATTCGTCTAACAGTCAATCTGACTTGTTGACCACGCCCGATCAACCTACTAAACCAGACAGATTACAATATATACCCAAGTGTCTCCTACACTTGACAATATACTCCGTATGGAGTATCCTAGCTAGGGTATGGTCGGCATTCCAAATGCGCAAGATGTGCTTGGAGCCTTGTTGGCGGGGACCTTACCAGGTGATCTTGACAACTATGACAGCTGTGAAGTGTGCAAGAGTTCCAAACTGGATTCACGCAAGTCACATGAAAAAAGTGGCATGTCCACTGGATCATGAAAAAGCATTGTTGAGAGCACCAACAACCGAGAAGCAAGTTGCAGCACCTGAACTAGAAAAGAAGTAAGGAGAACCTGAAATCGAACAAGAACTTGTGGAAGATGGTTCTATTACCCCTGTAAGAGACGAAGGTGAAGAATTATAGGAGGGTGCTGGAGAATCAGTCTCAACGGATGCAGCAGGTGATCCTAGCACAGCAGGGGTTCTCCCAGAAGTAGACGATTCTGAGAAACAAACAGAGCAAGTGCCAGACCAAGAAGGGGAGGGAGTAGAGTTGGATCAAAACCAAAGTGATTAGACTCCTCCTGAGCATGTTGCAGGTCCATCAAGAGAAAACACCATAGAAAATGAGGAGAAGAGTTGAATCCTGAGAAAAATATTGACAGAAAGTCAGAGAAAAGTAGGTAACTGGCCTGAGTCGCAAGTAGAGAAAAGGAAGAAAGTGGCTATCGATCAAACAATAGAGGGAGAAGTAGATACCATGAGAAAAGAAGAATTAAGTGAAGGAGGGTTAAGTGATCGAAAATTGAAGAGAAAGAGAATAGCAAGTCGGAGATATTCAGGTCCTAAATGGGCATATGCAACTACAAACGAATGGCAATACAAATTTATGTCTTTTTGTTTTGATAGGGAAGTTCTGAGACAATATTTTGATGCAACCTGAAGATGAGCAAGGAATTGAGCTGTTGAAATTTATCTAAAAATTATTTTTTTAAAAGAGACTGTTGAAAGCAAACTGGAAAAGACATTGATAACCTGACCTGATCTGAAAAATCGGATGTGACAAGCTGCTAGTCGATCTGACAAGGGAAGAGGGTTCCTGGATGTGAAACTAAACAGTTGAAAGAAGAATTGCCTATTTGTGATCTTTGATGCATTTTTCTAAGTTACTTCTGCTTTCTGATTCTTTACAGATCATGGCTGAGTTATATAATCAGGTTAGAGATGCTAAGCACTGTCATTATATGAGCATTGGATTGGCAATAATGTGTGGGATTTTGGTTATAGCAGTGATTGTGGGAATGTCTGTTCTTGATGCAAAAGGAGCCATCCATACCACTGCTTCTGAGACTACTACACTAATGGCTTTGGAGAAGTTTAAGTCAGATGAGCAATATTTGCATGATTATACTAATGCTCAAGGAGAACTTTCTCCTAATGTCTTCTATCGCTTGTTGAGTGAGTATGTTGAGACGATGGATGCAAGGGTTTACCTTGTGTGTATGCAAATTCCTTCATTAGTTGAGGAAGGAGTTACGTACCATAGTCTTCCATTAACCTACGGGTTAAGTTGTAGTCTGCTACTAACAAGGTTCTATGACCAGGAGTATATTCAATATTTGTATTCCAATTATGATGTAGTATTTTTGTTTGTTCCTATCATTGGATATCTGAGTAGAGTAGCTAAGAACCATGACATAGTATTGGTTAGAGAATTCTTTGAGCCCACACTAATGGATAGCTTAAGCTCACAAAAATAACTTAACATGCTTGCTTACCCCTTTAGAGAAGATCTTCTTAGGGCATACTGATGATAAGAGAAAAGCATTAAAAGAGAAGTTAGAAAAGGGTTTAGAGAAAAGGACTTACAAGTATGATTATGCTTACACTGCAATTAAAACACAAGGGAAACTAGCTCTAGATGCATTACACTTAGGGAAGCTTTGTATATATAGGACAAAATCACTTACTGACACTTTATTTGTGGGTACAAGTGAATGTAGGCATGTGTTTTTATTCCAGAGTAAGTGGACTTTTATGCTGAATGGTCAGGACCCTGCGGTTCCAGGTATCTATTATATTTGTGGACTTAATGCTTATTACCGTCTTCCCAGAGGATGGTATGGGACATGTTATTTTTGAAAAGTGTTCCCAAAGATTTACCAGATAGAAGACTTGAAAAAGTTTTTGAAATTGACTGAATTACATCATTAGAGACAGAGGAGGGAATCCTCTTCTGCAATAGTGGGAGATATATTTGGTGCAGTGATTCCTTCACTGGGAGTCATCCTGAAGTCGATCAAGATTCAAAAGTTGTCTACTATTGCTGACTAAAATTTACAGGGGCAATACTCATGATAGATACTGAATTGGCTGTGGATAGAGCTATGACTCTTCAAAATCGTCTTGCTTTTGACATCCTTCTAGCGAAGGACAGCAGAGTCTGTAAAATGATTAACTCTAGGCATTGCTGAACTTACATTCCTAACAGTAAGGAGCCAGGAGACTTACTTACTAATCTGACTAACTCAAGTAGAAATTTGAAGAAATTGAAGGAACCAAGGGATTCTATAAATTGTGTCAAAAGATTAAATTGGAAAGGTCTAAAAATCATCAGAGGAGGGAAGAACGAAACAGGGAAAGAAACTATAGGGAAGATTTGAGAAGAAGACAAAATGCTGAGGAGATAGAATTTTGAATTGTCAAAGGCAAAAGTAGTGTGATGACATATTTTGTCATCAGAGGAGGGATTGTTAACACAAAATGACTTAATTAAAAATTATTAATGAGTGTGTATGTGTTATAATAATTAATTTGTTAGAAAATTATTAACAATGTGCACTTTTGAAATTGTGACCTCGGAGAATGGCCACCAGATTTCACGCAATGTACTAAATAAGTGACTAACATACATGAAATTTGGAAATCATATTAAATTCATGGAATAATATGTCATATCGAGAGTTATAACCTATGTCTTGCAATAATTGTAGGTCTTAACTTAGCGAGTGTCTTGGCCTAGTCTTGCCAGGACTCATGCAGAAAGCTGAATTTCTTGGCATCTAATAGAAATATGCTGACGAGATGAACTGACCATGAACTGTTCATTGATTTAATAAAATGCTTAACTAGACCTTTTTTAGAGAACCGCCGGACAGGAGATGATGTTCTAGTAATTGTAACGAATAATGTATAACGTGCATGAGATGTACTTTCCCAGGACTCGAACAATGAAGGCACTAACGATGCAACATTTTTGATACCTGACGAGCCGGATGATGAGGACATCGTAAAGTAGACCAATCAACGACATATGAACTGTGAAATATTAGAATACATAGATCTAGAATAGTACAAATATTGGGTAGAGTCATAACTTGTGATTAATTGACCAATTGGAAATTGGGGGATAGTCTGGGTAACTTTGATATAACAATGTGAAAGACAGACAAGAGTTCATATGTTAGATGCAGATGCTAGATGTTGGGGGAGCTAGACTGCGAGATCACCAATGTGATCAAGATTCTGTCATTGGGCTCATACACTTGAGAGCCTGATGTGATGCTGATCGACTGATGACCTGAAGACGAAGACTGACTCTGTGGCTTATCTATACCGAGGATAGGTAGATATGACATTGTGACTGAACTATAACCTTGTGCCTTTCCTTTCTAGGTACCAACTACGCTGTCTGAATAGCCTTCTTATCTAGATGTTTTTCTAAATTCCTGTTTCTAAATTGTTTGGCATGAAGTCCCATGCTGATGTTAATCTTGTTAGATGAGGGTTTTCTTACATGACGACTGACAGATTCAGAGACAAATGGTTGACAGATTGTTTGCTCATCTATCTGATTAGAACAAATCTATTGCTTTTGTTTCTTCTGTTGACCTTTGCTAATGCTTTAGAATATGCTTTGATGTGAGTTTTGAACAGATTATGTTTTTGGCGCCTTCTAATAAGTAATACGGATTTTGATTTAATTGAATTGCATTGAAATAACCTCATGACTAAGGATTGTAACTAATATGGAAATAAAATCACTAAAACGTATAACAGGTTGTGGTTATTCATGACTGAAAGGTCATGGTGTGACGTTCCATTGATACATAATTAATGATGACTAATGTTTATCGACTTTTGTGTATTGACCATTTGGAATGCCGACCTTACCCTAGCTAGGATAGGCTAGGATTGATGCCTGATCAGCGACCTTGTAAATATTGCCCTCACATTTATCCTCAGGATTCTGAAATATGCTAGACATAGAAACACTTATGCCAATGACATTCTCGATACACTACTGAGGACATGGGACTCAGTTGACACAAAGTTGGGACTCAGAGCCTGCCCATCACCCTTCACACTCATACACTAAAACCAGGACTTCGCAGCGGCAATCATGGTACATGGTTCGTTGAAGGAAGGATGGAGATTGCCTTATGATAGGGAATCATTTTCTAATGGGACTATCGAACAATTTAACCCCCGCAAAACTGACTTCAAAGTCGCCACCGCCAGACTCGTCCTAGACCTCCCCCACAAAGAACACATAGCAGAACACCTGAAGAACCTCCACTGGCTCACCGTTGAGAAGAGGATCAACTTCAAACTCCTCATACATGCCTACAAAGCCCTCCACGACAACAGACCCAACTACCTCAACAACAGCATCAACTGGTACTCCTCTCCCAGACCCCTCTGCTCATCCCAACAGTCACTCGCCAATGTACCCTGAATAAAGAAGTCCTCAGCTGGAGGAAGACCTGGCAGCAAAAAGCTGGAGCACCTTACCACCGCACTTCAGACAGTCGCCATTGCTGACTCAGATCAGGAAGGACCTCTACACATGGCTCTTCGACTGATCTGTGGGGTCACTCCTCAGCGCCTTGAGACCCTATGGGTGAGTACTGCACTATACAAGACTGTGATTGATTGATTGATTGATTGAAATTGACAGCAGATGACCAACTGACTGATGCTCCATTGCGTCATTGAGCTGTGCGAACTGGTGTTGAGGAGAATACAACATGCTATTTTACTGATTTTTTTTTAAAAAATCATTATGTTGTGCCCTCAATCTTAAGGGATCATCACTAATATGCATAAACTACTGAAAATGGGAAAGCACAAAGAGAAATGGGCATTTCAGAAAACATGGGATACAATAGTGGGAAGAGAGATCAGTGACAAAGAATGGTAGAGGCTGTGGGAGGATAGACATTGAGGCCATGAGAATGTCCTGCATCACGAGCAAAAATATAAAATGAGGCATAAATGGTACCCTACACACCAGTGTTTAAAACAGATCTACCTGGGTACACCACTTTGCAAATATGGTGGACTAACACTAAATTGAAACACTTTTAGAAAGAGATGGTTAGTTGGATTAGACAAATAATTTGGTGTCTTGTCTGCAAATTACACTAGGTTATATTGCTGGACATCAAAGACCCAGGGCAGTGTGTATGAGTAAATGGACTAAAGTTTTGGTTAACCAACTGTTAAAGGCTGCTAAAAAATTCATAGCACTTATTTGAATAATCATGAAGCTCCCATGTTAAATTATGGTATAGCATACCATGGACTCTATTTGTCATAGCAAACAATATGTACAACCTCATTGATCAAAGAGAAACATTTTGACAAACACGGCATCCTGTGATTGATCATCTATCGGGGTAGATAGAAAACTGAAGCATCCACATATGTACTGTGAGCTGTGGGCTTAAATTATTGACAATTGGAGCACCAGCTGAAATTAGTTGAGATATTTGACCAAGTAGGCGGGGCCTTGGCCGGCCTCACATATCTATAAAAACGAATCATGTGTGTGCAAAGAAGGGAGCAGGAGCTTTTAAGGGATGGGGCAAATGATGTGGGGATGAAAATGTGACTAAATATATGGATTAATGAATCTGTGTAATATATGTGCCTACTACATTTTAAGAACAGTCCTTTCATCTTAAAGCAATGCTAGATGTCTCTAACAGGTTCTTTAGTCAGAAAAGAACACCTGAATCCAAGTATCAATTGATTTTTTTATTCTGCATTTCACTACGCTTACACAGAATTGTCCCAGGGGTAGAAGAGTAGCCTTGGGTTGTATGCCCATACTGGAGTCCTGAGATGTTACCATATATTGATGACACCTATATTACAGATGACTTGACTGAACACTTGGCTTGGGCGGACAGGATTCTGACACTTTTAACCTGACATGGGTATAAAACAAATGTTAAGACAACTGTAATCGCGTAGCTTTATGTGATTTTTCTAGGTATGACCTACCCAGGATGGTGTTAGAAAATCAGTCTGTAGCTGGCATAGGTATGCACCCTGCCAAGTAGGGATCACAATCCTAGTCAGGGTAAGTCAGCTCCACAACCTCAATTAACCTGTGCTCACCTTCTGATAGCTTGGCACTGAACAGTCAGGCTTAACTTAAGAGGCAATGTATAGAGTATTTGTTCAATACCTACATTGAAGTAACACAGTGAAAACACCACAATAAGACTCCACACCAGCTTAGAACAGAGAAAATGGATCTGAGTACAAAATGACAAAAATCAAATCAGTAGAACTCAAGATACGATTTTTTTAAGAATAAACTGCATCAGAGTGCTTAGAAATCAATAGCACTAAAAAGTTACTTGAGGTCGTGCTAGGTTGGGGTAAATCAAAAAATTCAGGCAGAAGATGTGGAGTGCAGCCCTACTACAGGACACATAGAGGGCCTGCTGAAGTGTACCTTGGATGGAGGTCTGCATTGATGTTGAGGAGGCGATGCAAAGTCAATGCGTCATTTTCAAGGTGGGCAGTCTGGGTGATGCATCGTTGGTGAGCCACACGTTCTTTGAAGCAGTGTCCTTGAAGTACCTTGTGTGATGGAGTTGATGCCTTGTAGTCATGCCGCACAGCAAAAGCGATGCACCAGACCTGGTGGCAATGCGTCAATCCTGAGCCACAAAGTCAGCAATGCAAAGTCCTCAACCTTAGCAGCAGCAGTGGTGCGTCAGCTTCAAGGGAGGAGGCAGAGGTTCTGATTGGTGCAGTAGCGTTGATGCAGAACAGCGTCAGAGTCCCATTTCAAGGTCAAGTACTGGATTGGCACCTCTTGGCAGGGCATGTCTCATAGCTGGCAGAGTCCAGCAGCTGAAGCGGAGTTGGAGGACGTCTGTGATGGCCCTGAGACTTCAGAACATGAGGGAATCCAGCAAGCCCTTGGAGTCACTCAGTTCTTGTGAGGATGTAGAGTTTGGTCCAATCTGTCTCACTCCCAGGCAAGAGGCAGCAGGCCAACACAGCAAAGCAGTTCAACAGAATGGCAGTCCCTCTGGCAGCACAGAATGTCCTCAGAACCAGAAGTGTACTAATTTGGTGAGGGTTCGGTCCAGTACTTATACCCAGTTGAGCCTTTGAAGTGTGAAGACTTCAAAGAGAGGGTTTTGAAGTGCAGAGTCCCTGTCCTTCCTTCCCTTGCTCCAGACACGCTACAGGGGATTATGTAGCTCTTTTTGTGGGGACAGGCAGAGCTCTATTCAGGTGCAAGTGTCACCTCCTCCCTCCTATTTAGCCCAGGAAGGCCGATCGACCTGGGAATGGACTATCAGGATGGAAATATCACACCCCAGCTCCAGGAATGCATAAATCCTACCCGTCAACCTCCTCATACTTGTATTCGGAGACAGGCAGAGGCACAGAATGGTTAAAGTAAGAAAATGCCAAATTTCTAAAAGTGCCATTTTCAGACTTACAATTTAATATCCGACTTCTCCATCAGTTATGGTTTTAAATTGTGAGTCCAGAGGCAATAAACCCCAAATTTCTACCTTGTTCCAATTTGAAATTACACTTAACGACTGTTTAAAGGTAATCCAAATGTTAACTTATGGAAGAGATGGGCCTTGCCGTAATGAAAAAGACTTTAATAGTTTTTCACTACCAGGACATGTTAAATTTAAAAGTACATGTCCAGATTTTTGAATACACTGCACTCTGCCCTCGGGGATAGCTAGGGTCTGTAGGAAAGTACCATCTTGCCTGGCATGTTACCCCCATATTTCACTGTATATATGTTGTTTTAGTTGTATGTGTCACTGGGACCCTGCCAGCCAGGGCCCCCAGTGCTCATAAGTGTGCCCTGTATGTGTTACCTGTGTTATGACTAACTGTCTCACTGAGGCTCTGCTATCCAGAACCTCAGTGGTTATGCTCTCTCATTTTTCTTTCTAAATTGTCACTAACAGGCTAGTGACCAATTTCACCAATTCACATTGGCATACTGGAACACCTTTATAATTCCCTAGTATATGGTACTGAGGTACCCAGGGTATTGGGGTTCCAGGAGATCCCTATGGGCTGCAGCATTTCTTGTGCCACCCATTGGGAGCTCTGACAATTATTACACAGGCCTGCTACTGCAGCCTGAGTGAAATAACGTCCACGTTATTTCACAGCCATTTACCACTGCACTTAAGTACCTTATAAGTCACCTATATGTCTAACCTTTACCTGGTAAACGTTGGGTGCTAAGTTACTTAGTGTGTGGGCACCATGGCACTAGCCAAGGTGCTCCCACATTGTTCAGGGCAAATTCCCCGGACTTTGTGAGTGCGGGGACACCATTACACGCGTGCACTATGAATATGTCACGACATATGTATAGCGTCACAATGGTAACTCCGAACATGGCCATGTAACATATCTAAGATCATGGAATTGTCACCCAATGCCATTCTGGTATTGGGGAGACAATTCCATGATCCCCCGAGTCTCCTGCTCAGACCCGGGTACTGCCAAACTACCTTTCCCGGGGTTTCACTGCAGCTGCTGCTGCTGCCAACCCCTCAGACAGGTTTCTGCCCTCCTGGGGTCCAGCCAGGCTTGGCCAAGGAAGGCAGAACAAAGGACTTCCTCAGAGAGAGGGTGTTACACCCTCTCCCTTTGGAAAAAGGTGTCAGGGCTGGGGAGGAGTAGCCTCCCCCAGCCTGTGGAAATGCTTTGATGGGCACAGATGGTGCCCATCTCTGCATAAGCCAGTCTACACTGGTTCAGGGATCCCCCAGCCCTGCTCTGGCGCGAAACTGGACAAAGGAAAGGGGAGTGACCACTCCCCTGACCTGCACCTCCATTGGGAGGTGCCCAGAGCTCCTCCAGTGTGCTCCAGACCTCTGCCATCTTGGAAACAGAGGTGCTGCTGGCACACTGGACTGCTCTGAGTGGCCAGTGCCAGCAGGTGACGTCGGAGACTCCTTCTGATAGGCTCCTCCAGGTGTTGCTAGACTATCCTCTCTCCTAGGTATCCAAACCTCCTTTTCTGGCTATTTAGGGTCTCTGCTTTGGGGAATTCTTTAGATAACGAATGCAAGAGCTCATCAGAGTTCCTCTGCATCTCTCTCTTCACCTTCTGCCAAGGAATTGACTGCTGACCGTGCTGGAAGCCTGCAAAACTGCAACAAATTAGCAAAGACGACAACTGCGACCTTGTAACGCTGATCCTGCCGCCTTCTCAACTGTTTTCCTGGTGGTGCATGCTGTGGGGGTAGTCTGCCTCCTCTCTGCACTAGAAACTCTGAAGAAATCTCCTGTGGGCCGACGGAATCTTCCCCCTGCAACCGCAGGCACCAAAGAACTGCATCACCGGTCCTCTGGGTCTCCTCTCAGCACGACGAGCGAGGTCCCTTGAACTCAGCAACTCTGTCCAAGTGACTCCCACAGTCCAGTGACTCTTCAATCCAAGTTTGGTGGAGGTAAGTCCTTGCCTCCCCACGCTAGACTGAATTGCTGGGAACCGCGTGTTTTGCAGCTACTCCGGCTCCTGTGCACTCTTCCAGGATTTCCTTTGTGCACAGCCAAGCCTGGGTCCCCGGCACTCTAACTTGCAGTGCACGACCACCTGAGTTGTCCTCCGGTGTCGTGGGACTCTCCTTTGTGACTTCGGGTGAGCTCTGGTTCACTCCACTTCGTAGTGCCTGTTCTGGCACTTCTACGGGTGCTGCTTGATTCTGAGTGGGCTCTTTGTCTTGCTGGACGCCCCCTCTGTCTCCTCATGCAATTGGTGACATCCTGGTCCCTCCTGGGCCACAGCAGTATCCAAAAACCCTTACTGCGACTCTTGCCGTTAGCAAGGCTTGTTGGTGGTCTTTCTGCACGGAAACACATCTGCACGACTCTTCACGACGTGGGACATCCATCCTCCAAAGGGGAAGTTTCCAGCCCTTGTCATTCATGCAGAATCCACAGTTTCTACCATCCAGTGGCAGTTTCTTTGCACCCACAGCTGGCATTTCCTGGGCATCTGCCCACTCCCGACTTGATCGTGACTCTTGGACTTGGTCCCCTTGTTCCACAGGTACTCTCGTCAGGAAATCCATCATTGTTGCATTGCTGGTGTTGGTCTTCCTTGCAGAATTCCCCTATCACGACTTCTGTGCTCTTTGGGGAACTTAGGTGCACTTTGCACCCACTTTTCAGGGTCTTGGGGTGGGCTATTGTTCTAACCCTCACTGTTTTATTACAGTCCCAGTGACCCTCTACAAGGTCACATAGGTTTGGGGTCCATTTGTGGTTCGCCTTCCACTTCTCGAGTATATGTTTTGTGTTGCCCCTATCCCATGTGCCCCCATTGCAATCTATTGTGACTATACATTGCTTGCTCTGTTTTCTATTGCTATTACTGTATATTTTGGTATTGTGTACATATATCTTGTGTATATTTGCTATCCTCATACTGAGGGTACTCACTGAGATACTTTGGCATATTGTCATAAAAATAAAGTACCTTTATTTTTAGTATATCTGTGTATTGTGTTTTCTTATGATATTGTGCATGTGACACTAGTGGTACTGTAGGAGCTTCACTCGTCTCCTAGTTCAGCCTAAGCTGCTCTGCTAAGCTACCTTTTCTATCAGCCTAAGCTGCTAGACACCCCTCTACACTAATAAGGGATACCTGGGCCAGGTGCAAGGTGTAAGTACCCCTTGGTACTCACTACAAGCCAGTCCAGCCTCCTACATTGGTTGTGCAGCGGTGGGATAAGTACTTGCAACTACTTACCACTTTGTTAAATTGTACTTTTCATAAGAGAAAAATATACAAAACAAGTTCAGTGTATGTACACCTAACCAAAAAGTTTTGCTTTTCTCCTCTCACTTCTTTGCTAAGTGCTGAAAAGTACCTCTAAAACTTTCAAAAAGTTCTTTAAAAGTTTAAAAAGTTTTTTCTGTCCTTTAAAAAGTTCTGAAAACTTTTTTCTTTCTTTTTCTGTCCCTTAAACTCTTGTCTATCATGTCTGGTACAGGCCAAACTCTTGATCTGGCCGGGATAGCTTATGACAATCTCAGCTGGAAAGAAGCAAGGAGTCTCTGCATAGATAGAGGTTTAGGGGTAGGGAAGAATCCCTCAAGACAACTGTTAGTTAATATTCTCATTGAACAAGATAAGACCTTAGTTGGCACTTCTGGTGAGAAATTAGCTGATGGTTCCCACTCTGATTCTGGGGCACCCCCAGTGAAAGATTTGGAAGGGAACCTTCCCAACCTGCCCATTAGCAGGCCACCTAGCATTGCTGGTACTAATGTGAGTTCTCATCACAGTAGGAGTGTTACTTCTATTAGCCAGGTTGTTAGAGTGCCATCTGTTAGGGACAGGTCTCCCTCTGTTCATTCTCACCATTCTTCTGTGTCAAGGCATGCCCAACCCACCCACCCTGATGACAGAGTGTTAGAAAGGGAGCTCAATAGATTGAGAGTGGAAGAATCCAGGCTGAAGCTCAAAAAGCAACAGCTGGATTTAGATAGGCAATCATTTGATTTAGAAAAAGAAAGACAGAGGTTGGGGTTAGGACCCCATGGTGGCAGCAGCAGTATTCCAAATAGTCATCCTGTAAAAGAGCATGATTCTAGGAATCTGCACAAGATAGTTCCCCCTTACAAGGAGGGGGATGACATTAACAAGTGGTTTGTTGCACTTGAGAGGGCCTGTGTTGTACAGGAGGTCCCTCAAAGGCAGTGGGCTGCTATCCTATGGCCACCTTTCAGTGGACAGGGTAGGGATGGGCTCCTTACTGTGAAGGAAAGTGATGCCAATAATTTTGCAGTTCTTAAGAATGCACTCCTTGATGGTTATGGCTTAACCACTGAACAGTACAGGATCAAGTTCAGAGAAACCAAAAAGGAGTCTTCACAAGACTGGGTAGACTTTGTTGACCATTCAGTGAAGGCCTTGGAGGGGTGGTTACATGGCAGTAAAGTTTCTGACTATGAAAGCCTGTATAACTTAATCCTGAGAGAGCATATTCTTAATAATTGTGTGTCTGATTTGTTACACCAGTACCTGGTAGACTCTGATCTGACCTCTCCCCAAGAATTGGGAAAGAAGGCTGACAAATGGGTCAGAACAAGGGCGAACAGAAAAGTTCATACAGGGGGTGACAAGGATGGCAAGAAGAAGGATGGTAAATCTTCTGACAAGGGTGGGGACACATCTAAACATGAGTCTTCATCAGGCCCACAAAAACACTCTGGTGGGGGTGGTGGGCCCAAATCCTCTTCAAATCAAAACAAAGAAAAGAAACCATGGTGCTATTTATGTAAAATAAAAGGCCATTGGACAACTGATCCCAGTTGCCCAAAGAAAAGCACCAAGCCTCCTACCACTACAACCCCTGCTGCTACACCTAGTGCCCCTAGTAATAGCAGTGGTGGTGGGAGAAAACCTACTAATAGCCAATCCAAGGGAGTAGCTGGGCTCACTTTTGGTAATTTAGTTGGGGTTGGTCTTGTTAGGGAGACCACAGAGGCTGTGTTAGTCTCTGAGGGGGACATTGATTTGGCCACCTTGGTTGCTTGTCCTCTTAATATGGATAAGTACAAGCAACTTCCCCTAATGAATGGTGTTGAGGTTCAGGCCTACAGGGACACAGGTGCCAGTGTTACCATGGTAATAGACAAACTGGTCTACCCTGAACAACACCTACTTGGTAACCAGTACCAAGTGACTGATGCTCATAACAACACTCTTAGCCACCCCATGGCTGTTGTGAATCTCAACTGGGGGGGGGGGGGGGGTTTACTGGTCCAAAGAAAGTTGTGGTTGCCTCAGATTTACCTGTCTACTAGGGAACGATTTAGAGACATCAGCTTGGGCAGAAGTGGAGTTGGAGGCTCATGAAGCAATGCTGGGCATTCCAGGGCATATTTTTGCTTTAACCAGGGCTCAGGCCAAAAAGCAAAAAGGACAGGGTGACTTGGATCCTGGAAGAATGGACCAAGTGCTCCCTAAAGCTAGGGTTAGTAAAGGTAGAACACTACCTACCATCCCTCCCTCTACAGTTGATTCAACTTCTGAGGAAGAAGAATTTCCACCCTGTGCAGAACCTACACCAGAGGAGCTGGAAGCAGACACTGCTGAGCTTTTGGGTGAAGGGGGGCCTGCCAGGGAGGAGCTGAGTGTGGCACAGCATACCTATCCCACACTAGAGGGTCTAAGACAGCAAGCTGTCAAACAAGCAAATGGGGATGTCAGTGACTCTCACAGAGTTTACTGGGAGGACAACCTTTTGTACACTGAAGCAAGGGAACCAAAACCTGGAGCTGCCAGGAGATTGGTGATTCCTCATGAATACAGAAAGTTCCTCCTAACTCTAGCCCACGACATTCCCTTAGCTGGACATTTGGGGCAAATGAAAACTTGGGACAGGCTTGTCCCCTTGTTTCATTGGCCTAGAATGTCAGAGGACACAAAGGAATTTTGTAAGTCCTGTGAAACCTGTCAAGCCAGTGGCAAGACAGGTGGAAGTCCAAAGGTACCCCTTATTCCACTGCCTGTGGTTGGGGTTCCCTTTGAAAGGGTAGGGGTTTACATAGTTGGCCCCCTTGACCCTCCTACTGCTTCAGGCAATAGGTTTATCTTGGTGGTAGTGGACCATGCCACCAGATATCCTGAAGCAAATCCTCTAAGGACCACTATAGCTCCTGCAGTGGCAAAGGCCCTCCTGTGAATCTTTTCCAGGGTGGGCTTCCCAAAAGAGGTGGTATCAGACAGGGGAAGCAATTTCATGTCTGCTTACTTAAAGGCCATGTGGAAGGAATGTGGTGTTACATACAAGTTCACCACACCCTATCATCCACAAACAAATGGACTGGTTGAGAGGTTTAATAAAACTCTCAAAGGAATGATAATGGGACTCCCTGAAAAACTCCGCAGGAGATGGGATGTCCTGTTACCTTGCCTCCTTTTTGCTTACAGGGAGGTACCCCAAAAAGGAGTGGGCTTCAGCCCCTTTGAACTCCCATTTGGACACCCTGTGAGAGGTCCTCTAACACTTGTGAAGGAGGGTTGGGAACAACCTTTAAAAGCTCCAAAGCAAGACATAGTGGACTATGTACTTGGCCTAAGATCTAGGATGGATGAGTACATAAAAAAGGCCAGTAAAAACCTATAGGCCAGCCAAGAGTTTCAAAAGCAATAGCATGACCAGAAGGCTGTTCTGATTCAGTACCAACCAGGGCAGAAAGTGTGGGTCTTGGAGCCTGTGGCCCCAAGAGCACTCCAAGACAAATGGAGTGGACCCCACATTACTGTTGAGAAAAAGGGAGAAGTCACCTACTTGGTTGACTTAGGCACTGCCAGGAGTCCCCTTAGGGTGCTCCATGTCAATCGCCTGAAACCCTACTATGACAGGGCTGATCTCACCCTGCTCATGGCAACAGATGAAGGACAGGAAGAAGAGAGTGACCCTCTCCCTGATCTCTTCTCTTCTACAGAACAAAATGCTCTAGTGGAAGGTGTAGTTTTGGCGGATTGTCTTACTGCTGAGCAGAAAGACCACTGTATAAATCTCCTGGGTCCGTTTTCTGAACTCTTTTCTACTGTGCCAGGCACCACTTCTTGGTGTGAGCACACTATAGATACTGGAGACAGCTTGCCTGTCAAAAGTAAGATCTATAGGCAGCCTGACCATTTCAGAGACTGAATAAAACAAGAGGTTCAGAAAATGCTTGAATTGGGAGTGGTTGAACACTCTGAAAGTCCATGGGCCTCTCCTGTGGTACTTGTACCAAAACCTCATTCCAAAGATGGGAAAAGGGAAATTAGATTTTGTGTTGACTACAGAGGTATCAACCAGGTAACTAAAACTGATGCTCACCTTATACCAAGGGCAGATGAGCTAATAGATACACTGGCATCTGCCAAGTATCTAAGCACCTTTGATTTGACTGCAGGGTATTGGCAGATCAAGTTATCAGAGGATGCAAAAGCAAAAACTGCATTTTCAACCATTGGAGGGCACTACCAATTCACAGTAATGCCTTTTGGATTGAAAAATGCACCTGCCACTTTTCAAAGGTTGGTGAACACAGTCCTGCAAGGGCTGGAAGCTTTTAGTGCAGCATATCTAGATGCTATAGCTGTCTTTAGCTCCAGCTGGGATGATCACCTGGTCCACCTATGGAAAGTTTTGGAGGCCCTGCAGAAGGCAGGACTCACTATCAAGGCTTCAAAGTGCCAGATAGGGCAGGGGAAAGAGGTTTATCTGGGACACTTGGTAGGTGGAGAACAGATTGCACCACTTCAGGGGAAAATCCAAACTATTATAGATTGGGTTCCCCCTACAACTCAAACTCAGGTAAGAGCCTTTTTATGCCTCACTGGGTACTACAGGAGGTTCATAAAGAGCTATGGCTCCATTGCAGCCCCTCTTACTGACCTCACATCTAAGAAAATGCCTAAAAAGATATTATGGACAGCAAACTGTCAGAAAGCTTTTGAGGAGCTGAAGCAGGCCATGTGCTCTGCACCTGTCCTGAAAAGCCCCAGTTACTCCAAAAAAGTAATTGTCCAAACTGATGCATCTGAATTAGGGGTAGGGGCAGTCTTATCACAACTTAATTCTGAGGGCCAGGATCAACCTGTTGCTTTTATCAGCAGGAGGTTGACCCCTAGAGAAAAGCGTTGGTCTGCCATAGAGAGGGAGGCCTTTGCTGTGGTCTGGGCACTGAAGAAGTTGAGGCCATACCTGTTTGGCACTCACTTCATTGTTCAGACAGACCACAAACCTCTACTTTGGCTAAAACAAATGAAAGGTGAAAACCCTAAATTGTTGAGGTGGTCCATATCCCTACAGGGAATGGACTATACAGTGGAACATAGACCTGGGAGTACCCACTCCAATGCAGATGGACTCTCCAGATATTTCCACTTAGACAATGAAGACTCATCAGGTCATGGCTAGTCTTATTGTCCTTCGTTTGGGGGGGGGGGTTGTGTAGGAAAGTACCATCTTCCCTGGCATGTTACCCCCATATTTCAATGTATATACGTTGTTTTAGTTGTATGTGTCACTGGGACCCTGCCAGCCAGGGCCCCAGTGCTCATAAGTGTGCCCTGTATGTGTTACCTGTGTTATGACTAACTGTCTCACTGAGGCTCTGCTATCCAGAACCTCAGTGGTTATGCTCTCTCATTTTTCTTTCTAAATTGTCACTAACCGGCTAGTGACCAATTTCACCAACTTACATTGGCATACTGGAACACCCTTATAATTCCCTAGTATATGGTACTGAGGTACCCAGGGTATTGGGGTTCCAGGAGATCCCTATGGGCTGCAGCATTTCTTGTGCCACCCATAGGGAGCTCTGACAATTCTTACACAGGCCTGCTACTGCAGCCTGAGTGAAATGACGTCCACGTTATTTCACAGCCATTTACCACTGCACTTAAGTAACTTATAAGTCACCTATATGTCTAACCTTTGCCTGGTAAAGGTTGGGTGCTAAGTTACTTAGTGTGTGGGCACCCTGGCACTAGCCAAGGTGCTCCCACATTGTTCAGGGCAAATTCCCCGGACTTTGTGAGTGCGGGGACACCATTACACGTGTGCACTATACATATGTCACGACATATGTATAGCGTCACAATGGTAACTCCGAACATGGCCATGTAACATGTCTAAGATCATGGAATTGTCACCCCAATGCCATTCTGGCATTGGGGAGACAATTCCATGATCCCCCGAGTCTCTAGCTCAGACCCGGGTACTGCCAAACTACCTTTCCCGGGATTTCACTGCAGCTGCTGCGGCTGCCAACCCCTCAGACAGGTTTCTGCCCTCCTGGGGTCCAGCCAGGCTTGACCCAGGAAGGCAGAACAAAGGACTTCCTCAGAGAGAGGGTGTTACACCCTCTCCCTTTGGAAAAAGGTGTCAGGGCTAGGGAGGAGGAGCCTCCCCCAGCCTGTGTAAATGCTTTGATGGGCACAGATGGTGCCCATCTCTGCATAAGCCAGTCTACACCGGTTCAGTGATCCCCCAGCCCTGCTCTGGCGTGAAACTGGACAAAGGAAAGGGGAGTGACCACTCCCCTGACCTGCACCTCCCCTGGGAGGTGCCCAGAGCTCCTCCAGTGTGCTCCAGACCTCTGCCATCTTGGAAACAGAGATGCTGCTGGCACACTGGTCTGCTCTGAGTGGCCAGCGCCAGCAGGTGACGTTGGAGACTCCTTCTGATAGGCTCCTCCAGGTGTTGCTAGACTATCCTCTCTCCTAGGTAGCCAAACCTCCTTTTCTGGCTATTTAGGGTCTCTGCTTTGGGGAATTCATTAGATAACGAATGCAAGAGCTCATCAGAGTTCTTCTGCATCTCTATCTTCACCTTCTGCCATGGAATCAACTGCTGACCGTGCTGGAAGCCTGCAAAACTGCAACAAAGTAGCAAAGACGACTACTGCGACCTTGTAACTCTGATCCTGCCACCTTCTCGACTGTTTTCCTGGTGGTGCATGCTGTGGGGGTAGACTGCCTCCTCTCTGCACTAGAAGCTCCGAAGAAATCTCCTGTGTGCCGACGGAATCTTCCCCCTGCAACCGCAGGCACCAAAGAACTGCATCACCGGTCCTCTGGGTCTCCTCTCAGCACGACGAGCGAGGTCCCTTGAACTCAGCAACTCTGTCCAAGTGACTCCCACAGTCCAGTGACTCTTCAATCCAAGTTTGGTGGAGGTAAGTCCTTGCCTCCCCACGCTAGACTGCATTGCTGGGAACCGCGTGTTTTGCAGCTACTCCGGCTCCTGTGCACTCTTCCAGGATTTCCTTTGTGCACATCCAAGCCTGGGTCCCCAGCACTCTAACCTGCAGTGCATGACCTCCTGAGTTGTCCTTCGGCGTCGTGGGACCCTCCTTTGTGACTTCGGGTGAGCTCCGGTTCACTCCACTTCGTAGTGCCTGTTCTGGCACTTCTGTGGGTGCTGCTTGCTTCTGAGTGGGCTCTTTGTCTTGCTGGACGCCCCTTCTGTCTCCTCACGCAATTGGCAACATCCTGGTCCCTCCTGGGCCACAGCAGCCTCCAAAAACCCTAAACGCGACTTTTTCAGCTAGCAAGGCTTGTTGGCGGTCTTTCTGCACGGAAACACCTCTGCACGACTCTTCACGACGTGGTACATCTATCCTCCAAAGGGGAAGTTTCTAGCCCTTGTCCTTCTTGCAGAATCCACAGCTTCTTCCATCCGGTAGCAGCTTCTTTGCACCGACAGCTGGCATTTCCTGGGCATCTGCCCAATCCCGACTTGATCGTGACTCTTGGACTTGGTCCCCTTGTTCCACAGGTACTCTCATCACGAAATCCATCGTTGTTGCATTGCTGGTGTTGGTCTTCCTTGCAGAATTCCCCTATCACGACTTCTGTGCTCTTTGGGGAACTTAGGTGCACTTTGCACCCACATTTCAGGGTCTTGGGGTGGGCTATTTTTCTATCCCTCACTGTTTTCTTACAGTCCCAGCGACCCTCTACAAGGTCACATAGGTTTGGGGTCCATTCGTGGTTCGCATTCCACTTCTAGAGTATATGGTTTGTGTTGCCCCTATCCCTATGTGCCCCCATTGCAATCTATTGTGACTATACATTGCTTGCACCGTTTTCTATTGCTATTACTGCATATTTTGGTATTGTGTACATATATCTTGTGTATATTTGCTATCCTCATACTAAGGGTACTCACTGAGATACTTTGGCATATTGTCATAAAAATAAAGTACCTTTATTTTTAGTATATCTGTGTATTGTGTTTTCTTATGATATTGTGCATGTGACACTAGTGGTACTGTAGGAGCTTCACTTGTCTCCTAGTTCAACCTAAGCTGCTCTGCTAAGCTACCTTTTCTATCAGCCTAAGCTGCTAGACACCCCTCTACACTAACAAGGGATACCTGGGCCTGGTGCAAGGTGTAAGTACCCCTTGGTAATCACTACAAGCCAGTCCAGCCTCCTACAGGGTCTACCTTACGGATTTATTCCATATAATAAAAAGGAAGGTTTAGGCCTGGCAAGAAGGTGTACTTGCCTGTTAAAAATAGCATTTTAGAAATTCATACACAAGCTCTGCAGTGACAGACCTGATACATTTATAAAGGGCTACATACACAGGTCAGGCACTGTTGATGATGGGTAAACCATTGCTACCTAGGAATAACTATCAACATTGGCAGCACTGGGCTGCAACATTTTGACTATGCAGAAATGCACCATGTGAAACATGTTAGTAGGCATCCCTTTGTTGTCACCTGCACTGACGTCTAATATGCAGCCATGCAACAATACTACCAACCTTGAACCAGGGTGCATGGCTAGCTGCCCTTGGGGATGGATGTACCTATGCAGGTAGGGACACTTTCCTATGCATTTGTGATGGCCAGTTGGCTCTTTCTGTGTGTGCAGCAATAACCAGCATGCAAAGGTGGCACATTCATATGACATCAAATCACACTCTATTTCTTTATTGTAACCTGCAAAACGGCACCCCTGGGGTGACGTTTGATGCTGGCAATGCATCAGGTTTTAG
This sequence comes from Pleurodeles waltl, assembly GCF_031143425.1. Taxonomy (NCBI): domain Eukaryota; kingdom Metazoa; phylum Chordata; class Amphibia; order Caudata; family Salamandridae; genus Pleurodeles; species Pleurodeles waltl. The sequence goes on along the minus strand of NC_090450.1, from coordinate 213,843,653 downwards.
GTGACACCTACATCTGTGTCAGGATCATAATGCTATCTATCTTTTGGTTACAAACCTGCATCTACACACATGGCAAGCCCCTTCCACACTAAGGGGGTCATTCCAACCCTGGCGGTCAGTGTTAAAGCGGCGGCCAACCCGCCAACAGGCAGGCGGTCAAAGAAATGGAATTCTGACCCTGGCGGGAACCGCCAACAGAGACCTCCACTTTAACACTCCGACCGCCACGGCGGGACAAACAAACAGTGCGGCGGTCACCGCCAACACACAGGCGGGAGCCAATCTACCGCCCACCCTATCACAACTCACCAATCCGCCACCTTTTCCGGGGCGGGAGCCCCGCCGATAAAAACACGGCGGAAACAGACTACGAACGGGAAAACGCTCACCTCTACACACTCCACGAGGAATCTGGACAGCATGGAACCAGAACTACACATCCTACCAGCCATTGTCTACCTGCTCCTCTACCAGGAGCACGAACGCCGGCGAAGAAGACAACGGTGAGTACTGCACCTACGACACAGTAGAGGGGGGAGGAGAAAAGATTACCGGCACACACATACGCGACACACCCACCCTCACCCACAACTGCCTACACATCAATGCAGAGCAACAACTCAGAGTGACACCCCCTAAACCCCCCGGAAGAATGCCAAGACAAAATAAAATCATTATGAAATTTAAATATATTGTTAGGCAAAGTTAAAAATTATTTCCAACACCTATAACTATATACACATATGTAAAATGTCCAGTCCAAATTGGCTTTCAGTCATTGTACGTGGGCCAATGGGCCTCAATACATGGGCAAAGCCCACACAGGAGACCCCAATCCATTGGACAGAACACTACAGGGGCATCAGATAGAAAAACTACAGGCACCTCAGGGGGAAGGGAAGGGGAGGCACCTCAGCCACATGAGTCCACGACGCCAGATCCACGAGGGGCCTCCATGGTCACTGTCCCATCCTGGGGAGTGCAAAGCCACAGTCTCTCAAGTCTCTACAGTGGGTGGGTTGCCCACTGTGCCATCCTGGGGAGTGTAAAGCCACAGTCTCTCAAGTCTCTACAGTGGGTGGCATGCCCACTGTGCCATCCTGGGGAGTGCAAAGCCACAGTCTCTCAAGTCTCTACAGCGGGTGGCATGCCCACTGTGCCATCCTGGGGAGTGCAAAGCCACAGTCTCTCAAGTCTCTACAGTGGGTGGCATGCCCACTGTGCCATCCTGGGGAGTGCAAAGCCACAGTCTCTCAAGTGGATTACAGACTCCACTGGTACTGGAGGAGGCATGGTGCCCAGAGTGCATCATGCAGCCCTGCCCGACACAGATCCGGGCCTGCCCCTTCTGCCAATGGGCCAGCGGTGCTGACTTGAAGGGCCCAGCGGAGTGGTGCAGAGTCGGCGGTGCCCAGCGGAGCGGTGCTTGAGATGAAGGGCCCAGCGGAGCGGTGCTTGAGAGGAAGGGCCCAGCGGAGCGGTGCAGAGACGGCGGTGCCCAGCGGAGCGGTGCAGAGACGGCGGTGCCCAGCGGAGCGGTGCTTGAGATGAAGGGCCCAGCGGAGCGGTGCTTGAGTGGAAAGGCCCAGCGGAGCGGTGCAGAGACGGCGGTGCCCAGCGGAGCGGTGCAGAGATGGTGGTGCCCAGTGGAGCGGTGCTTGAGATGAAGGGCCCAGCGGAGCGGTGCTTGAGAGGAAGGGCCCAGCGGAGCGGTGCAGAGACGGCGGTGCCCAGTGGAGCAGTGCTTGAGAGGAAGGACCCAGCGGAGCGGTGCAAAGATGGCGGTGCCCAGCGGAGCGGTGCTTGAGAGGAAGGCCCCAGCGGAGCAGTGCTTGAGAGGAAGGGCCCAGCGGAGCGGTGCAGAGACGGCAGTGCCCAGCAGAGCGGTGCAGAGACGGCGGTGACCAGCGGAGCGGTGCTTGAGATGAAGGGCCCAGCGGAGCGGTGCTTGAGAGGAAGGGCCCAGCGGAGCAGTTCTTGTCTTGAAGGGCCCTGTTCAGCGGTGCTTGTCTTGAAGGGCCCTGTTCAGCGGTTCTTGTCTTGAAGGGCCCTGTTCAGCGGTTCTTGAGACGGCGGTGCCCTGTTCAGTGGTGCTTGTCTTGAAGGGCCCTGTTCAGCGGTTCTTGAGACGGCGGTGCCCTGTTCAGCGGTGCTTGTCTTGAAGGGCCCTGTTCAGCGGTTCTTGAGACGGCGGTGCCCTGTTCAGTGGTGCTTGTCTTGAAGGGCCCTGTTCAGCGGTTCTTGAGACGGCGGTGCCCTGTTCAGCGGTGCTTGTCTTGAAGGGCCCTGTTCAGCGGTGCTTGTCTTGAAGGGCCCTGTTCAGCGGTGCTTGTCTTGAAGGGCCCTGTTCAGCGGTGCTTGAGATGTGTCTCCAGGGCACCATATCTGGCCAATGTATGGAGTTCACTCGCCATCCGACTTCTCGCTTGCGGGGCCCTCCTGTGCTGGAGTCCCAGGCCCATGAGTGTCCTCCTTCACACCCGGAATGGGGCAGGTGGGGCCCTCCTGGGCAGCTCGCCTGCTGCCGGACTTGTCGGCCGTGCTGCCCTTGCCATCCTTCCGTGAATCTCTGTGGCCCTTGCCTCCCTTTGTAGATGTGCAGGTGGCACCCCACTTCCTGACGGTGCCAGGGTAGTGCCTTTTGAGGCTGCCGTCTCTGGCCTCTCGTGCCGTGCCTTGCCTTTTTTGTTTTTTTTCCCAGGGGGTGGGCTGGCTGTCCCTTTACTGCTGGCCGATGTGGCTGCCCTTGAAGGTGGTGGACTCCAATATCCATGGACTATGGTCCTTGTAGGTCCAGGGGTTGTGGTGGCTGAGGTGCTGATTGGACTCTTACGTGATGGAGGGGGTGGGTCAGGTGATGGAAAGAGGTTAATTTTCGACAGGAAAAACTTTTTAGGAGCAGTGGGAAGGGTAGGTGCAGTGGGTATGGGAGTGGAGGAAGAGGATGTGGTTGTAGGAGAGTCAAGTGTGCTGTCTCTGGGTGCAGGTGCTTGTGACGGAGGCTGTTGTGAGGTGGATGGCTGTTGGGTGGGTGGCTGCCTGCATTTGTGTGGTTTGGAAGAGGGGGTTACAGACACACTGGGAGAGGACACAGGGGACGTGTAAATGGCAGTGGGGGTGGTGACTGCACGTGTGCAGAGTGTTCTGATGGGTGTGCTGGTGATGGACGTAGTGGCTGATGATGTTGTGCATGCAAGTGTGAGTGGAGACGTCACAGGGAGGGAGGAGGGAGACGAGGAGGAGGGGGACACAGAGGAGGCAGTGGCTGTTGATATGTCTGCATGTGGCTGTTGCTTGTGTGAATGCTTGTGTGATGTGTGGTGCTTATGTCTGGATGAGCTGCCCTTGGGTGTTGAGATGTGTGCAGGCTGGTCTGTAGGTGTTTCTGGGATAGGCAGAGGAACAGGGGAGTGGGACTGGGTGGAGGAAGTTGGAGGAGGGAGGCAGGAGACAGGGACAATGGCTGCCGTCAGTGCTGAGGCCAGAGCGTTGAACGATCGCTGATGGGCAGCCTGACCCGAATGAATGCCCTCCAGGTATGCATTGCTCCGGTGCACCTCCCTTTCTACCCCCTGGATGGCATTCAAAAGGGTAGACTGCCCAACAATGAGCGTCCTGAGGAGGTCAATAACCTCCTCACTGAGGGCAGCAGGGGTAACTGGGGCAGGGCCTGGGGTGCCTGGGGCGAAGGAGATGCCCGCCTTCTTGTGCGAGCGGGCACGGCGCGAACGCTGAGGGGCTGGTGGGAGGGCGGAGCTGGTGCACTGGGTGGCGGCTGTACCTGTTGTTGCGGTGGGCACGGATGTTGCCGCCACCACAAGGGAGCTCCCTTCCGAGGACGTGTCTGTGTCGCTGATGTCTCCACATGTCCCCGTTGTGGAGCTCCCCTCGCCCTCCGTCTCACTTGTGACCTCCAAGTCGGTTGCATGGCCCTCCAGGGCCATGTGAGATGCAGCTCCCTCGTGCTCCGATGCCACTTCTCCTCCGCCTGATGATGCTAATGCACACATGAACAGGAAGACCAACAAAAAAGGGGGGGGAAATAAAGACATGTTGAGTGCATGCATTGGCAACACGGTTGGCGGAGAGGACAGACACAGAAGCCCCCTGCACTACGGCGCGCACTTGGGGTACACTACTCAATCATTGGGACCTGGCCTACAAGCCTATGGATGACAACTGCACACATAGGTGACACAGGGCCATGGATAGCTGTACTTGGCACCCTACAGAGGTGGGGGGCGGGCCACAGGGCCATGCCTTACGGAGGGGCCTAGCTTACAGAAATCGCCCTGGCCTAGGGATACCCACAGCCCTCCTCCCCCACCCAGACACCTCCACTGCACGCTAAGATAGCAGAATGTGCTAGTACTCACCCCCTTGTGTCTGCTGTGATGTCCTCACGCGCCCATCCAAATCTGGGTAGGCCACCGCCAGGATCCGAGACATCAGGGGGGTCAATTGACGAGTGGCACCCCTCCTAAGTTGGGAGGCCATCCCCAGCAGAGCCTCCGCGGTCTTCCTGCTCCCGCGGCGGATGTCCTCCCGGCAGTGGGTGCCCCGTCTGTTGTGGACCCCCAGGGTCTGGACGTCCTTGGCGATGGCACGCCAAATGTCGATCTTCTGATGGGCGCTGACCTATGTGACATGTACAGGGGGAGAAAATAAAATATCATCACCTTCTGCATGCTCGATGTGAGTGGCCCCCCATCCCCACCCTTGCCATGTGGCACATGCTCTCATCTGTCGTTTGATGCATGCCTCAATCGCTCCCCTCCCCACCATCGTTCATTCACCCCACTCAACCCAGGCATTGGCCATAAAGCATGGTCCCAGTGTACTTACCTGTTGGTCTGGAGGACCGTAGAGTAGCGCATACTGGGGGAGGACCCCATCCACGAGTTTCTCCAATTCTTCAGAAGTGAAGGCAGGGGCCCTTTCCCCAGTCGCAGCAGCCATTGTCTCTTCCAGACCGAGGTCACAGCAGCACTTGCAGTATAGGTCCTCTCCTGTGGATGATCGGGTCTCGAGTGATTAAGCTGATAGAAAATGGCGGTCACGCCCGCGGCGGTGCGTACCGCGGCGGTGCGTACCGCGACCGCCGGCGCACACTCGTCATTGGCTCCTGAAACCCATAGGGTTCAATGTTAACCAATGCGGCTTTGCACCGCGGTCTTCGACCACCTACCGCCACGGTGTGCCACGCCAGCGCATTGACCTCACATCCCATTGTCACACTTCACAGGTCAGGCAGCCGCCATTTCAAGGGCCCACATGGCTTAAATACTACTGCGTCACACATGCCTAGGCCTTTCATCGCCACTCATACAAGCCATTCAATGCATAGAGAATCGTGTACTGTGCAAGCTGTGGGAACGTACCTGTGGGTTGATTGACTCTGTGCTCACTGTTGTCCTTCCTAGGCACCGTCCGCTGGGACTTGCGAGGAGATGGAGGAATGTTCCTGTGTACAGACCGCTGGTGGACCTGTCGACAATGGAAGAAAGACATGTCATATTGACATACAGGCTTGACCGAGCCACTATACAGGAACTGTGTGCCCAGCTGGAGCCAGTCCTGATCTCACCCATCCACCAACCCACAGGGATTCCCCCTCTAGTGCAGGTTCTGTCAGTACTCAATTTTTTGGCAAGTGGGTCATTTCAATCAACAGTGGCCATGTCATCAGGGATGTCTCAGCCTATGTTTTCAAAGGTGTTGTCCAGAGTGTTTTCTGCCCTGATGAAATACATGCGGAGCTACATTGTTTTCCCTGAGGTGGGCGATTTGGCTACAGTGAAGGGTGATTTCTATGCCCTTGGACATATTCCCAACATCATTGGTGCCATTGATGAGACCCATGTGGCTTTGGTACCCCCCAGAGAAAGTGAACAGGTGTACAGGAACAGAAAAAGTTATCATTCGATGAATGTCCAGGTGGTCTGTTTGGCTGACCAGTACATCTCCCATGTAAATGCCAAGTTCCCTGGGTCAGTGCATGACGCGTACATCATGCGAAATAGCAGCATCCCTTACGTGATTGAACTACTTCAGAGACACCGTGTGTGGCTAATTGGTGACTCTGGTTACACCAACCTGTCCTGGCTACTGACCCCAGTGAGGAATCCCAGGACAAGGGCAGAGGAACGATACAATGAGGCCCATGGGCGGACTAGGAGGGTGATCGAACGCACCTTCGGCCTCCTGAAGGCCAGGTTTAGGTGCCTGCATATGACAGGTGGGTCCCTAATGTACTCACCAAAGAAGGTGTGCCAGATCATCATGGCCTGCTGTATGCTTCACAACCTGGCTTTGCGATGCCAGGTGCCTTTCCTGCAGGAGGATGGTCCAGATGGTGGTGTTGTGGCAGCTATGGAGCCTGTGGAGAGTGAAGAGGAGGAAGACGACGAGGACGACACAGACAACAGGGACACAGTGATACAACAGTATTTTCAATAACACACAGGTAAGAATCAACACCGGCATTTTACATTTACTTACAGTCTCCTGCCTCTCTACTGTCTGAGTTTCCCCCCAGTGTATGTTGACTGAGTTGTGACTTTCCCTTCCAATTTCAGAGATGTGGGCCCCACTGCGTGACCTCGGCTTTGTTTCCACATGGACTACAGCTGTGTGACAGTGGTATGTTGTCATCACAATGTAACTGGGCATTTTGGCACGGTTATGTCTAATACATTTGTTCAAAATACAGGCAGACTCCAGATTATTTTTGTGCAATAAGTGATTTTATTGAAGTGCTCAATTTAGGGACATGGTTGAAAATCGGTGATGGGTGATGGTGTAGGAATGTCCATGGCAGAGTCCAGATTTTCAGTCTCAGGTGCATTGTCCATATGCCTGTGGAAGGATGGAGCAGGGGCAGTTTTATGTTGGACAGGGTGACAATGTGGGACAGTGGGATGACTTCAGGGGGTACCTTTGCTGGCGGGGGTCTGGGCATCCTACTCTGTCTTCTTCCTAGATCTCAGGCCCCGCTTGCGGGGTGGTTCTCCTTCTGCAGGGGGTGGGGTTCTGGTGGCCTGTTGTTGTGTCGGGGCCTCCTGTCCATTAGCGCCTGCAGAGGTGGTAGGCTGTTCCTGGTCCATGCTAGTGACAGGGGCCCTTTGTGGTGCCACATGGTCCCGCAATGTGGTGACAATCTGGTTGAGAGCCACGACAATGGTCCCGATTGCGGAACTAATGCTTCGGAGTTCTTCCCTGAACCCCATAAACTGTTCCTCCTGCAGTACCTGGATCTCCTGGAACCATCATCCATCGTAGCCATCGTCTCCTGGGAGTGGTGGTATGCTCCCATGATGGAGGAGAGGGCCTCGTGGAGAGTGGGTTCCCTAGGCCTGTCCCCCACCTGTCGCACAGCAGCCCTCCCAGTTCCCCTGTGTTCCTGGGCCTCCGTCCCCTGGACCGTGTACCCACTACCACTGCCCCCAGGTCCCTGTTGTTGTTGGGGTGGTGGGTTAACCTGGGTTCCCTGTAGTAGTGGACACACCGCTGATTGACGTGTCCTGGAGACAGAGGCATGGGCCCGCTGGGTGGGAGCTGTGCTGGTGTTCCCATAGGGGGTTAGGTCTGCTGTGCCTGTGGCACGAGCAGGCAGGCTTTACTCAGAAACACTGTGTAAAATATTTGTACCAACACACACAGTAATACAGTGAAAACACTACAAAATGAAAACCACACCAGCTTAGAAAAATAGGTAATATTTATCTAAATCAAGCAAGACCAAAACAAAAAAAAGCAAAAACACACAGGTTAAAATATTAATATTCGAAAGAATAAAAGTGTTACTCCATAGAAAACAATGGAAATTTGATTTTGCACAAAGTAACTGGTTAGCGTAAAAAATAGTGGCACACCGGCAAGCGTGCCTCAGAAAAGGCAACGATGTGTCGATTCCTTCCTCTCAAGGGACACTGTGCATTGTTTCCTGTCCAGTCGGCGAAGCGTAATTTTTCTCAGTCGCAAGAAAGCGATGAGCCAATTTCCGGATGAAGCACGTCAGATTTGCACAGAGCCGGGTTAACTTTAATGCTCCGGGACGATGCGTGGAAAATCCTGTCGCACGGTGTTAGAAAACCACACTGTGTGGGGTTTGCGTTGTTACCAGCACCACAAGTGGGTGTTGCATGTTGTTTCTCTAGCCACGATGTGCCGATTTCCCAGCCGTGATGCAGGTGGAGCATCAATTTGAACTGCGAATCCGGCGGTGTGTCGTTTATCAGCGGCGTTGCAGATGTTGAGTCAAACATTTTCCCGCACAGTGTTCTGTGCATGGATTTTCAGCTCTTGTCTGCCAACTTCACCTTTCAAGGGCAACTGGCCTATGTAGGGCACCACTGGGCAGGAGTCTCAGCAGAGAGTCCAGATGTTAGCAGGGAAAGTCTTTGATGGCACTGAGACTGCAAAACAGGAGGCAAGCTCAGTTCAACCCCTTGGAGATTCTTCTTAAGCAGGAATGCACAACAAAGTCCAATCTTTGTCTCCTTTCACAGGCAGAAGTAGCAACTACAGGATAGCCCAACAAAGCACAGTCATAGCAGGGGCAGCACTTCTCAGCTTTTCAGCTCTTCTCCTTGGCAGAGGTTCCTCTTAAATCCAGAAGTGATCTAAGTTTTAGGGGTTTGGGGTCCAATACTTATACTCCTTTCTGACTTTGGAGTAGGCATACTTCAAAGGAAAGTTTCTGTTGTTCACAAGATCCTGCCTTGCCCAGGACAGGTCCCAGACACACACCAGGGGGTTGGAGACTGCATTGTGAGAGGTCAGGCACAGCCCATTCAGGTTTAAGTGAACACTAAGTAGGCATACTTCAAAGGAAAGTTTCTGTTGTTCACAAGATCCTGCCTTGCCCAGGACAGGCCTCAGACACACACCAGGGGGTTGGAGACTGCATTGTGAGAGGTCAGGCACAGCCCATTCAGGTTTAAGTGAACACTCCTTCCTCCACTCTAGCACAGATGGCTCATCAGGATATGCAGGCTCCCTGTGTCTCACTGTCTAGAGGGGATTCAAAAACAGCCCAACTGTCAAACTGACCCAGACAGGCAATCTACAAACAGGCAGAGTAGAAGAATGGTCTAAGCAAGAAAATCCCTACTTTCTAAAAGTGGCATTTTCAAACTAACAATCTAAAAAACAACTTCACTGAAAGATATATTTTTAAATGTTGAGTTCAGAGACCTTAAACTCCACATTTCTATTTGCTCTCAAATGGAATCTGTACTTTGATAACATTTAAAGGCAGCCCCCATGTTAACCTGTGAGAGGATAGGCCTTGCTACAGTGAAGACAGCATTTAGTAGTATTTCATTATTAGGACATGTACAACACACCAGTACATGTCCCACCTTTAACATACACTGCACCCTGCCCATGGGGCTACCTAGGGCCTACCCTAGGGGTGCCTTGCATGTATGAAAAGGGAAGATTTAGGCCTGGCAAGTAGGTACACTTGCCAAGCCGAATTAATACTGCTCACACAGACACTGCAGTGGTAGGTCTGAGTCATGTTTACAGGATTTCATATGTGGGTGGCAGAACCAGTGCTGCAGGCCCACTAGTAGCATTTGATTTACAGGCCCAGGGCACCTCTAGTACTTTTTACTTGGGACTTACTAGTAAATCAAATATGCCTATCATGGATAAACCAATCAACAATACAATTTACACAGAGATCATATGCACTATAGCACTGGTTGGCAGGGGTAAAGTGCTCAGAGTCCTAAAGTCAACAAAAACAGGTCAGAAAAACTAGGAGGAAGGAGACAAAAGGTTTAAGGATGACCCTGCAAAAAGGGCTATTTCCAAACATAGGTGTGATGACATCATGACAAAAACTCTCAATTTGAAAAATAAAACTGTTAGGCAGTTATAATTAACAATCAAGTCTTCTGAAGCGTCCGACTTCCGACCTTGGTACACCCACGCATTCACGAATCTCAAAAGCTATCACTGCCAGTGCTAAGATACTCCTTTTATCCAGTAAAATTCTCTCAGACCTTCTTATCTCTTGTGCACAACCAGCTCCTTGTTAACGTCAGCACCTGCTACTTTGGAAAAACAAGCATTCACGTTGAAGGTTAGAACATACATACTCTGACCAAATAAAATGAACACAAATATACTTTTGATTCAAATATATTTAAATGTCTAACTTGTTGAAAATAAAATGATTATAGAGGATATCATTTCTGAAATACTGCAACATTGACATTCTTTCAAGCAAGTATTAATGTGGCTTGCCTAAAGCTTGGCTCTCAGTGTGCACCTTTACTGATATACCTCAGTGCAGAACATTGAACAATTGTTTTGGATTTTACAAAAGGAAAATGGCCACCACTTCTTCTTCACGTTTTAGGAAGCATAGCGGGGGAGCCAGGTTATACTCCTTCAAGCTCTCAAGTTTACCAAGTTATGAGCGTTTTGAACAACGCCGTTCCTTGTTAGAGGCATACAAGAGACTATGGAGCAATAAGAGGAAATAAAAGGAAGTTCCATCCAGACCTGTTGAAAATTGTGGAAGTCTTAAGTGGCAGTAACAGGAGTGAAAACTAAGATGGGGAGGAGACAGTGCACCCTATTACATATGTTCTACCCCTGCACATACCAATGGGACCCACCAGCAGGGAAATGTTGGCAATCTATGGGACCCTCTTTCAGAAGGCACACTCAGAGAAGGCATGGCCTGTGCATCACCTCTTTATGACATAGGTCAGTGTGTCACCTGAAGACCTCTGTGCCTGAATGCTTAATATGATGAAGGCACAGATACAGAAGCAAAGGCCTCCTTATGCTAATGAGGGAATGCCCTCCTAAGATAGCACCTGTGCTGTATGTGTGCCAGCACTACCTGTTTTACAAAAAGGGCCGCACTCAGCTTTGCAGACCCTTCTGCCATTCTACAATGCCCTTGGGGCGCAGAAAGTGGACACATGTCCATTACACCCCCGGGGAACTGTATGTAATATGGCACCTCTAGTGTATGGGGTGGATTTATCTTCACCCCAGGCCTGTGAAAAACACAGTCAACACAGCTTGTAGTCCATAACAGCATGTGCCCAATGAAGAATCTGCAGATTGAGATGATTGATAAATACTTGTCAACATGATTCAGGCTTCAAACAAATAGTCTTTGAATTCAAAACACATTGTTCATTGCAAACAGCTCTATCACTGCACTTATGTTACTTGTGTGTGCTTTGTTTTGTTTTCATGAGTTTAGGAGTATCATTTAGGCTAAATTGCACCTATTATCATATCTGAAGGAGCAGCCTCCGCTAACAATTGATGCTCCTCATCCTAGTATGTTATAAATGGAGCCAAGGTAGGGTATGTTATGAGGCTAGCTAAGGCTTTTTCCGCTTGCAGAAGACCAGATGAAAGGTACTCCCATAGGCAACAAATGAGTAATTGGTGAGCCTCTTGTGAGAGCCAATCAGTGAACCAATAACAGAAAGTTGCAAATCCCTAAAACACTACAGATCCTGAAACCCTTTTTGGAAGTGTCCTTTATAAAACAACTTACAGTTGACTTTATTTTATCTGCAGTTCAATTTTACATCAGTTCATCGACAAAGGCAATACGTATATACACAACATCATGTTGGCATTCATTTGTTTAAAATATTTAAATAATTAAAAGACATACATGCAATTTGTTATTTGTCAATACAATGAGATGCACTAACCAATGCTATATTCTGAGAAAAATGCACTAATAAGACAGTTTTTGGTTCAAAGATTGTTAGATACATTGTATGACATAGATAAGTCTGCTAACAATGCATTAATAAGACAGTTTGTGGGTCTCAGATTGTTAGATACAGTGTGTGACATAGATACTTCTCTTTAGACATTCCCTAAAAGAAGGACAAATTACTTCAGGTTGTTCTGAGATCATATTTTTAACTGTTCAGACGTTTGCTTCTTGCAAACCAAGCTGCTGTCAAGAGGCTGGGCACAGGGATTACTATCTATGGGTTGGTGTCAGCTTGACAAATTTGTGAAGCCTCTTGGTGGTGCTTAGTTCCTATACTTAAGCGGAGTGGTTTAATCATCTTTGCACATGTGATTTTGTACGTGGAATAAAAAAAAGAACATACTGCCGTCTTTGTGGGCAGTGTTACACACCGGGCATGTGTCTTTGTTACACAAAGTGTTAGACAAGGTGCTTGTAAAATTAGTTAATGGAAAAGTATCCATTCCTAGCTGGATCTATATTTTTTTGCAGTGGGGCTTGTGAGAGATCAGATAACTCTTCAAACTTAAAATTCAGTTTTTGTTCAAGAATTAGTTAAAGACCTAAGGTACAAAGCACCACACTGAGGAGTCTGTGCAGATTTCCAGAAGGATTTTTTACAGATGAAGCTGTGCAAAGGGTAATTGAGCTGGGGTCAAGCTAGAGCTTGTCCATGCCTAATTTGGTCAATGAACTCTAGATGTATTTTAACCAGTGGATGTTTAATGTCTGGGACCCATTATTTATATGACTTAAGGCTGCCCAGAAATGGGTCAGTGGAGTCTTAGCAAGAAAAGGATGGGCTTCAGCCTTGCACAGTCAGTTATCTTATACAAGTTGAGATCCAAATGCAAGGGGAGCAAAGGGGAGCTCTGTGGTAACTTCAACAGTGATCCCATGAATATGTTCTCATGAGAATATTTTAATGTGTGACATTTGGAGACACTCAGGTAAAATTACAAACTCAGTAATTTTCTTCTGGAGTTGTGGCATTCACACTTTGCTAGATATTAAAATGATAAGCTCTTGGGGGCTTATTTATGACTGGAGTTGCATCACTCTTGCAACACAGAGCTTGGTGCATGCATGACTCAAGCCTAAATTGTGATTTTCCAACCCATGGAAGCCTACCTTGCGTGGCCCTTAGTGGCTTGATACATTTGGAGTAAAGCTTCACAGTGCAAATTGCTGCATTGTGTTACTTTGCCCCATGAAGGCATTCAGTGGGTGTTGCGTGGGAATTCCTACACAACACCCATGGATTTTGAAGCATTTGCAGATTTACCAGAGGTGGTGGAAGCAGGAATGCTGCAAAATGCTTCACCTTCCAAGGTAAGATGTAACAAGGGAAAATATCTTTATTTCTCCTTTTTATTTCCCCTTCCTTTGTGTGCTGAAATCTGGGGAATGTGGTCTTTCTTGTACAAAACAATCCTCCTTAGGCATCCTTGTACCATGGTGCCAGCACAGGGACAAAGGCAGGAATGCACCATATTCATTTAAATGTGGAGGGTTCCTGCCCTTACCCTGTCAGGCAGTGCAGCGCAGCACAGTGCCTGTGCTGAATGTGATCAGTTTCAGTTTCCGAGAATATTTTTGCTAAGTAAACAGTAACAATATGTCTGTGTATTCGCTTAATAATTTATTCACAAAGCAGTGAAATGATACAGGGAAAAAGAAAGGCTAACTTGCATTACACAGAACTCGAATGGACTAAGCCAAGGGTAAAATGTTTCGTACGTTCAATGTTATGTATGCAGATCGCATTATTTGCCCCCCACCCTCTTAAATCCAGTTTAGTGTATATTGTGCCAGATCCCATCTAATTGAACAGAAGTTTATTAGGTAGAAAAGAGTATCACACGGTTGTGGTGATATACAATGTGATGTAATAAATACAGACTTGAGATATCGTACCCTCTTTACGGTAGGGAACAAGAAAGAAGGGTGGTCAGGCAGAGACTGGGAGTGTCAAATTAAACCAGTTCCCAAATATGTGTCCAAGTATTTTCAATTTTTTTTATTTTAGCCTCAGTGTTTTCATTAATGCTGGTACACTGTATATCAAATGTAAAGCCCATGTCTACACTGGATAGTAATTTCAGCAAAGAAGCATAATCTCTTCCTGATGCATCAATATTGTGGACACTGAGCTGTTATTGCATAATTTTCTAAAGAAAATGAATCACGAGATGAGCAAAATAACTATGCAGTATTCTACTAACGTATGATGCTTTTTGGCACACCAGTGCAACAAACCTTGATGTAGGCCTCAGAGAAAAATACTATGTCTAGCACCTGGCTATCCAAAGGCTCTCACCAGGGTATCTAAAATATCCCCGAGTGAGATGGATGAACTGATTCCTACAAAGTGTGTGCAACATGTGTCAATTTCTAGAGTTCCACCCACACTGCCAAATAGATGTGGCGCTGCGTAATTACCAATGGCTGAGAATAATTCAAGCATCCCATCCGTCACTTCTTTATTTACTTCAGTGCAACACATTATGCTCGGCTCGTATTACCAGACCTGGTTCCATGCTCACTGTGCCACCAGAACCAAGCTGCACCTGTATGAAAAATCTCATTTGGGGTAAAACCCATCTTAGGCTGCTTGCCTTCCAGTTAAGAGAATACCTGATTTAATAGTTCGGCTGGAGGTCCTTCCAGCTGAGGTTATCCACATTTCAAATTGAGTGGAACTGTTTGGTGGTGGTGACTCACCAGCTGCTCTGACAATTTTGGTTTATCTTTTGGGACAGCGGGAATGCTCATCTTCTTGTACCTTGCCACCTCAATGCCTTTTGGATATGAGCGACCCAATATGGCCACAATGGAGAAGTTTAGAAACGAAAATTAAAAGTTTGTTTGCCTGCTACTGATGAACAAACATGATAGGACTGCTTCACTGAATCTTTTCTTTTTTCAGCTGTGTTAGCTTTGGTGAAACATACATTGGAAGTAGTGATTTTTAGGATGCCTTTCATAAAATGGGCTGCAAGTTAAATAGAGGCACAGCCCATTTTATCACCAGTGGGCTCTTAGATATGTTGACAATCTTTAACTAACACACAAACACATGTGCACGCTCCCCCAAAGTTTACGTGGGGGCGGGACATGGGTGGGATATTTAAGTTATGGGGGTGTGGGGACTGGCCTCTTCCGTGCCAACCGTCAGCGATGTGTGGAAGTTCGTGGCCAGTCCCCTGAGGATAAGTTAGTGAGTCTAGTTTCATTTTCAGGCTTCGCATTGTAGCCCCATGGCACAGAGCCACGACGCCACTTCAATAAGGGGTGCTCTTCACCTCCTTGGCGAAGCCGGCCGCTCCGACTTTCTCAGGCCTGGTGTCCTGGGCCAGGCCTGGGTCATGATGACACACACAGCAAAATGTAGAAAATCGGTGACGGGTAAGGGACGTAGCGCATCCTCTCCCTGGCCTCAGTACAGGCCCGAGAGGGCCCGAGGCTCATACGGATATGAGGTAGGGAGGGGGAAGGGAGTTGGAGGATAAAGGGACGGGCTCATCCATTCCTCTTTTGGCTCAGGGGAGCCCTCTCAGGACAGTTTTTTGTTGACAGGGGGTGGTGCGGGGCATGGCCCCCTCTTCATAACCCCTCTAGGCCTGCTGACGGGTTGTCAGTTGAGCAGGGGGCACATGTAACAGGCCCCAGGAGCCCCAGTATTTTAGCCCCCAGTAGTGCCAGGATTAGTGGGCCTGGGCTTGAGGCAGTTGAGCTGGCTGGCCCCCTCCAGGTGACAAAGGAGGCTCTGGGGGAGTCAGGCACACCAAGGGCCAAGAAGGCCACTAGCAAACTCAGGGCCCAGAGTACAAGTGGGCAGGGGGAGGAAGCCCCCGGTGAGAGCATGGAGAAGCCAGGTACAAGAGTGAGGGGGTCGGTCAGGCAAGGGGCACTGCAGGGTCATAGGGGTGCCCGCAAGTATGTGTCAATGGGCAGAGCCAAAGGGCGTCAGGAGGTTCCAGACTGGTCATCTATGGACACTGAGGCTAGGATTAAGGAAAAGAGGCGCGTGGGACAGGAGATGGAAGACAGGTGGGCCCAGTTATGTAAGGACAGGGAAGAGGCCTTGGACAAGAGGCGCCACCCTAAGCAGAGGGCCAGTAAGGGTGAGGTGGGGAGCCCTAGGAGACACGAGGAAGGGGCAGATACATGGGTGTAGGTTCCCCAGGAGTATAGGCAAGAGGCTTGTGCGGCCGAAGGGTCCAGCTGCGCAACGACATGAGTGGCGCATACAGTCACGAGTGGCGCTGAGAGTCAATGCCAGTAGAAGAGACTGGCAGAAAGAGGGAGATGCCAACGGAGCGCACTACGCCTCCGGGACGTTGGTCTGAAGTGCTAGAGGGGTCTTCGGCGGCCTTCTCTACACCACGGGACTGCAAAGGGACAAATGGCAGACACCATGAGGGCTACACAAGAGAACTTGTGTCTGAGAAGTTGCATGGGAATGGAGTGGAGGATGAACGCGAGGTGTATGATGAGGATGAAGTGGAGTTGGACTATGGGGATGAGTCGGAGGATTGGGAAGAAGGAGAGATGCACGACGACGAAGTGGGCAGCAACAGCGGGAGTGGAGAAGGGCGCAGGAGTGGCGCAACCCCCTTTACGGTTCCTGTGTTACAGGAACAAGTGAGCAGAGAGAAGGTGAGGACGGCCACTGGAGGGGGAGAACGGTTATGCACGGCACAAGCGGTGACGCAAGGGAAGACCACACGGTACAAGGTAAGGGAGAATGGTGGTCAGTGTGGGGCAATGGCACAAAAACATTGGTGTCAATGACACACAAATCAGTGGAAGTGGGCGAGCACTCTATACATGAAGTACCTGGTGTTGGTGCAGCCCAGGTGGGGGACGGTACACCAACTGTTTTTGCTGAGAGACCAACAGGGGGCACAGGAGAGACAGTGAATGAAGTTGGTAAGGACAATGATGACAAAAGTGGAGAGGGGCTTGGTAAGCGGCTCCCGTATATGGGTTTGGCAATGCCCTTGGGCTCTCAGGTGTCACCAGTAATATGTAGATGTCTTTAAGCTATTACACAGGAACATTCAGGCCAAGGAGTGCTCTAAAGAGGAGGAATGGGAGTTCGCACAAAGGCCCAGGGTGCCAATTACGATGGACAACTTGACGTTGGCATTTTTAATCTATGCCGGTATCTATTGCAAGACATTTCCAGACAGGGCCATTGCGCTTTCTAAATACATGGACTTCATACGTACAGTGCAAATGCATTTTGGGGGGGGTTTGCTTGGTTGATTTACGATGAGGAATACAGAGCAAGGGTCAGCGTGAATCCAGATAAGCCAAGGGGGGATGTAGATTCTGAACTGTGGATGCAGTGGATGGCTTCTTCATACTCAGCGGCGTCCACACATACGGCTATTGGGCTGCCAATAACATACAAGAAATTCCAAGCACGTCCTGCCCAGGGGCGGGGAGCGGGAGCTCAGCAACAAACAAATCTGTCTACGTCAGGTGCATGCTGAAATTTTAACAAGGGTTTCTGCTTGCGCCACCCATGTAAATTTAAACCTGAATATTCCAAATGTCAGGGCAGGCACCCGGTCACACAGTGCTTCTCTCTCACAAGTCCCGCTAGCAGTAGAGGTCAACCAGAGGTAGAGGGACACAGGGCGTTACTACACCAAAGGGCACCTACGCCAATTAAGCTGGAATTTATGCTGCCATGGGTGCATATGTATCAGGACAGGGACATAGCATGCAAGTTGGAATGGGGTTTCAGAGAAGGTTTTTGGATAGGGTACCAAAGGCCGAGGCAGAAAAGATGGGCAGACAATTTGCCATCTGCCAAAACTCTACCACATGTGGTTGCTGACAAAATTGCAAAGGAAGTTGGGGAAGGGGGGATTGCAGATCCTTTCTTTGACTGGCCCCTGGAAACATTGATGATTTTCCCACTGGGTATGGTGCCTAAGAAGAGTAAGGGTGAATTTCGCCTTGTTCACCATCTGTCATGGCCATAGGGGGCATCAGTGAACAATTTCAGCGCACAGGAAGACACTAGGGTGGTGTATGCGTCGGTTGATGATGCCATCAGGCTAGTTCGGGAGTGCAGTAGAGGGGCGGAGCTGACTAAATGTGATATCAAGGCAGTGTTTCGGCTTTTGCCCATTCATCCGGGGTATTTCTCCTTATTAGGGATGCAATTGGAAGGGGCAATTTATGTGGACAGGGTTCTTCCTATGGGCTGTGCTATGTCCTGCGCACTTTTTGAAGCATTTAGTACATTTCTACAGTGGGTCTTTGTGAAGGCGTGTAGACATAGAGAGGTGACGCACTTTCTGGATGATCTTATTTTCGTGGGGCGAGCGGGATCTCACACATGTAGGAAGGCCGTGGCTGGATTTGAGGTCCTAGCCAATTAAATGGGGGGTTCCTTTAGCTCCTGAGAAGACCGAGGGTCCCTGTTGTACTTTGACATTCTTGGGGATCGAATTGGACACAGGCGTTGGTAGCGTGTTTGCCAGCAGGTAAAGTGGCAGAGATTTTGGACTTTCTGAGACAGGTGAGGAGTTTGCACAAGATCAATTTGCATACGGCTCAGCAGCTTTTGGGTTTCTTCAATTTTGCATGCAGGGTGGTGTGATGCAGTAGGACTTTCTGTGGAAGACTGGGGCTTGCTATGTCAGGGGCGTCACTTCCCCATCATAGGATTCGAGTGTCAGTAGAGGTTCAAGAGGACATTAGAGTATGGGAGACCTTCTTAGCCAGCTTTAATGGTGTTTCCATGACCTTTAGTGAAGAAGACATATGGCAAGTTCAAATAGTCTCAGATTCGTCAGGAGCTTTGGGTTTCAGTTTGTTCTGGGATGGCAGGTGGTGTGGGGACCAGCGGCCTGTGGCTTGGATGAAGCAAGGCAGGAGTATTGCCTTTTTGTATTTTCTTTCCGTTATTAGTTGCTTTGACGATATGGGGTGGGAAACTCGCCAACAGGATGATTGTTTTTCATGTTGACAATATGACAGTTGTGGAGTTGGTGAACAGACAGAGGGCTAAGGATCTGGGAGTGTTGCGTTTGTTGCAATTTTTCATGCTTAGATGTTTATCTTTAAGTGTTATCTTCAAAGCAGAGCATATTCTTGGGGTGAACAATGGCATTACAGATTCCCTGTCTCATTCACAGTGGCAGCGTTTTCACAGTTTGGCACCAGGAGCGGAGCAATTCAAGACAGCGGTCCCGGCAGACATTTGGGAGTGGGGGGCGTGATGGTTATTGGGCTGGTGGAAAAGTCTTTAACTGATTTAACATGGAGAAATTACTGCCTAGCCTGGTTGGAATTTCAGAGATTTGAGCATTGTGCAGGGGATTTTTGGGGTCAGAGTGCGGATCTGTTGTGGTCTCGCTTGTTGCGTTTTGTTATGTTCTTGATTCAGAAAAGTCTATCACCTGCAACAATTTGAGGAAAATTTACAGGAGTTTGATTTTATGGAAAACTGTTTTTTGGTTGTGATCCAGCACAAGGTGATATCTTAGGTCACATGCTGAAAGGGTGGGGTAGGGTACGGGCGGGGAAAGGTCAGGCAGTGAGGGAACCTATTGCCTTCGACTTGTTGCTAGAATTGTTACATGTGTTGCCGGTTTGCTGTGCTGACCCTCGTGAGCTGGCTTTGTTTTGTTTATGCATGGTGTTTTTTGGAGCATTTAGGGTGTCGAAGTTGTTGGGGGTGGGGAAAGGGGTTGGTGTGCAAAAGGGTGATATCTGTTTGCAGGAGGAACGAATGAGGATATGGCTCAAGAAGTCTAAAACGGACCAGTCGGGAAAGGAAAGTGGGTATGGTTGAGTAGAGGGGGGAACATTATGGCATGTCTGATTGTTGAGTGGAGCAGTTTCAGGGCCGCATGGCTGACTGGGGATGCTGGTATTTTTAGCCATGGGAGTGGTAAAAAGCTCACGGCTTTTCAGTTGTTGGCTGTGTTGCGTATGGCACTGAGAAGAGTGGGGCACCGAGCGCAGTTTTATGTGACTCATTCATTTAGGATTGGGGCAGTCACTGCTGTGGCGCAGCTGGATTGGGACTGGTCGGCTATCAGGCGTATAGGCAGGTGGAGTTCTCGGTGTTGTGAGCGTTATGTCAGGACTTGAGGGGTTGTGGTATATTGCGGGTGTAGTTGGGAGAGGGGAATTGGTACATTGTTTTTCTAATATTTATTTTTTTGCAGGTTGTGTAACTGGTTCCAGCACAGGAAAGAAAGATGGTCACTTGGTTTGTCGGGCATTCCTTCATCCATTGGGTGGCAAAATATGTGTAAAGGCAAACATACGGATGTTCTTTGGGATTGTCAAGTGGACTACATAAAGTGTTGTGGTGGGAAAAGAGTGGCTTGAGATGAGTGAATTTGCTTCCCTTTCTAAGATCAATACTACCCAATTGGGGATGTCCAGATATGCTGTGTCTGCCAAAGGATGCGTGGCACATGCATAATATGGATTGAGTTCATACCTCAGAGAAAATGGAGAGGGGCCTTGAAACATGGGGCCGTGGAGAGAGCTAGGAGGAAGCTGAATAGAGCTATGCGGGCTCTAAAACATGAGGACATCAAGGAAGAAATGGTTGAGCTGTTTCAGTCGAATTGTGTGCATCTTTTCAAATTGGGGAATGCGAATTACCTCACGGAACTGAGATTAATGTTAGAAGATTTGTGGGGTGAAAAGATGTGGCTCTGTGATAAGGCTTGAGCATGCAATGTTGCAGCGGGTTCGCTGGTGGGGCAGAAAAATGCCTATCGGGTTTGTGCTGAGTGGCTGTAGATGGGGAGGGTGGAGAGTTGGATGCGGGCTTGGCCACCCTTCCAGGGGGAAAAAGAAAACAGGTGAAGGATGATACATTGGGGGATGCCCGAAGCAGGCAGGGGATGGATGAAAAAGAAGGACGTCTGGGTCAAATTGAAGTGAAAGATGGAGGAAGGGAAGCTATTGGAGGGATGAGTGAAAAGAAGACTGGAGAGGTTTTAGAAGATAGAGGGGTGGGGTTTTTCGAATTTGCTTACAAGATTAACGGTTATGTTATTGTTTATAAGGCAATCCTGTCCTAAATAAATGGCCTTTTACACTTTAAAAACTTGTGTCACTGACTATGTCCCGATGGGGGGCCCCATGGAGAGCCGACGCAGTCTAGTCTCTCCACGGGGACTTTCAGGAGGGAAGTGACGAGGGGTTAGGCAGGATTGGTCAAGGGATACTTGGGTGTGGGACATGGGTGGGATATTTAAGTTATGGGGGCATGGGGACCGGCCTCTTCTGCGCCAACCATCAGCACGGTGTGGAAGTTTGTGGCCACCCACCCGCCCTGCATTTAGGGAAGACTGTGGGTTTGCGTGGAGTGTTTATTGGTTTGAGCTGGGGAATGCCAGTTAGAGCAGGTTTGCTGGTAGTGGTGTTACAGTAGATGGGGGAGAGTTGAGAGTCAGATGTGGGCTTGGCCAACCTTCCAGGGGGAAAAAGAAAACAGGTGAAGGATGATAGAGTGGGGGATGCCCGAAGCAGGCAGGGAATGGATAAAAAAGGAGGATGCGTGGGTCAAATTGAAGTGAAAGCCAGAAGCTACTGGAGGGATGAGTAAAAAGAAGACTGGAGAGGTTTTAGAAGATGGGGTTGGGGGGTTTTGAATTTGTTTAAAAGTTTAATGGTTATGTTATTGTATATAACGCAATCCTGTCCTAAATAAATGGCCTTTTACTCTTTAAGAACTTGTGTCACTGACTATGACCCGATCGATAAAATACCTGTTTTCGGGGTTGAGACAGAAGTTTAATCAAGGTAAAATAGATTAACTTTGGCTAGCAAATCACTCGTAGATAAATATATGGTGGTGCAAATAAAATTAGTAACAGCATTCATTATTTTCAAAATAATGATTGTCCATATAAATAATTTGAAATACACACAAAAATAACTTGAGGCTATTCATATAATATTGATATCAAGTATCCAACAAACTTATGAAACATCCAAGGCAATTAGAAGAGAGCGTATGACAGCCATAGGTAGGCCGCATGGCTGCCTGGCTACATTTCCTATACACATATATATATATATATATATATATATATATATATATATATGTATATATATATATATATATGTATATAGGAAAAACAATTATGATTTACAAATGGAATTTAGAGTAAAAATAATTTCATCAGTCATAAGTGGCAAGTCAATAGGCTGAAACTTTTTGAGCAAAGAGAAACATTTAGGCCCATATTTATGGAAGGTTAGCGTCACCTTAGTGTCATTAATTTTGAAGCTAAGGCAGCGCTAACCTAACTTCATATTTATATTTTGAGGCTAGACCCATCTAGCGTCAAAATATTGGAGTGGGCACCATTTCTAAGAGGCCCCAACCCACCTACCATCAATGAGATGCAAGGCAGGTGTTCCCTTCCTTAAAAAGACTCTATCCACCCAGTGCCATATTTAACTCCCGATGCTGAAACAACGCGGGGGGCCTAAATAATGTCACTAAGCCCAGTTAGCGCGCCATAATTTAACGCCTGGTCAGACCAGACGTTAATATGCAGGTAGGCCCATTTCCACAGGAAAACACCATGGAATTTGCACAAAGATGCCCACCCCAACCCCCAGCATCACCATCACCCACACCAGAGGGACACTAGAGGGGGAGGGAGCCCATCCGAGGTAAGTGTATATGCGTGGTGTGCCACTGACCTCTTATATGGGGCCCTCTGGATGGCACTGGGTATGCTTGGCTCACCCTGGGGACAGTGGTCTCCTGTGGTGGGTATTGGGGTAGTGGTAATGACTCCTGTCTATACTTTGACAAGAGTCATTTTTTGGCTGCTTGTGCATCAAAAAATTATGCTAGGCTGACTAACAGCAGATATTTTGCTGCTAATCAGCCTAATGTCATTTTTGACCTACTAGCGCCATTTCTCTAACACCATTCATCACCGGCCAGTGTCTTTTTTTGAACTGCTAGCCATTCTTCAGCGCCACATTAGCCATAGTAGGCATTCTTTAGTGCCATAGTGTGTCATTTTATAAATATGGCGCTTGATGGCATTAGGTAAACATGTTAGCTTGCATTAAAAAAATTATACAGAACTGCGGTAGTGCAGTTGTGTGCCATTTTACATGAATATGGGCCTAAATTTAATTATCCCACAAACCATTGATAACTATTATGAAGCACTAGAGGGTCCCATCAGTGAGATAGGCATCAGGTTGACAATAGGTATACTAACGGTTTGTAAGGAGCTAGAAACAGATGGAACTACTCTGCCAGTAGAGAAAATTTTGGAAGGAAGCTTGGTAATATAGGCAATACAAACATACTGGCAAGCATTCACTGAATTGGTATGTTTAACTGTTAAGCTTGCATCACTGGTGAACAGCTATTTCTTCACTCTCAACAGTGTACACTAGAATCCAGAGAAACTAGTATCCACTCTGCTGAATGCAGCAGCCACCTGCCCAAAATATACCCTCCCTGGTTAGTCTAATCATATGTTTCTGCAATATCCAGCTCAGCAGTGCTTCTGGAACTCTGTGGGCATCCTAATTATGGCAAACTTAGTACATAGAGTTGAGTGCCCGGCTTGTGATTCTTGGGTGAAATGTAAGTATACAATTTTTTCAAGTGCGAGAAAGAAGCAGCTATTGTATTTGATTCTGCTGGCCAATCGTCAAAAATGTAGAAAATGGACACGGCAGAATCCAACAAAAGTTATAGATTGGGAAAGGGTGAAAAAACGTGCAGCTCTCCTTGGCATTGGCTTGAAAAAGAAGGCCTCCATATCACTCTGGGCTCCAAATTTTGATTGGTTGCCATTATGTGGATAATTTATACAATTTATTAGTAGTATGATTAGACCCTACCAACTATAGACCTCATAGGATTGTCTCCCAAAGAGCTGTACAGAGATTTTACAGCCAAGACAATCATATTGTAGAACTGATAAGTGCATGCATAAAATTACAAGAAAGTCTGACATGCATAGGAGAACAAAAATTAAAAATCATAAAATCACTGAGTTTCAAAGTTACCCTGCGTGGGCTATACTATCACGAAAGTTGCTGGGAGAAAGAACTGCAAAATTGCAAAACAGCAAATGCTCTTAACAATAGCCCAACGCCTTTTACACTCTTAAAACAATACTGTATCATGCCTACAAGTTTTAACACAAGACTGTATGTAATAAAATACCCTTCACCCCTACTTGCAGCTCAATCCGCTTAAGGTTTAACATTGCAGATGCACCACTGCCATTTAGGAGCGAGCCGACAACTGTTGTTCGACAGAGGACAGAGCCAATGTGATGGTGCCTCTGAGTGAGCCAGAAGAAGGGATCCAACATATTTAGCAGATTTCAACAGGTGGGTCTTTCAGGGGACTAGAAAGATCCAAACCACAACAGGGCCATGAATAACGAGATATGCATCTTAATCAAATCCCTCTTTTGCGGTAAAAGTCCGTAAGATAGCAGCCATAAGGAGAAGGCTCCAGCATTCACGAAAAATATAGTTCCATTGGAGCTGCACTGATTCGAGGGCCCCTGAGAGGTGTAACTGACTACTGAGGGAGTACAGGGAGTGCAGAATTATTAGGCAAATTAGTATTTTGACCACATCATCCTCTTTATGCATGTTGTCTTACTCCAAGCTGTATAGGCTCGAAAGCCTACTACCAATTAAGCATATTAGGTGATGTGCATCTCTGTAATGAGAAGGGGTGTGGTCTAATGACATCAACACCCTATATCAGGTGTGCATAATTATTAGGCAACTTCCTTTCCTTTGGCAAAATGTGTCAAACGAAGGACTTGACAGGCTCAGAAAAGTCAAAAATAGTGAGATATCTTGCAGAGGGATGCAGCACTCTTAAAATTGCAAAGCTTCTGAAGCGTGATCATCGAACAATCAAGCGTTTCATTCAAAATAGTCAACAGGGTCGCAAGAAGCGTGTGGAAAAACCAAGGCGCAAAATAACTGCCCATGAACTGAGAAAAGTCAAGCGTGCAGCTGCCACGATGCCACTTGCCACCAGTTTGCCCATATTTCAGAGCTGCAACATCACTGGAGTGCCCAAAAGCACAAGGTGTGCAATACTCAGAGACATGGCCAAGGTAAGAAGGCTGAAAGACGACCACCACTGAACAAGACACACAAGCTGAAACGTCAAGACTGGGCCAAGAAATATCTCAAGACTGATTTTTCTAAGGTTTTATGGACTGATGAAATGAGAGTGAGTCTTGATGGGCCAGATGGATGGGCCCGTGGCTGGATTGGTAAAGGGCAGAGAGCTCCAGTCTGACTCAGACGCCAGCAAGGTGGAGGTGGAGTACTGGTTTGGGCTGGTATCATCAAAGATGAGCTTGTGGGGCCTTTTCGGGTTGAGGATGGAGTCAAGCTCAACTCCCAGTCCTACTGCCAGTTCCTGGAAGACACCTTCTTCAAGCAGTGGTACAGGAAGAAGTCTGCATCCTTCAAGAAAAACATGATTTTCATGCAGGACAATGCTCCATCACACGCGTCCAAGTACTCCACAGCGTGGCTGGCAAGAAAGGGTATAAAAGAAGGAAATCTAATGACATGGCCTCCTTGTTCACCTGATCTGAACCCCATTGAGAACCTGTGGTCCATCATCAAATGTGAGATTTACAAGGAGGGAAAACAGTACACCTCTCTGAACAGTGTCTGGGAGGCTGTGGTTGCTGCTGTTCGCAATGTTGATGGTGAACAGATCAAAACACTGACAGAATCCATGGATGGCAGGCTTTTGAGTGTCCTTGCAAAGAAAGGTGGCTATATTGGTCACTGATTTGTTTTTGTTTTGTTTTTGAATGTCAGAAATGTATATTTGTGAATGTTGAGATGTTATATTGGTTTCACTGGTAATGAAAAATAATTGAAATGGGTATATATTTTTTTGTTGTTAAGTTGCCTAATAATTATGCACAGTGATAGTCACCTGCACACACAGATATCCCCCTAACATAGCTAAAACTAAAAACAAACTAAAAACTACTTCCAAAAATATTCAGTTTTGATATTAATGAGTTTTTTGGGTTCATTGAGAACATGGTTGTTGTTCAATAATAAAATTAATCCTCAAAGATACAACTTGCCTAATAATTCTGCACTCCCTGTATATATATATATAAATATATATCATGTCTATGTTTTAGTGCAGGCATCATTAGATTGGGGGGAAATATTTGTTTGCCTTAACAACAGAATCTTTCACCTGACATCCAGTGCTATTGCAATATTTTTCTAAAACTGTGCTTCAGGGGAATATTCCTTTCTCGCTGCATGACATTGGCTATTGAGTATATCATTTTACCAGGAGTGCTTCCATTGAAACACATAAGGAAGAGGCAGTTACTGTTTTACATCTGAAAACTAAAAACAAATCATCTCTTTTTTTAGGTTGGCCGGCGGTTGGGCTGTGCTCGTGAAATCTATTGTATTAAATATATCTTAAAAGGGACTTACATCGCGCCTTCAATTCTTATTGGTCCTTCTGTTTGCCACTTTACTTTTTCTCATTTCTAATGGTTGTAGGCATTCGATTTCTTGTTCTTCTGTGTGTGTTTCTCCCACTTGGGTGGAAATTCTTTTAAGAGCCCCAAGCAACGACCAGGAAAACTAAATAAAACCTGACATTACCTACATCCTGGCTTTAAAGTTACAGTGCTACCCGAGTGTTGTGGGCTCAGCACGCTGTTAATATCTCGATGGAGATCCTCTGACGTGCCTTTTATTCCTTTTCCGGACAAAGCATGCAC
Source organism: Pleurodeles waltl (assembly GCF_031143425.1). Taxonomy (NCBI): domain Eukaryota; kingdom Metazoa; phylum Chordata; class Amphibia; order Caudata; family Salamandridae; genus Pleurodeles; species Pleurodeles waltl. The sequence continues at coordinate 213,817,106 of NC_090450.1, read as the reverse complement.
TACCTAGTGCCCCCAGGGCACAAGCAAGGACCCACTTGAGTGCGATTGTCATTGCGTGCACTCTATCGTCCCCCCAGGGCACAAGCAGACATCCACTGAAGTACCTGTTTGTACATGTTATCAATCACTCTCCAGGTGTGGTCAAATAATGATTAAAAATCAACAAATACCATGTTCTCGAAGTCCTAGGTCATTTGGTGTCATTTTCTCTGATACCAAGGACAGATGGGTCAAAGGGTGTGAGATGAGGTCCCTTCTGCTGTTCTATGATTCTGATGAAAGGACACTACTTGCTTGTGATATGCTGGGGGCCTGCAGTACTTTAGAGCAATAGGCTACACCTGTGCCTCTATGAGGTTGGTTTTCCACATGTGATTTTACGCACACCAAGTCTTACTTGACATTGGTGTGATGTGATCTAGGGAGGCGCATGCTGGATCTTCTGCAGATTTACGCTAGAATGCGACATTGATGAATGTCTCAAAACAGAGATCTAGCTATCATAGATGCAGTAGGGGCAGTGACACAGGGATCTGGGGTATAAAAGGCGCTTCCGTACCCCCAAAATTATTTTACTGCCCAGCAGAGTGGAACATTACTCTTACTTGTATTGTAGATTATGTCATTGCACAGAAATAGTGCCAACCTTCGGAAACAATTGATTGACATAAAATGGGGGAGAGAGGGCAGCATTACTGAGACCGTAGTCAATGCCAACAAGCTGTCCTACCACTTGAAACACCTTTTTCCCATAGGATGGGGCCCCTGGGAGCACACTCTGCCATTGGGTTAAACCTGTGAGGTAGCATGAGAGAAGATCTTAACCCATGGGTCCTCTGGGCCTTTCATGCTAGTTCATGTCAGTGCAAGTCCATTGTGTGAGAGCTATTTACAAACTCCCTTCTCCTGGATGCAATATTTGCTATTGGCGTCCTTCATCAGCGAATCAAGGCTCTTCATTGCATACATCGCAGCACACTACCCTGGCAAAAAAAAATATAGCCCTCAGTTACATTACATCTGACCTATATAGGGTTTCAGGTTCACCCTAGCCCAGCGTTCCATTCTTACGAGTTTCGTAAATAGCGTGACTTTTCTAAATTGGTTAATAGTATCTCCTGTTACTTGCAGTGCGAAATTAAACTGTAGCTACTATATAAAAACAAACATTTGCAAAGCTAATAGGTTTCACCTCTACGAAAACTATTGGTTTTGTCAATGATTTTAGATATGTCACACAGCAGCGCTAGCCTCTGTGCAGCATATCTTAAAGTTTAAAAAAGAAAACACTATAACGTGACCAGCAATGACTGCACTAAAGCTTAGTGGTGACCATGTTATAGTGTTTTATTTTTATTTTAAGACTTGCTGCTATGTCATATGTCTAAACAAACATTGACAAAACAAAGAGATTTTGTAAAGGCGAAATCCATTGGCTTTGCCAATGTTTGTTGTCACACATATTCAATCCACTAAAAATGTACTGCAAAACACAGGATTACCAACATAATATTTAATTATCCTACAAGCTTAGACCCATTACCATCTTATACTACTACTCTGCCTCAGAACCACTGCACTATTATCCCTTGGCCTGATCTCCCTTGCTCCCAGTATCTCCAATAAACCCCACCTCTGCATTACCATTTCACATCACACACAAAACTACAATAGAAGAGCATATTACTACTCAGTACGTTGACACACCACACCACAATTGCACTACCCACCCATGCTTACACTACCACTTGAAGTACCCCACAAACATCCATCATTATGATACCTCTAGAAATCAGCAAGTATACTACCACCTCACACTACTCTCACCCACAGTACTGCACTACTTCATATCACAAGTCTATTATTTCATACTACCAAACACAACCCCACCATTATGCAACATCCCAAACCACACTCCCATGCACCCATTCTGCCACAGCACCATTGTGAATGCAGAAATTAGCACTAATAATTATTTAGCATATACTTTGAACATATAAGATGCATTAACGTTGAAATAACGAATAACCTAAAATGTGTTTCCTTATTGGCCACCATCAAATGCGAAAACGTGTGTTTGTGCTTTGAAAATAATGTACTAATGCTGTATTAAGCTGAATGTCACTTTAAATGGTAAAATTAATGGTTGAAATAATATGAGCATTTCCTGTTTTCTGCTGGGCCTCAAGCAGATGAGGTTACAGCGAGAAACTGTTTATCTAACAGCGTACCCACAAACAGATGTTCTTACGTCTGCGGTATAACAAACTTCTTTTGTTTAAGTCACAAGTTTGTTCTGTGTATGTATTAAGGAAATGTATTTCTCTCTAGAAATGGAGTGACACAAGAATGTTTCCACATCTTTGTAAATATCGTCTGGCAACAGCGTATCTTGGAATGGGTAGAACAAAAGGCTCTACTGACAGCTGTCGGAAGCAAGACTAAGAAGCTACAATCAGTATCGTTTGGAGTTAAGTAAATGAAGAAGCATCAATGTCTTGCCAATGCTTATTGTGTCTTTTCTAATGCATTTCCAATATCTAATGTTTTTCTGATTGGATGTTCTTTCTTCACCTGATGCCTTTGACCAATAGAAAATATTCATGTATTTTAATTTAATGAACAGCTCACTGAGAGCTGGGGTTCATTGTTCTTGAGCCAATCATCATTGGTTCTTATTAAGTTTATGGTGATTTGTCACTCTGACATTTCATGCTTTGCCAGTCTACTGACGTCCGGGTTCTTTATTATTTTCTGTGTTTATTATGCCTGTTCACATACTGAACTAATGTTCTGTCGGTTTAGTGATCTTATAGTCGAAATTCTAAACCGCCCCCTTTAACCTGCTCTACCCTAAAGCTCACACTGCTCTCCCCCTGATGAAGCTATAGCCGCACTGCTGACCTTCCTTAGGGATAGATAATTATGCTTGATCTATGTATTGTTATTTGTGTTTTATTTTTCAGGTGCCAACTGTTACTGTTTTAATACTGCTGATTATGTTGATAGTGCCATAGTTAGATGTTTTCCAAATTAGTGTTACTAAAACTTTTGCCCACCATGCTAAAGCTAATCTGAGGTTAGTGAGGTGTTTCTTTATGCCTATGAACTGATGTTAATTTGCTTGCTGAACAAATGTATTATATATCTCTTTCTCAAATATTGCTGCTATTAATGAGTGTTTTCGCTGTTGAGATTGTCGTTCTTGTTGCATTGTTCAAGTTAAGATACTTTAGGCGATGTGGACAGCCTGTGATGTTTCTTTATTATTTGATGTTGAGACTAATTTTCGGGACCTTAGTGTTCTTAATATAGGGGAATAAACGTTTTAATTGGTACCAATGGTCTGGTTATTTGTTTGCAAATTGGTCATGGTGCGTTCTTTACTTACTCTTTACTATTATTTAATTGTTTATTTTTGATGTGTGTTACAAAACCGTACAATATCAATTTAAGTGAGTCAAAGGTTTGTCGACCTTTTACAAGGATGAATGCTTATTATTTTAACACAAAATAGATAGGCCTATGCCGCGCTAACACCATACAACCAAACAGTGGCAGCACGCTACCAACGCAATACAATTATCATCCCTTACCTCAAAACAGCATGTGTTCACCCACCATCACACTCGAGTTCTACTCTGTATGTGACACATCCACTATGTTTCTTCTAAAGATACCACCCACCAACACCACTCTGCCAAACGCTGCTACTATTCTACCAATTGCCACCATCGCAATACCACCATCACTAAGGCTAATCAACAAAATACACTCCCTACCATGGTATCACCACCCCTTACTATTCTTTTACAAAGTAGCACCACTACCATTGCCTGAAATTATACTAAGATCTCAACACTCTGCTATTCAAAATGACTGCAGTTGAGGTCCAGCAATAATAGAATAAAACAACTGCACATTTCACCTACAGAAATAGCACAATATAACAAGAGTGCAAACAAGAATTTAGCACATCAATGCCCTCATTACAACCGTGGTGGTAAATGCCACCTACCGCTGTGATGACGGACGCCAACATACTGTTACGACCCACACTGAGAATTCCACCACTAAACAGACACCCACACAAGTCCGCCACACCAAAGGTCAGTGATAAACTGGCGATAGCAAAACCTTCACCATTACGCCAGCAGGAATATGCCCAGAGTATCATGACCCATGAATCACCGTGGCGGTCTTTCAACCGCAGTGAACCATTGGCATTATGAAGTGCTAGAATGTCACTTACAAATTGAAGACAAAATTTGTCAGAGTCAGTTGGTCATCCCATCCCATATTCGAGACTGAGCTTCCTAGGACCACGCTAGCATCAACCAAGGAGGTATTGTTGTTTTTTCCTAAGTCCAGCGGGAACACCTACCCCGCGCAGCGCGCCTGTATACCACTGTAGAATTTGTCTTCAATTTGTAAGTGACATTCCACGCCTTCATAATTTTTTGAATAGGAGAAGTAGTTTTCTGGGTCCTGACGAAGCGTCACAGGATCATTTATTGACCAAGAAAAGACGCGAAACATGTTGACCATAAATAAGACAGGATTAGGCATACTACCCTTCCTTCTTCATAGAGTATAGTGGGACATTATTCCCACTAAGACTCCCGATATATTTTTAATCTTGGCCTGAACCTTTTTTCTGATTCATTAAAGTGATGTTTTAGGCTCTGAGCTAATTTTATTTTGCTTACACTCTCCTTCACTCACTCACCCTTTTCTCTTTCTCAGTCAGTTCTCGTTCCAGACCTCCATTTGGCGATTGGCCTTCGGTTAAGTACCAGCCCTACTTCTGGGTGGTCCGCCAGACATTGCAGCACCGGTCTGACGAGGAGACAGCCCAGTGATGAAACCTGTCACCCAATTGAATGCTTGAGGGCTCTCCTGATATCAATCATGTATCTTCGCCCCTATCTTCCTATGTAGTTAATAGGTTTTTTTGTCTTTTGGAACAGTGCACTTTTCTATATAACAGGTAAATTCGGGAGACCGTGAACTGGACCAGTAATCTCCCTGTCCCTCATTTGTATTTAGTAGTTAATGATAATGTGTCTGTCCTCCATTGTCGCAAGGTCCACCATGGGTCTGTACAGCGTAGGATGCCGCCATCTCATATTCTGCCTCAGCGATTGAAGCTTATGGAAGAGAACGGTGAGCAGAAGGTCATATTCACACATCTATTGCACTAATGATGACTTGTTTACTTTACAGAAACAAAATGTGATTCAGACAATCAGATGCCATGCCAATGTCTGCTGTGACGCCATTAGGTGCTATGCCCTTTGCCCCCCCCGAAATGACGGTTGCCTGACCTATGAGGAGGGACAGTGGAAATGAGATAATTGCGTTGGCGTTGTGCACCATCGCAGTAGGCGGTCGATGACCGCCGTGCAAAATTGCATAGGTTATTATTGGGCCCTATGGGCTCCAGGAGCCAATGGCGATGTACGCCAGCGGTGACGGTACGCACCGCCGCAGACATGACTGCCATTTTCTCTCTGTTCACTCACTTGCTACCTGACCTTCAACAGTAGAGAACCTACACTGCAAGTGCTGCTGTGACCTGTGTCTGGAAGCGACAATGGCTTATGTGTCTGGGGAAAGGGCCCCTGCCTTCACTGCGGAGGAGTTGGAGAAACTGGTGGATAGGGTCCTCCCCCAGTAAACGTTACTCTACGTCCTCCAGACAAACAGATGAGTATACTGTGACCATGATAAGTGGGCCATGAATAAAGGGATCGACCTGGCCAGAGTGCAACATATATTGTGGGGAATGTATGTGCATCAGGGGATGGGTGGGATCTGGTGGGCAATGAGTCTGACAGTCTAGACGGGTTACTAATTCCCTTTTCTGCTGTCTTTTCCCTGCAGGTCAGTGCCCAACAGAAAAAGGGTATTTGGCGTGCCATCGCCAAGGACGTGCGGACCCGGGGGGTCTTTGACAGGCAGAGCACCCACTGTCGCAACAGGTGGGAGGACCTGAGCATCTGGGCAAAGAAGATGGGAGAGGCCCAGCTGGGGCTGGCCTCCCAACGAGGAAGGGGTGCCCGTGGCACCATGACCCCCCTGATGTTCCGCATCCTGGCGGTGGCGTATCCAGAGTTGGATGGGCACTTGAAGGCATCACAGCAGCCACAAGGGGGTGAGTACTGAATCTTAAACTTGACTTTGCGTGTTTTAGGAGGTACCTGGGTGGGGGATGTGGGCTGTGGGTGCCCCTAGGCCAGGGCACACATGGCAGGGTAGGTCCCTTGTTGGGCAGGGTCTGGAGCACTCCTACCCCGATAGTGTTAGTGGGCACCTACTACTGGGCAGGGTCCTTTGGGTTTCTGGTGTGCAGATTATGGTGCTAGGCATTGTACTCCATGGGCTGGTGACTGTCTTAGTAAATGGTTGGGCATGGCCTAGTGCATAGGGCTGCTCTCTGTGTGTTGTGTATGCCAACGGTAGTGGTGTGGCTGGCATTGACCAAGTGTATCCTCTGTCTCTCCCCCCCTTTTTGTTTTGTCACCCTGTCCCTGCGTGCATTAGCATCATTTGGGGGAGGAGCTGAGGCACCGGCGATGGAGGGAGCTGCATCCCACATGGGCCTGGAGGCCGAATCCACCAAGGGTGAGGGCACCAGTGGGACGGAGGGCGAGGGGAGCACCACGACGGGGACAGGAGGGAAGACCACAGACAGCAACTCCTCATCCAATGGAAGCTCCCTGGCGGTGATGGACACCTCTGTGCCCACCCCAACAACAGGTACATCCACCACCCCCCCCTACCAGCACCGCCCTCCCAGCAGCCCCTCAGCATGTTTCCTGTGCGCGCTCACCCAGGAGGGTGGGCATCTCCTTTGCCCCAGGCACCTCAGGCCCGCCCCAGTCAGCCCTGCTGCCCTCAGTGTGAAGGTTATTGACCTCCTGAGATCCCTCACTGTTGGGCAGTCAACCATACTGAATGCCATCCAGGGTGTCGAGAGGCATTTGCAACAAACAAATGCATACCTGGAAGGCATTCACTCTGGTGTGGCGGCCCAACAGAGAGCATTTCAGGCTCTGGCCTCCGCACTGATGGCAGCCCTTGCCCCCTGTATCTAGCCTCCCCTCTCCAACTTCCTGTACCCAGTCCCAATCGCCTCAACCCCAGCCTATCCCAAACACACTTTCAGACCTGCATTCACCCAAATCACCACACAAAAGTGGCTCAGGCAAACATAAGCACCACACTTCATCTCACAGGCACTCACACAATCACCATACCCATGATTCAGACACACCAACATCCACTGCCTCCACTGTGTCCCTCTCCTCCTCATCATCCACCTCCCTCCCAGCATCATCTCCCTTCACACCTGCATGCACTACATCATCATCCACTACCTCCATCACCAGAACGCCCATCACAACACACCCCTCACAAGCAGTCACCACCCGCACAACCATATACACGTCCCCTGTGTTCTCTCCCACTGTGTCTGTGACCCCTCCTCCCAAAGTACACAAATGCAAGCACCCACCCACCCAACAGCCATCCACCTCACAACAGCATCCAGCCCATTCACCTTCACCCAAAGTCAGCAGACAGACACCTCCTACAACCACTCCCTCTCCATCTTCCCGCCCAGTGTGTCTAAAAAACCTTTCCTGGCAAACATTAACCTGTTTTCTACACCTCACCCCCCTGTCTTCCCCTTGGGCCAAGGTGTCCAAAACCCAGGCCAGCACCTCAGCCACCAATTCAGCGTCCGCTGTGGCCTCTGCAACTCCCAGAGGCTCAACTCACTCACCCTTTCCTTGGCAGGATGAAGCACACTGGGCACCAAGCCCCCTCCAGAACCAGTGGAGATATGCATCCACTCACCTTTTCCTTGGCAGGATGAAGCAGACTGGGCACCAAGCCCCCTCCAGAACCTGTGGAAGAAGCCATCCACTCACCTTTTCCTTGGCAGGATGAAGCAGACTGGGCACCAAGCCTCCTCCAGAACCAGTGGAGAGATGTATCCACTCACCCAATCCTTGGCAGGATGAAGCAAACTGGGCATCAACTCCCTCCAGAACCAGTGGAAGAAGCCATCCACTCACCCTTTCTTTGGCAGGATGAAGCACACTGGGCACAAGCCCCCTCCAGAACCAGTGGAGAAGCCATCCACTCCAGAGACTGTGGCTTTGCCGTCCCCAGGACATTGCAGTGGGCAGGGAATTCCCTCCAGGAGCAGTGGCGTTATTCCATCTTTCGGCTCAGGTACCCCCCTTCCCCATCCCCCTGAGGTGCCTGTGTGTTTATGACCTGATCACCTGCGGTGTGCTCTCCCTATTGAAGCAGGAGTCAAGTGTGAGCTTGGCCCATGATTTTTGGCCCAGTGGCCCAGGGACATTTGGAAAGGACAATGTACGGCCTTTTGTACATATTATAAATATTTGTAAATACTGGTTTTATATTTGTTACCTATATCTACCTATTTCTAATATATCACTGATTTGACTATATTCCTTTTGTCCTTGAGTTCTTCCAGGGGGTTACGGGGTTGTAACTGTAATGTTGCTGCATGTGTTTGTGTGTATGGTGTTGTGGGTGAGGGTGATGGTGGGGGTGTTGCGTGTTGCATGTGTGTGTGTCACTCTCTTTTTCCTCCCCCCCTCCCCTGTGTGCAGTACTCACTGTGGTCGTCGCCGCAGCCTTTTATATTCCTGATGTATGAGGAGGTAGACCAGCATGGGCAGGACCTGTAACTCGGGCTCCATGGCGTCTTGGTTCTTTGTTGAGTTTTGAGAGGTGAGCATTTCCCTTCTAAACACTGTTTCTCCATGCTTTTGATGGCGTTGGTACCACCCTGGAAAAGCTGGCGGATTGGCAGGTTGTAATGGGGTGGGTGATACATTGTCGTCCGCCTGTCTGTTGGTGGTGAACACCGCGGTGTTTGTTGCTATCTCCGCGGCGGTCGGAGTGTTAAAGTGGCTATCTGTGTTGGCGGTTTCCGCCGTGGTCGTGATCCCATTTTTTTACTGACACCTGTTGGCGGCATTACCTCTGCTTTAACACCGACCGCCACGGTTGTAGTGAGGGCCTAAGTAACAACAATAGCACAACTTACATATCTAAAACACGAACACATGGAACAACACAATGCAATAAATCATCACAAAACAAAACAGACACAACAGAACAGAAAAGCAGAAAATCCCTATGCACAAAATAATGGACAGCAACATAAAGCAACACAAAACATACAGCTCTGCACAACAAACCACACTATACAATAGTAGACAACAACACAATAACAACACAACAGCAATACAACTAGAACAGCATACAACACAATGTAATATTGCACACAACCACAGTAATATTATCAGACAATACAACTTATAAACAGACTATACACAAAATATAGCAAAAACTACTCAGCACACTAACAAAACATACCACTAGACAACTGTACACAACAATAAAACAACAGCACTTCAAAAAAGCATGACAACACAAAACAGAAAGTAACAGCACCACAACACAAACAATATAATCACAATAACAGGACAGCACAACAACATAAACACAACAGACCATACCAAGAAAACAGACAAAACAATAATTACAGAACAACACATTATATTGTGCACATAAAATAATAAAAAACAGACAACTAATTAAACAGCAACACAGCAATAATACCACAACAAACAAAAATACAGCGCAATAACCCACAAGACACAAGCACAACATACAATACAACAACATCAACACAACATACCAACAAAACATCCTAAAACAACTGCTCAAAACTATTACAAATACTACACAAAAATAAAACATCTGTTTGCTACAGAAGGTTGATATTAGACTGGTTTGCGCTCAGTGTGTGGTTGTGACGAGCACTCATGTGTAGTTGACTATGACAGCTAAAAGGAGTATGAGCTGCCCATTTTAGGAGTAATATGGCATCTCTGACGATTGTCACCCAGAGCAGAATGCAGGCCCTAGCATAATTGTAGCTGTTTGTATACTGTTGACTCTCAAGATAGAGTGGTAAACTCCTCTAACCTAATGTTGGTCCTGACATTATACTGGCAATCTTAGCATCATGGCGATAATTCGTCATAGAAAGTGTTCGTCCTTGGCATGTTTGTGCTCAACAGAAGCACAATGGCATAATGGCGGCAATTCTTTACATATTGATGACATTCTTTGCACGGTAGTAACGCCTCCTGTGAAGTGCTCAGACTGGCATAACGGTGTTTATTCTTTTTATCTGTGGTCATTGTTGGCACAGTGATTTCCAGTCAGGATGTAAAGCTTGAATTAGCATATTGTTGATATTTCTTGGCATTTTAATAAAACTATCAAGCATATCACTTGCGCTTCAGTGTATTCCTCTAGAAAGGATTCCTGTAACCTATATGCATCCTCCTAGCGCTCATTCACTTATTCATCCAGCCATGGATCTATTCACTCACTTACTGAGCTACTCATATTCGCACTATCCTATTGAATCATTCAACCATACACTATACACTCAGTAATCCATTAATGATCCTTGCGCTCGGTCCATCCACGCATTTACACATCCATATAAGAATATAGACATTCTCACATTCAAAGATTCCTGCACGCAAGCACTCATTGATGTCAATCATTGAAGAAGCTAATTTATTTGGCAAATAGCCAGAACCATTGTCATTGCCAATTATATTTCGCTCTGTATGTGTGAAATCTATGTAGTTGCATTTCTTAAATTAAACCTCTGTATTTTAAAAATCATTTGTAACAGTTTTGAAAGAATAAATAAGCATGCTAAAATACAAATACATTTATTTACTCAGATAATGCGCTAAACAGGTGACATTTTCATGCAATGGAATCAAATATTTCTTGCAGAATAATCTGAGTTTGCCATTCCACATCATTATAATAGGCGTCAATATGCTGTACACTCAAAGTGAATTATTACTGCATTTCTAAGGTGAAGGAATTATCCTTAACATTAAAGTTTGATACAGTGCTCTACTTAATAGCGCAGTGCACCATTTTGCCTCTCAAGCATGCTGCGCTTGACACACAGTCCTTTCTGATGTATAAACCATGCTGGGATGAGAACCGCTTATTCGTCTCTCTTGGAGTAATTTATTGCAATTTTACTGAACATCCTTTTTTTCCAAAATGCTCTGGCAGGAATGACACTAATTCACCGTTACCCTCTCATAGCTGTATAATAGTACTTCATGTGGGACGGATATGCCTTTCGTGGTATTATGTTGGACATTTAATTTGAGCAAAATCCGAGTCATTCTGTAAAAAAACAAAATGCAGAGAATGCTTGAATTTTACCTCCAAGAGCCACGGCAATATAGACAGACATTTATCAACTTGCATGAAATGCTTAGATTTACCCAGCAATTAGAAGACCTAGAATGTTAAATTTAACTACTGCTGTTTGATTGCATTCTAAGGGGCGTATTTATACTCCGTTTGCGCCGGGATTGCGTCGTTTTTTTTGACGCAATTTCGACGCAATACTAACTCCATATTTATACTTTGGCGTTAGACGCGTCTAGCGCCAAAGTCCATGGAGTTTGCGTCATTTTTTAGCGTGGACACCTACTTTGCGTTAATGAGATGCAAGGTAGGCGTTCAAGTCTAAAAAATCAACTCCGAGGCATGTGCGTCGGATTTATACTCCCGGGCAAAATTCACGCCCGGGAGTGGGCGGGTAAAAAAAAATGACGTACGGCCGCTTTTGCGCCGTTTTTTAGCGCCTGCAAAAGGCAGGCGTTAAGGGACCTGTGGGCTCTGAAGGAGCCCAGAGGTGCCCTCCCATGCCCCCAGGGACACCCCCTGTCACCCTTGCCCACCCCAGGAGGACACCCAAGGCTGGAGGGACCCATCCCAGGGACATTAAGGTAAGTTCAGGTAAGTGTTTTTTTTTTTTTTTTTGTGGCATAGGGGGGCCTGATTTGTGCCCCCCTAGTTGCCACTATGCCCAACGACCATGCCCAGGGGACAGAAGTCCCCTGGGCATGGCCATTGGGCAAGGGGGCATGACTCCTGTCTTTGCTAAGACAGGAGTCATTTCTATGGGGGTTGGGAGTGAAAAAAAATGGCGCAAATCGGGTTGAGGCGAAAAAATTGCCTCAACCTGACTTGCCCCATTTCTTGACGCCCAAGCTCCATTTTCCCCTACGCCGGCGCTGCCTGGTGTACGTTGTTTTTTTTAATGCACACCAGACGGCGCCGGCGGCTAACGCCGGCTAACGTCATTCAATAAATACGGCGCCCGCATGGCGCTTCAGAATGGCGTTAGCCGGCGCTAATTTTTTTGACGCAAAACTGCGTTACCGCAGTTTTGCGTCAAAAAGTATAAATATGGGCCTAAGAGTGCAAGAGGGTGAAATGACATAGAACAGACAGGTACAGTTGCTGTCTGTCTGTTTGATGTGATTAGGCGGGCGTGTGCTATAAGCCTTATCACCCACATGCTGTCTGGCATTGAGCTACGTTAATTGCCCATCCTCTCATTTTTTGCCCTCCCATTTCTCTTTTACTGGTATTGTAAGGTAGGCAAATCAGGGTAATTAACAATATTTAATATCCTGTGAGTAATTGACGTAAGGTCTCATCTATGTGTAATATTCCAACGAAAACCACAAAAATGCTTCCCACCAATGAAAAGTCAAGGTTTAAGGAACGCCCAACACAGTGCAGCCAAAATGCTCCCGCAGTGTACAGTAATCCTATCTGAACGAAGACGAAGTAATGCTCATTCTAGGTTAGTCATTGAAGACAATGACTAGAAGAGCCGTTCTATCTCAAAGTCCACTATTCTTAACAAGCCTTGGCACAGCCTGTAGGTTTCACCTATGCAAGAACTATTGACTTTGCCAATGTGTTTTAGCCCTGTTGGATACCAATGTGGCTACTGTTTTGCATGGCTAAATGTTAGTGGCTTAGAGGAGCTTGGCAAGGAGCATGGCATGGAGTGTCATAGAGCAGAATGGTGGAGTGGAGTACAGTGCTGTAGAGTGAAGTGCCAGAGAGTGTTGTGTATTGGAGTGCATTGTGTGGAGTCACGTAGAATGGCATACCCTGGAATGGCATACAGTAGAGTGGACTGACGTAGTGTGCGTTGCCATAGAGTGTTGAAGAGTACAGTGGTGTAGAGTGCAGTGGCATAGGATTCAGCAGCATACAATGCAGCATCATAAAATGAAGGGGCATAGATTAGAGTGGTGTATAGTAGAGTGCAGTGGTGCAGAGTGGAGTGTCCCCCAGTAGAGTAGAATTGCATAGAGTGCAGTGGCATAGAGTGCATTACCATAGAGTACAGTGGTGTAGAGTAGAGCGGCACAGAGTACAGTGGGGAAGTGTGGTGCAGAGTGGGGTGGCATAGAGTTGAGTGATGCAGAGGGCAGTGGAACATAGTACAGTAGCATATACTGCAGTGGCATGGAGTGCAGAGTAGAGTTGAGTGGCATACAGTGCAGTGGTGTAGAGTGGTGCAGAGTAGCATATAGTGGTGCAGAGTAGGATATAGTGCCATGGAAGGTAGTGGCATAGAGTGCAGAGGTTTAGAGTGGAGTAGCATATAGTGAAGTAGTGCAGAGTAGAATGGTGTAGATTTCAGTATCAGAAAGTGCAGTGTTGCAGAGTGTCAGAGTGTAGTGGTGTAGATTGGAATAGAGTGACATAGAGAACAGTGGCATAGATCATAGTGATGCAGAGTAGAGTGCAGGGGCGCAGAGCGCAGTTGTGTAGAGTGCATTGGTGTAGAGTGCAATAGTTAAGAGTAGAGTGGTGTAGAGTTCAGTGGCATGGAGTGGGTGGCACAGGGTAAAGTAGAATAGAGTGAAGTGGCATAGAGTAGATTGTTTCAGAGTACAGTGAAGAGACGTAGAGAGGAGTGATGCAGGATAGAGTGCAGTTCGTAGAGTGGCATTGAGTGTAATGGTGTACAGTAAAGTGGCATACAGCAAAGTGGTGCAGAGTAGATTAGAGTGGAGTACAGTATATATGAGTAGAGTGCAGGAGCATGGAGTTGAGTGCTATAGAGTAAAATGCATTGGGGTAGAGTGTATTGGCATAGAGGGCAGTGTTGTAAAATGCAGTGCTGCAGAGTGGCGCCGAGTACAGTGGCATAGAGTGGAGTTGTACAGAGCAGATTGGTGTGGCCTAGACTGGAGTGGTGTAGAGTGCAGTGGCAGAGAGTGCAAGGTGTAGCGTAGAATGGCGAAGAATGCATTGGCATAGAGTAGAGTGGTACATGGTAGAGTAGAGAGGCATATCATGAAGCGGCTTAGAGTGCAGTGGTGTAGATTGCAGTGGTGCAGTGTACAGTGGCATAGAATGGTGTAAAGTGGAGTGGTGCATTGTAGAGTCGAGTGGCGTGGAGTATTCATGGTGTGGTAGCACACAGCCATTACAGACAACACATTTTCAATTGGAATTACCATTACATTTCCACAGACATACAGTTTTACTGATAAAACTATGCAGTGCACAGACAAATATGTGTAGAAGTTTCATCACCTAGTGTAATGATTTGTTTTGATCATATTGAAGTATTTGTTTACAACACACTTCAGAAATAACAAAAGAAATGCTCATTTGTGTTCCTCATTCTGATGTGTTCTGAAATACTTACACAGTTCATTTAAATGTTGCTGTGTATTAGAAAAAAACTATTTCCTACCCCCACTATCCAACAAGATTGTCACATAAATCCTCTCACTTTCTCCAGTCAGAGAAAGGTAAACAACCTCCCTCGAAAGACAGTATGTGACATTTGACTTCAGTGTTTGAAGGCAGAGCAAATTTGCAAAAGCATGATTAAGAAGCCTGTTTACAAAAAGGGGGACTCTGAAGGGTACTGTAAATAAGGTTTGGGGAAGGTAAGGTAAGAATTCAAGCTGGCCAGCCTAAAACAAATAGAGTTAGCAAACGGAAAGCAAGAAAATGTGAGTTACCAACCACAAAGCAAACGGCTAGCAGTAGGCAGAATACATTCCCAGGTCAGCTTTCTGAATGTCCCCAAGATGTCTTTAGCAAAGCAGACAGCTTTGTTTTCTGGTAGGCTGAGACCTGAAAAGGGTGCAAACATTTAATGTTACAAAAAAATGGCATGAGGCATGCAGCACGTGGATGTGAATGCATGAAACAATCCATTACATAAAACCCCATGCACTCAAGATCTTCTGCTTGGAAAGAGATGAATAATTATCAGATACTGAATGACATTTCATCAAAGGGGATTAGGAGAATTCTGAGTTACAGGGATACAGCAGGACACCTCTTTTAGGTCCTTGCAGTGTCTGAAGACAGGAGCTTAGATAGAAATTTGAAGATTGAAGACTCAGCGGTTTATGAAATGCTCTTTAACTCGGTGGAGCAAGTTATAAAAATTCCCCCACTTAATATTATAATAATTTTAAATTCAACAATGGCTTTTCCGCCTTGAATTTCTTGGGTTCCTGGTGGCCCTTTCAAATGGTGCCATTTCATAAATAGCTCTTATGCGGACCTCATACGCGGACTCTTTAGCATTTATAGAAGGCACTTCACACCAGCTGAGTAATAGGCAACTGACCACACAATTCTATGAAAAATGAAAAAAAAGTCTTTCCGCTTGACCTTCCAGGATCAAGCTCATTTTATTTGCACAGTAACCTATACATACCACTTCTAAACTAAGCTAAACATTGCGCAATCTCTCGCCTAACATCCAACCAAACACAAGCAACCAAACAAACAACAAACATAGGCCCTCATTATGACCCTGGCGGTCGGTGATAAAGTGGCGGTAATACCCCCAACAGGGTGGCGGTAATTTCTGTCAAATTATGACCATGGGTGTGATATCTCCGATAGATGGCCAATGTATCACACCAACCACCAGGGTGGAAACAACAGCCACCACGGCGGTAGCCACCTACAGCCAGGCGAAAGACAAAGTTCTACCCACCATATATTGAGACACAATTCCACCACCTTTTCCACAGTGGTACCAACGGCATCAAAAGCCTGGCGGAAACAAATCAGAGAAGTGAAAGGACTCACCATTGGAGACACAGGTAAGAACCACGCCACCATGGAACCCAAACTTCAAGTCTTTCCGATGATCTTCTATATTATGCTCCACCTGGAACACCAACGCCGGCGAAGACAATGAATGTGAGTACAGATGCCTAGCACACAAGGGAGAGGGGGAGGAAAAAGTGAGTGACACACACACACCACACCCACCCGACATACAAACACCATACACACAACCATATGCACTAAAAAGACAATCTGACCACGATAATCTGCAGAATAATGCAAAGATAACAGGAGTTTACGAAAATGATTGTAATCAGTCCAACAATAAAATGTAAAATCCTACTTGGCCATGATACAGATCTGTACAAGTATATAAAAAAGGGACACTACCCTATTCATAGTGCAAAGGGCCCACAAGGCCACAGGGCACAGTCCAAGGCCCCATTCAAATCCTGAACCAATCCAGATAGAACACTGCAGGGTCATCAGTTGTCAAACAGGTAGGCACCTCAGGGAGGGGGGGGGGCTCAGCTGGATTCAGGAACAAGCCAACTGGTTCTGGAGGGGGCAACATGCCCATTGCTTTGTCAAGGGGAGTGTAAGGCCACAGTGTCTGGAGTGGGTGTCTTTCCCACTGGTTCTGGAGGGGACAACATGCCATTGCTTTATCCTGTGGGGGCAGGCTGCACAGCAGCCCCTGGAGGCTGGACTATATGGCGTCCACCGGCGGTGACAGCTGCACTGTGGTAGTGGTTGTGGGAGGCTCCTGCTCAGTCCCTGCACCTTTCGATGGCTGCACTGTGGTGATGGTTGTGGGAGGCTCCTGCTCAGCCCCTGCAAACTCTAATGGCTGCACTGTGTTGGTGGTTGTGGGAGGCTCCTGCTCAGCTCCTGCACCCTTCGAAGGCTGCACCGTGGTGGTGGTTGTGGGAAGCTCTTGCTCAGCCCCTGCAGCCTCTAATGGCTGCACAACCATGGCTGGCAGTTGGGGTCCTATGACAGCTGGTGGTGGTGGTGGTGGTGTTTGGCTGGCAGCTTCCGCTGGTGTAGCTTGCCTCCTCCACTCCTGCACATGGGTTGGGGATCCCTTACCCTTCCTGGCACTGGTTGATGGGATCTTCCTCCCTCTGCCTGGTGATGCAGTCTCTTTCCCCTTCTTTCCAGCTGCTGCAGGCTCCTTTCCCTTCTTAGCAGCTGCTCCAGGCTCCTTTCCCTTTCCACCACGAGTAGGTGGTGCAACCACTGGGCCCGTGGACTGTTTGGCTGAGGTGCTTGGCTAGGTCCTTGCTACCCTGCCCATACGTGCAGGATGGGGGAGGAGAGGGGTAGGGAAGAGGTCAATCTGGAAAAGGAAAATCTTTTTAGGGATATTGGGGTGGGAAGAGGGAGGAGTAATGGGAGTGGAGGATGAAGGAGTGGTTGGATGT
This sequence comes from Pleurodeles waltl, assembly GCF_031143425.1. NCBI lineage: Eukaryota > Metazoa > Chordata > Amphibia > Caudata > Salamandridae > Pleurodeles > Pleurodeles waltl. Next base: position 213,799,650 of record NC_090450.1, on the reverse strand, counting down.
GTTTGTATGCTAGATTTAGGTGCGGGTGCATTGGCTGTATGCTGTTGTGAGGTGGATGGCTGTTGAGTGTCTGAGCGCTTGCGTTTGTGTACTTTAGGAAGGGGGTGGACATGGTGGGAGAGGACACAGGGGACACGTGCATGGATGTTGTGGAGGTGTCTGCCATTGAGGTGTGTGTTCTGCATGGTGTGGTGATGATGCTGGTAGTGGATATTGATGTACTGCATGCAGGTGTGAGTGTTAACGCAACTGGGTGGGAGGAGGAGGAGGGGGAGACAGTGGAGATAGTGGATGTTCTCCTGCCTGCACCTGAATAGTGTTTGTGTTAGTGCCTGTGGGATGAAGTGTAGTGCTTGTGTTTGCCTGTGACACTCTTGGGTGTTGTCTTGTGTGCATGCTCGTCTACCTGTGTGCTTGCAATGGGTTGGGGTTGAGGAGAATGGGACTGGGAAGTGGACGTTGGAGGGGGGACGGTTGAAACAGGGACAATGGCTGCCATCAGAGAGGAAGTCAGAGCCTGGATCGATCTCTGTTGGGCCTCAAATCCACTGTGAATGCCCTCCAGGAATGTATTAGATTGCTGCATCTGGGCTGCCAGCCCCCGGATGGCATTAACAATGGTTGTTTGCCCTACAGAGATGGATCGCAGGAGGTCAATAGCCTCTTCACTCAGGGCAGCAAAGCTCAATGGGGCAGGGCCTGAGGTGCCTGGGGTGAAGGAGATGCTCACCCTCCTGGGTGAGCGAGCACAGGCAACTTGCTGAGGAGCTACTGGGAGGGAAGTGCATGTACAGGGGGTGGCGGCTGTACCTGCAGCTGGGTGGTCACAGAGGTGTCCGTCACCACCAGGGAGCTCCCACCAGAGGAGGTATCAGACTCTGGGGGTTATTCCAACTTTGGAGGAGGTGTTAATCCGTCCAAAAAGTGACGGTAAAGTGACAGATATACCACCAGCCGTATTACGAGTTCCATAGGATATAATGGACTCGGAATACGGCTGGTGGTATATCCGTCACTTTACCGTCACTTTTGGGACGGATTAACACCTCCTCCAAAGTTGGAATAACCCCCACTATATTGTCTCCGCCAGTCTCTGCCGTGGTGCTCCCCTCGCGCTCCATCTCACTGGTGCAGACTCTGTCTCCAGGGTCATGTGGGATGCAGCTCCCTTTGTCACCAGTGCCTATGCTTCTCTGCAAGATGACGCTAATGCACATAAGGACATGGTGACAAAACAAGAAAGGGGGGAGAGAGTCAAAGGATACACAGGGTCAATGACTGCACCAACACCACCGTTGGCGTACACAGCACTCTCACACACAGGGAACAGTCCTACGCACTATGCATTGCACTCCCATTGAAATGGTTAGTCACTAAGGAATGAGGAGGGGCACACACCGCCAACTGCAGCACTCCTGGGACCCATGCAACCCTGCCCAGGAGTGAATTCTGAAAAGCTAGGTAAGCAGTATTTCCCACTCAAATCCTTAGCCACCAGAGTACCTACGTTGCTATGTTTGGCCTGCCCTAGGGGCACCCAAGGACACACAACTACCACCCAGATACCACTCCACCAGCGGTAAATGGTAATGATAGCCACTGTACTCACCCACTTGTGGCTGCTGTGATGCCCTCAAGCACCCATCCAACTCAGGGTATGCCACCACCAGTAGGCGGGCCATCAGGGGAGTCAGGGTCTGATGGGCACCCCTTCCTCATTGGTAGGCCATCCCAAGCTGGGCCTCTGCAGTCTTTCGTGCCCAGCATCTCATGTCCTCTCACCGTTTGCGACAGTGGGTGCTCTGTCTTCCATAGACCCCCAGGGTCCGCACCGCTTTGGTGATGGCGCACAATATTCCTTTCTTTTGATGGCCGCTGACATGACAAGGAAATATAGACAGGAGAACACCATTAGACAAAGAGTCCAGCCTGTCACAGATTTGGCCCACCATACCCGTTTGCATCACCATTGGCACACACATAGCCCAGCCCACAACATGTACACCACCAAGAGGACATCCATCCACCCCCTTACACGAGGCCTTCACACACAACTCCAAGCATTCATGCCACATGCATTGTGCACAAGGTATATTCACCTGTTGTTCTGGAGGCCCATATAGCAGTCCGTACTGGGGTAGTACCCCATCCACCGTTGCTCACACTCCTCAGAAGTGAAGGCTGGGGACCTTTCCCCAGTCACCCAGGCCATGTTAGGTTGAAGACACAGGTTACAGCAGCACATACAGTGTAGGTCCTCTCCTATGGAAGGCCAGAAAATAAGAGAGGAATCTGATAGAAAATGGCGGTCACGTCTGCAGAGGTGCATACCGTCATACCTGGCATAGATCACCATTGGCCACTGTACACCATCGGGCACAATATTAACCAATGAGGAATTGCACAGCGGTTTACGACCGCCTACCACCACGGCGCACAACGTCAGCAGCATTACCTTACTTCCACCTGTCCCTCCACACAGGACAGGCAGTCGCAATTTCAGGGGTATAGACATGCCTATCGATTATTGCTGCGTCACAGGATCAATAGGCACATACTTCACTAATTACACTGTCCCATTACATGTTTGCACATTGTGGACTGCTATTGTGGCTCCATTGTTCAGTTTGTGACAGCCTACTCCCTCTTGTGTCCCTTAGATACCTACCACTGCGGATGAATAGGAGATGGAGAGATACCCCTGCATGCAGACCCCTGGTGGACTTGGCTACCCTAGAGGACAGGCACATAATACTCACCTATAGTCTGGACAGGGCCACAATCACAGAGCTGTGTGCCCAATTGGAGCCTGATCTGATATCTGATATCCGTCACCGCACTGGGATCCCCCCTCTTGTGCAAGTGCTGTCAGTTATCCATTTCCTGGCAACTGGTTCTTTCCGAGTGGGCTTGGCAGCAGGAATGTCACAGCCAGTGTTCTCAAACGTGCTAACAAGAGTGTTGTCTGCCCTGATAAAACACATGTGCAGCCACATTGCATTTTCCCAGGTTGAGGATTTGGCCACTGTGAAGGCCGGACTCTATGCAATGGGACATATCCCCAATACAATTGGTGCAATTGACGAAACACATATTGCATTTGTACCGCTGCAAGAATGAACAGGTGTTAAGGAATTGTAATAGTTTCTACTTCATGAATGTGCAGATGGTGTGCTTGGTGGACCAGTACATCTCCCATGTCAATGCTAGGTTTCCAGGGTCGGTACATGATGCCTTTGTCCTGAAGAATAGCAGCATCCCAAGTGTGATATCCCAACTACAGAGGCACAGGATGTGGCTAATAGGTGAGCACTGGTCCCCACACAGTATATGATGGTGTATGCCTATGGTGTTGGCCATATAGGATAGTGTGTGGCTAAATGTTGTCCCTCAATATTTGCAGGTGACTCTGCTTACCCAAACCTGCTACTGACCCCTGTGAGGAATGCCAGGACAAGGGCAGAAGCACGTTATGATGAGGCACATGGGCAGACCAGAAGGATTATAGGAAGGACCTTTGGCCTCCTGAAGGCCAGGTTCAGGTGCCTCCATCTGAGAGGTGGATACCTGTGCTACTCACCCAAGAAGGTCCGCCAGATAGTAGTGGCATGCTGCATGTTGCACAACATGGCACTCGGACGGCATGTACCTTTTCTGCGGGAGGAGGGGACTGGAGATGCCCCTGTGGCAGCAGTGGACCCTGAGGACAGTGAGGATGAGGAGGCAGAGGATGAGGATGTGGACAGAACACCAGTGATATGTCAGTACCTCCAATGACACACAGGTGAGACAGTGCAACTTTACATTTCTATGAGTATTGTTGTGTTCTGTGTGGCATTGCCATGCTGGAATTACCCACTTCTTTGCCCTACTTACTGTTACCTCTGGATATTAATTTTGTAGATGTTGGTGACACATTCTCCTAGTGCGATCACAACAGCCACCTACAGGTCATTATTTCTATGCTCATTCTATGTACAGTTCATTTGCCGTGGCTGTAGCAGTTTCAATCAATACAAATTTACAATACATGAATTAATAGTAGTCGATTTTTATCCAAGGGTGTTTATTGTAGCGCTAAAATCTAGAGGGGAAAGTGGAATTGGATGGGGTGATGATGGAGGAAATTCTATGGTATTGTTCCATGCTGTTTGTAGCACAGGTGCATTGTCCATGGGGACATAGGAAGGGGAGCAATGGCAGTTCAAGGTGGACAAGGTGACTGAGCAGAACACTATGGGGACAATCAGGAGAGTCTAATTTCCTGGCGGTGGTCTTGGCAAGAGTCCCTGGCTTCTGTCTGGTTCGCAGGAAACATTTGCCGGGTGGTTCATCTTCTGCAGGGGGAGGGGTGCTGGTGGCCCTTTGGTCCTGTGGTGGGACCTCCTGGCCACTAGCAGCAGCAGAAGAGACAGGCTGTTCAGATGACTGGCTAGTGGTAGGTACCTTCTGGTGTGTCACTGCCTCCCTCATAATGTTGGCCACGTCCATCAGCATCCCTGCTATGGAGATCATGGTGTTGTTGATGGCCTAAAAGTCCTCCCTGATCCCCAATAGTGTCCCGCCTGCAGCCGTCTGTTCGCCTGCACATTGTCTAGGATCTAGCCCATCGTGTCCTGGGAATGGTGGTAGGCTCTCAGCATCTCAGAGTGCCTCCTGGAGAGTCGGTTCCCTGGTCCTGTGCTCCCCCTGGCACACAGAAGTCCTCCCAGTGTCTCTGTTAGCCTCTGCCACTGTCCCCAGGACTGTGTGTCCACTGCCACTGACCCCAGGTCCCTGATTGTCTTGGGGGTGAGGTGTGACCTGGGGTCCTTGTACAGGTAGGCACACAGCTGATTGACATGTCCTGGGGAAAGAGGTGTGGGTACGCTGGGTGGGTGCTGTGGTGTTGGTTCCTGATCGAGGAGGCTCTGTGGTGGTCTGTGACTGTTCTTGGGTGACTGACTGCCCAGTGGTACCTGATGGCCCAGGTAGATCGTCCAGAGTTACTGTCATCACTGTGGGCCTCTTCTGTTGGGGAACTGGATAGTGGTGGCACTTCCTCTCCATTGACATTGGCTGGGTTACCTGTGGGGATGTAAATGAGGTATTATGCTAAGGTGTCTGGCATTTGTCCTTCTGTAGCTTCCCCTCTGTTGTTGTTGTTCCCCTGCCAGCTTTTGCTTGTGTATGTTGGTATATAGAGATTATGTTAATTTTCCTATGCTGTGCATACTTTGGTGATGAGTGTCCATGCAGGGCTGGGAGGGGTGTCCATGCATTGGTACAGCATGCAGGGCTTGGAATTGGGATTAGTGTGACGTGACGGTGGAGTGTGTGGGATAGATTGTTGTGATGGGAGTGAGGGTGAGGGTGTGTGATGGCATGAAGGTATGGGGGTGATAATTGTTAAAAGTTGACTTACCAGTATCCAGTCCTTCTCCAACTCCGGCCAGGCCCTCAGGATGCAGTATTACCAGTACCTGCTCCTCCCATGCTGTGATTTGTGGGGGAGGAGGTGGGGGTCCACCACTAGTCCTCTGAATAGTGAGCTGGTGTCTTGCTGCCATGGAACATACCTTCCCCCGTAAGTCTTTCCGCCTCTTCCTGATGTCATCCCTTGTTCTTGGGTGCTGTCCCACGGCGCTGACCCTGTCCACGATTCTCAGCCATAGGTCCATCTTGCCTGCTATTGATATCTGCATTACCCGTGCTCCAAATAGCTGTGGCTCTACCCTGATAATTTCCTCCACCATGACCCTTAACTCCTCCTCAGTGAAACAGGGGTGCCTTTGTGGTGCCATGGGTGTTATGTGATGTGTGTTGGTGAGGGTGTGTTGGGTACTGTGTTCGGGTGTGTGATGTGGAGTGCGTGAGGGGTATATGGGTGTGAGTGGTGTGTGTGTCTAGTTGTGGCAGTGGTCTTGGTGTCTGTCTGGTGGCAATGATTTGTATTCGTAAGGGGTTGTAGGTAATCTGGGTGTGTGTTTTATAGTTTTACACTTTTTGTTATGTTATATGTTATGTTATGTTGTATTATGCTGTTGTGTTATGTTGTTACATTACTATTCGTTACATTCTGCTCCACCACTACATTAAACGTGTTTCAATGTCCCTTCGGAAGCAAAGCAGTTTCCTCCTTAATCTACAGAATTTTTACAGAAGTTGATAGATTTGACTACATCTGATGAAAGTGTTTCCAAACATCAGGATACCGGAATTCGCCAGAAATGTGATAATTATATGTATAACAATCCTGGGAAAGGGAACTAGGTCAGGAAGTGATTTCACACCATTGTCTGGGTTCATAGAAATGGTTAAAATATATAATCGAGCCAAGTGGATTTTAAAACATAAAATTATTCATAAGGTGTAGACTATGCAACACCTTTTAATTAAAATCCCACAAGTGATCTTGAATTGAAATATCATCGTAGGGGGCTCATTTACAAGCCCCTTGTGCTGCTGTAGTTACAGTGCCGCAGAACAGTCCCCCACCCTCCACCATATTTACAAACTGGTACATGGGACCGTTACACCAGCTTCTATAGCCTTGCACCGCATTATAGTGCTACCATGAAGTCATGATGATGTTTCTTGTAACTGAGGCCCTTGATTTTTACATATGCATGGTGGCTGGTAAGCTTATGGCATATCAGTGGTGCAAAGTACTTCCATCAAGCCCTTCTGACCTCTCTGTGAAACTTGATTTGTATAGGGAAAATATGGGGGTTATTACAACTTTGGAGGAGGTGTTAATCCGTCCCAAAAGTGACGGATATACCACCAGCCGTATTACGAGTTCCATAGGATATAATGGACTTGTAATACGGCTGGTGGTATATCTGTCACTTTACCGTCACTTTTGGGACGGATTAACACCTCCTCCAAAGTTGTAATAACCCCCTATCTTTTCCTAACTATAACTAAGCTCTTACCTTTGTTTTTTTATTTAATTAAATTTCTTTTAATTTTTCAAATAAAAATGTGTTTCAAATCGTAGAGTCCAGTGTCGCAAGTGGAGAGTTGTTATGTGGAGTTTCATACAGTACAGTGAAGGAGAGTGTTGTAAAGTCTATTGTCATAGACTGGAGTATTCTAGATTGAAATTGAGTGGCATAAAGTAGAGTGTAGTAATGTATCGTAGAGTGTAGTAAAGTGTTATATAGTGTAGTGCCATGGTGTCTCATATAGTGGAGTCAAGTATTGTAGATTGGAGGAGCAAGTTGTACAGTGCAGTACAGCGTTAAACAGTAGAGTAGGACATCATAGGCTATCATATAGTGGAGAAGAGTTTTTTAGAGTGAAGTAGCGTGTCATAGAGTGACGAATTGTCAAGTAGAGTGTTGTAGGCTGGTGTGCTGTGTCATATAGTGGATTGGAATATACTAGAGAGAAAAGTTGAGTGGCGTGTCATTGAGTGTTATACAGTGTAGTACAGTGGTGTTGAGTAATATACAGTGTAGCACAGGGACGTGGAGTGGATGGGCATAGAGTGGAGAAGCAACTGACCTCAAGGTCTGCTTCACCGCCCCCTGCTGCCTGAGCTTTGCTCAAGAGTCTGCTAATTTGACTAAGATCTGAGAATCTATGGGCTCAATTTTGTGGTTCCTCTCAGGCGTCTCTGCATTTGGCATTTTCCTTTTCCTTGGCATCTGTTATTTGTTTTGGTGTATTTTTAGGTTTCTTTGGATTTCCAGATTCCCAAAATAGTTTTCTGTTCAGTTGTATTCTGTTTGTTCCTGCCCGTCTCTTTGCCCACCCATGCTCCCTCAACCCACCCTGCCGACCCTGTCAGACCCTCCCTCCTCCCAGTGCTATTTATGGAGGCCTCTGAAAAGCCACACCGCTGGCATGCCAAAAGCACACCAAAAGCAAGCCCATTTGCACCATCCAGGCTAAGAGTGCACCCAGCGCCAGTAACCCTGGATTTACTGCCACTGGCCAATTCTCCAGAGATGTGATCCTTGTGCTCAACGTCCTTACCAACAATAGTTTATGCTGCCGCTTCTCCCTGTGCTCCACTGAAGAACCCTTCAACTGCCGCCACTGCTAGTTCTCCAGCAATATCAGAATCTCACCTCAATGAAACACCAGCATGCCAACACCCAAGACATTCCCTGTCTCCTTCGGTGCATCCTACTCAGTGTCTGCTCCCTCTGCAAACATGCCATCAAATTATAGGATACCATCACCTCCCTAGCTCCAACCGTCACCTTCCTTACAGAGATCTAGCTCGACTCCTCCTCGGTGCCTGACATCACTACCGCCACCCCTAATGGGAACAAAATCATCCAACCGGATCACAAAGGGAGACCCGGAGGTGAGATCATCATGATCCACCGGGACACCCTTGGCTGCTCGGCTTCAACAGAGAACAATGCTCAAATTATGGAACACCTCCACTTCTTGAGCAGCCTTGATGGGAAAATCTCCATCAAAGGACCCCCTGGCTATGACAAAAGTTCTGTGTAACCATCACCAAACTGATCGCCACACAAGCTATCAGCACTGAACACTACATCTTCCTCAGAGACCTGAACCTCCACCTCGATTACCTCAATGACACCACACCAACAATCTCCTGGACAGCATGAACACAATCGGACTCAACCAAATTGTCACTGACACCACGCATACTGCTGGACACACACTCAACCCCATCTTCACTTACAGCAACAGAGTCTCCTTCGACCACACCTCGTCATTCACCTGGACTGACAAATTCAGCATACACTTGCCCATTGCATCAGTCAACCACAAACCAGTCAGTCCAATCCACCCTTCCCATTGAAGCTAGGGCAAGGTCTCTGAAGCCCAATAGTGTTACACTCTCAACACACGCTACCCAGACATCCCAACAGACACGGACAAAGCAGTCAAAAGCTTCACCACCTGGATCTCTAACAGCACAGACACTCTCGCACCCCCCCAAACCGAGCAAACAGAACAACCATGCCAAGCCAGCCAGCTACCAGAACTTAGAACTGCCAAGCTCAAGTGGAAGCAACTTGAAAGAAAACAGCACTCATCCAAGAATCCCATTGGCCGTTCCACCTTCAAAAATTAACTCAGACCATACCACAAGTGCATCAAAAACACCAGAAAACAAGCCCTTGCCACCCTCATTCAAACCAGCTCCAACCGCAGCAAAAAGTTATTCAACACTGTCAAAGAATTCTCCATCCCATCCGCATTGGAGAACTGCACTACCCCACACAGAACGTATTCAACTCACTTGCTGACTTTTTTTCATGATAAAATAGACACCATTTACAACAACTTCGATCCCCAAGCCTCCATCACCGACATCAACAATCCTCTCAACACCCCCAAAACCATTGGCTTCCTGAGGACACAGGGCCACCCACCCAACTGCACCATCCCCAACTGGAATCTGAATACCACACAGGACACCAACGACCCTATGAGATCCATCCACTTCGGATCCCCCACGGACTCTTGTCCTCATCACATGTTCAACCTGGGCATCAGCACCATTGCCAGCCAACTCACTGACATGCTCAACTCCTCCATATGCTCAGCCATCTACCTGGAAGACTAGAAACATGCAAGAGTCAAAGTCCTGCTCAAACAACCTCATGACGATCCCAACAAATTCAAAAAGTACCAGCCGAGCTCTCTGCTCAAGTTCCCTGCAAAAGTACTCAAAAAGGCATGAACCAGCAGCTCACAACCTACCTAAGAGACAAAAATCCCCTGGAATCCTCCCAATCCAGCTTCTGCCCTATTCACAGTATGGAATCTGCCCTCCATGGGTGACATCAGACTCCTCCTAGATCATGGAAACTCAGCTGCCCTCATCCTGCTCGACCTGTCTTCAGCCTTCAACACGGTCACCCACCACACATTGCTCACTAGACTCCACCAAATCAGAATCAGAGGAAAAGCCCTGAACTGGTTTGCCTCCTTTCTTCCAGTCAGAACCCAAGGAGTCCATGACTCCACCACTTTATCTCAAAACCCTAGGACATAGTCTGTAGTGTACCCCAAGGATCATCACTCAGCCCTACCTTCTTCAACACCTATATGACTCCTCTGGCCAACATCATCAGGAACCAAGGACTCAACATATTCTCTTATACAGATGAAGCACAGCTAATACTCTCCCTTTCTGACACCTCCACTACAAGATTCAACTTCAAAAGTTGCATGAACATCACGGCAAAATGGATGATGGATAGATGCCTCAAACTGAACACCAACAGGACAGCAGTACTAGTGTTCGGTAACACCACCTCACCTAGGAACGACTCTTGGTGGCCAGGTGAGCTAGGACTCCTCCAGTCCCACGAAACACAGCAGAAACCAAGGAATCATCATAGACAACAAACTCAACATGAATCACCTGGTTAATACGATCTTCTCCACCTGTTTCCTCGACCTCTGCATGCTACGCAGAATCTTCAAATGGCTATGGCAAGAAACCAGAAGCACCATTACACAAGCCCTCATGACCAGCCAACTAGACCACAGCAACACACTTCACGCCAGATTCACCACTGCACTAACAATAAAACTACAAATCATCCAGAACTCAGCCACGAGACTCACCTTCTCATCTTAGACCTCCTGAATCCAACACACATCACCCCCCACTTAAGAAACCCATACACAAATGCTACCAATTCAAGCTCCTGCCTCTGACATACAAATCACTCCACAACCTTGGACCAGCTTGCCTCAACCATTGCTTCGATTTTCAGTACCCCTCTACAAGACTCCTTTCACCACATTACTGGCCCTCACAACCACCCCACAATTTGCCACAGCACCTACGGAGGTCGTTCATTCACAAACCTAGCACCAAAAGCCTTGCACAACCTCCCTCACTACCTAAGAGCACCCCCCTTCATTCAGTAGTTCAGACGAGGTCTCAAGACATGACTGTTCGACTGAGACAGACGCAGCTACTACAGTGCCTGGATACCCTCACCAGTGATTAGTGCAATATACAAATTTGCTGATTGATTTATTGATTGAGCAGAGTGTCATAGAGTGGCCTAGAGTATATTACAGTGTTGTAGAGTGGAGTTGCATACAGTGAAGTAGAATATTGGATCCTTAAATATAGGTCAGTAGTAGGTTTTATTGTTATTTCCTACTTATTTCCACTTTATTAAAGTGTTAATTGGTAAGACAAATAATTTATATTTTTCATGATATTGTTCAAAAAGGTTACTGAGTAGTACGCTAGTACTTAGGAAGTACCATGTTTCTTAACCAAAGTAACTTTAAAAAATGTAGAGTAGAAATTCTCGTATTTCTGTGGTACTCCATGCATTATTTTATAAAAAATTAAATATGTAAAAAAATTGAAAACACACTGCAGTATACTATGTTTGTGAAATATAGTGTTTCACAGTGATTTTTAAAACTTTTTACATTTTATTTTTTAAATTTCTTTTAAGTACTACAGTACTTTCTAGGTAGTACCATGGTACTCGGTGTACATTTTTTCAAATATGCGAAAACTATATAGAATTTTCCCTACCTGTTACCACTTTACTCAAGTGGTAATAAGTAGGGAAAATTATAAAATTGAAAACATACCTATTTCTAAGCCCCTACCCCAGAACATAGGGAACGTGGCCGTAAAACAACAAGGCTGCCTTTATCTTTTGAAACATAGGGGGTCATTCTGACCCCGGCGGGCGGTGGGAGCCGCCCGCCTGGAGGGAACCGCCGAATGACCGCACCGCGGTCAAAAGACCGCGGTGGCCATTCTGGCTTTCCCGCTGGGCTGGCGGGCGACCGCCAGAAGGCCGCCCGCCGGCCCAGCGGGAAACCCCCCTCAACAATGAAGCCGGCTCCGAATGGAGCTGGTGGAGTTGTAGGGGTGCGATGGGTGCAGTGGCACCCGTCGCGATTTTCAGTGTCTGCTTTGCAGACACTGAAAATCTTAATGGGGCCCTGTGAGGGGGCCCCTGCACTGCCCATGCCAATGGCATGGGCAGTGCAGGGGCCCCCAGGGGCCCCACGATACCCGTTCCCGCCATCCTGTTCCTGGCGGTAAAAACCGCCAGGAACAGGAAGGCGGAAAGGGGGTCGGAATCCCCATGGCGGCGCTGCAAGCAGCGCCGCCAAGGAGGATTCCCTGGGCCAGGGGTAAACTGGCGGGAAACCGCTGGTTGCCCTTTTCTGACCGCGGCTTTACCGCCGCGGTCAGAATGGCCCAGGAAGCACCGCCAGCCTGTTGGCGGTGCTTCCGCGGTCCCCGGCCCTGGCAGTCATGGACCGCCAGGGTCGGAATGACCCCCATAGTCATTAGCCAATCACATAATGACTTGTCATTGCCATGTACAAGGGTAATTTTGTGAAATTTTTTGAAACTACTACAGTCACAGAAATCACTACGTTGAAGTGTGTTATAGCATTAAAAATACTTACACTACTGACCTGCAACAGGATAAAGGATCACCTGCACATTAAAATCTATAATCCTGACAATTTCATCAAAATCCCACTGGCCGTTTGGCCGCTATGCATGAGTACAAAGTCTATAGAAACACACTGATGGAAAACACATTTTTGGACCCCCACTTTTTTCTTTGCATCCCCATGACTAATCACAGCAAAACTTTGGATTGTTTTCCAATGTAGAAAAATCTATAGATCTGCAAAGTTCTGTGGAGATTCATCAATCAGGATCAAACTTAATAACGGTCAAAAATATGAGGAATTCCTGTCTCTCACAACCCTAGCTAAAACTTCAGAGAGGCTACCGCTATCGACAAATCCTCAAAAAACTTTACATTAAGAAAGTCTCATCATCTGAGCTCCTTCTTGTAAAGTCACACTTTTTAGTAAAGCTGGAAGGGGTGTGCCACCCCTCCCAACAAGCCTCTTTATGGGCCAGGGGACCCCATCCTTGGGGCACAAAAACACATTCCTCAGGAAACTATAGTCCCCTGCCTGAGAGAGTGTAGGCATACCCTGCCTATACTCTCCTGGGGAGGGAACAAAACTTTGCTGTTGCCCGGGTGGGAGCAGGGAAAAATGCTGCTTCAGATGGGGTGGAAGCAAAGAAACAACAATGGGTCTAAACTGTTGAGCCAGTGGAGACCACAAAGGCATCGGGACACCTCCCAAAGCCCCCACACTTTGGGTGATGTGAGTGCCCCGGGGAGTGCCACTAAACCCAGTTTGCAAAAAAAGCAAAAAAGAATAATAAATGAGCAACAGGAGCTGCTTATTTATTATTTACTGCCATGTCAACTTCACAGTTAGGGGCATCATAGGGCAGGCAGGCACCTCAGGGATTAGTGGGGACCTCAGGTAGGGATTGGGTTTAGGATTGGGAGGGGGACCTTTGGGTTTGGGTTTGGTAGGGGAATTAGGCCTAGGCTTACAGTAGGGTTGGGTACTCTTGGGAGGGGTAGGCTTCTTGGCAGGGGAGAGGCATGAGTATTTGCAGGGAGGGGACGCATTAGAAGTGGAAGGGACAGGTCTAGGGAGGGGAACTGAGCATTTAGGGGTTTCACAGGGGAAGAGGTCCAAACATGAAAGGAACACTTTTTTAGACACATGAAGATGGTCATCAGAAGGGAGTTTGGGAGTGGTGGGTGAGGGAGTGGTTGTCTGACAAATCAGTGTGGTCATTGTGGGTGTGTGTGTGTGGGAGGTATGCTTGTGGGTGGTGGGTGTCTGTTAGATGGATGAGGGAGGTCATTTAAGTATATGGGACTGAGGGGGATGGAGGTGCTGGGGGATGCCCTGGTGGGTGGATGCCTGTCTGTTGGGGTGGTGACTGCAGGTATAGTGGATGTGCTGCATGTAGGAGTGTCAGTGGCTGTGATGTCTGTGTATCTGGTGATTGGGGTGAATGTCTGAGGGTTTGCTGTGGTGCTATCTGTGGGTAAGATAGGTATAGTGGCTGGATCTGTGAATGCTGGTGTGGTGCCTGCAGGTGTGTTAGGTGTTGTGTCTGTGATCCTGGGGTGGTGGGGATGACAGGGCAGGTTGTGATTGTTGCTGTGTGTGCAGGTGTATGTTGCTTGTGTGAATGCCAGTGGTGTGTCTTGTGGTACTCTTGTTTGTCAGAGCTACTCTTGGATGTTGAGATGGATGCACGCTTGTCTGTCTGTGTGCTTTGGCTGGATCGGGGCATAGGCGTTTGGGATTGGGAAGAGGAAGGTGGAGTGGGGACGGAAGACAAATGGTAACTGGCTGCCATCAGTGTGGAGGCCTGAAAGGATCACTGTAGGCCAGCCTGTGCACTAGTGAATGCGCTCCAGGAACGCATTATTCTATTGGACTTGAGTTGCCAGTCCCTGAATGGCATTCACAATGATCGACTGAGCCACAGAGATGGACCTCAGGAGATCAATAGCCTCCACACTGAGGGCAGCAGGGCTGAATGGGCAGAGGTGCCTGGGCAAAGGAGACGGCCAACTGGACTGGGACCTACAGGGTGGGCAGTGGTAGTAAGGGGGGTAGTGGACAAAGATGGTGCTAGGGTTGTCCCAGATGGTTCTGCCACTGCCAGGGAGTGTCCACTGGAGGAGAATTCTGATGATGAGTGAACTGCATCCTGTTGCCCTCGTGGCACTCCCCTCGGCCTCCGGGCCACTGAGTCCCTCAGTGGTTTCAGCATTCCAGGTCCCGTGACCACCAGCTTCCCCACTTGGCTGCGCCTTGTCTCCTTCGCCTGCCAATGCTGATGCACAGAAAGAGAGAGAAAGGGAGAGAGCGAGAGGGTCATCAAATTCTTCACACACATACATATTGCAATATGCACAACAGTAGCTATACATCTCCTGCAAGGAAAGCCCCAGTTAGAAACCCCTCAGAGCCTTTATCATGTCACAACCAGATACTTTCAACTTTCCCATTTGACAACAGTCTCACTGACAACATAAGCCAACCATCTGACCACTACCTGACCATCCCATCAATTCAGCTGTAACTCAAAAGCATCATTCACATGATAGATTGGCTAAACCAAACAACTATACCCATATAGATCATCACTGTCCATCATCACATCAGTCTAAGGAAATGAAGGTGACAGATAACACAATATCATGCCTACTCTGACTCCAACAAAACTATGGACACCAAACAATGTGCTTGAAGGGCTCATACCATTCCACAAGACATGCTGAATAGAAGCCTCTACATGACAACATCAGAACAACTACATCACTAACAATTGTCCTGACATGTGATTCTCACTACCTATGTCCAGAACTAACACTTACACAACTGATTACCAATGTACCCATGAATGACACATACACCTAGAGTGAAACTATTTTACTGACAACATAGCCCACAACACCAACAGGTCTGTGTGATGTGGAACATCTGTTACACCATTAGGTCAGGCAGAAATGAGCAGAGCCATAACCATAACTGTCCAAACAGCCTCAGATCAGCAGTTAAGTTTGGTGAAAAAGGTTACAATATCTAATCAACACAAAGTATCACTTGACACACGATGTAGACAGCAAATAGTATATGTAGCACTCATGTAGGTATGGCATTGGCCTATGCAGCATGGACAATACACATAGGCTAAGTGTTAAACAGCCTAGCCACTTACCTTCTCTACAACAAAGACATTTGGACATAAGCTTTTTGTACACATGTCAATGTAATACAATGAAATGTGAAGGTCAAATTGTCACCATGAGTTCCACATTGTAGGATGGCCACTCTTATCAAACTTCACATATCCCAATGTATGAATCTGACATGACAGAGGGGCACCTCCTCAGACCCCGTAGGGAGTGTACTAAGTTGGCCATACCAAAAGCCTAATTTGGATGACAGCCTCACATGAAGTGTCTCACTATTTGAGGACACAGGATTGCTTGGCCCTATAACTCATGTCATACCTACTGTTGCACATAGAGCAGATCCAGTGAAACAAAAGTGGTCAGACACCTTAGAGCTAAATAACTCATCATTTGGGTGAATGGACCTGGGGACTCTAGGTAGGAAGGATGACACAGCAAGTATCAAATATATATGGCTGAGGAGAGCCACACATGACTTAGTCACATGTGCATCACCACATGCAATCATTCTTTTTGCAAGACACAGGTGATCAACATGTTCCCATGCACAATACAGTGACACTATCTGTGTTTGTATATTGGCAACTTGTGTACTAGGTATTCCTAGTAGTCAACATACCTGTAGCATGTACAATATCGTAACAGCTGCACACTTAGACAGCATACACTAAACTATCAGAGGAAAGTACATGGGTTCTGTCAGTACGTACTCCCTTGTGGCTACTGTGTTGCCATCTGATGCCCATCAGCCTAAGTGTAGGCCACTGCCAAAATGCAGGCCAGAAGGGGGATCAAGGTCAGGCGGGCACCCCTCCCTCTTTGGGAGGATTCCCAACTGGGCCTCTGAAGTCTTCCGGGCCCTGTGTCTCAGGTCCTCCCATCGCTTCTTACAGTGGGTGCTCTGCCGACTGTTGACTTCCACAGTCCGCACTTGCGTGGCGATGGCATGCCAGATTCCCTTCTTCTGATGGGCGTTGACCTGCATAGATGACACTGACAAAAGGAACAAGTCATGCCCACATGCACCATACCAATAGTAGTGGACAGAACACTTCAGTGACAACAAGTAGGCAAACATTCCCATCCTCTCAGCTCACACTCCCCAGCAACCATCTGCATGCATCAACACCTTCACTAGTTAACATTAACAGTACACCATCATACATGACACCTATCACACATTGGTATTACGTTGGACTCACCTGCTACTCTGGTGCACCATATAGCTATCCATACATGGTTAGGACCTCCTTCTCTAGTTTCTCCAGCTCTTCTGGAGTGAAGGCTGGGGCCCTATCACCTGCAGGACGTGGCATGATAGCTCCCAGAAGCAGTACATATTAGCTCAGGTCGTGGGGGTTCTGCTGGCAGGAGTGTCAGGAGTCAAGTGAGCAATACTGCAGAAGATGGTGGTCACATCTGCCACATTACATACCCGTCACCGTTGGTGGACTTCGCCATTGGCCCAACTCCACCAAAGGCAGCAATGTGTTCCAATGGCAATTAATACAGCGGTTGTGACTGTCTACCTCTATGACGACTAACGCCGTTGGACTTAGGTCACTTCCACATGTCCAGTCCAGTTGGTCAGGTAGCTGCTATTTTAAGCACATTTTTTTATAATCTGCATCATTAACCATATCCCATATTGTGCAGTACATCTGTAAGTACTGCTTCATGTTTATGTGACTTTGTGTGCATCTGTGCTGTAAATGCTGTGTTATTGAAGGACGTGGTGATAGAAATGTACAACTACTCTGAGGTTCCTGTGAAATTTGAAAATGTAGATTATGTCCAACAATATGTGTGAGACATGTCAAAACAATTGGACTTACAAACATGTACAGAAACAGATGAATATGTATGTGTAATTCTTTAAGTACTTGAGGGAATGTGCACCAAGGAGGGTGTCATCGGACGCAAAGCTATGTGCTCTACTGTATATGTCAGAGGTAGTAGCCATCCTTGACAGCATTTATGTGTGAGTTATCTATTTGACTTACTTGATGTGTGCATGCTGCATGTCACATACTATGATTACATCATTTCACATAGTTATCCTGCTATGAGGAGAGGAAGACAACCATCTCTACCATCACTAGTAGACCTGCGCACCATGGAGAAGAGACATTGTATACAGGCATATCATCTGAATCATCATACTGTGATGGATCTTGGTAAACAGTTGGACCCAGATCTGATGCTTGCCATCTGCAATCCCTATGGCATACCTCCCATCGTTCAAGTCATGTCAGTGCTACACTTCCTGGCCACTGGGCCCTTTCATTTTACAATGGCTTTAACTGCAGGGATGTCTAAGCCCATGTTCAGACTGGTTTTGAAGGATGTATTGTGTGCATTGCTGTAACACCTAGACAGCTGCATCAGGTTTCCCCAATGTGTGGATTTGGCCTATGTGAAGGCAGAGTTTTATGCTATGCAACACATTCCACGTGTGGTTGGAGCCATTGATGGCACCCATGCAGCCTTGATTCCCCCCAACAGGTGAACAGGTGCATAGAAACAGGAAAACTACCTCTCCATCAATGTTCAAGTGGTGTGTCTAGCAGACCAGTAGATTTCACAAGTCATTACAGAGTATCCAGGATCATTCCTTGATTCCTTCATAATGTGGAACAACAATGCCCGAATGCTGATTACACAACTCTACACAGAGAGGGCCTGGATGGTTGTTAAGTTATAATCAAAATATGTGTTGGCAATGTATGTCTCCTGCCATCATAATGTTGCATGTCCCACATATATGGTAGTGTTGCTCAACCAATTTGTTCACAGGTGACTCTGGCTATCCAAACTGTCCTTGGTTATTGACACCAGTGAGGTAGCCCACCACGCCATGGAAAGTCCACTTCAATGAGACCCAAGGGAGGACAAGGCGTGTAGTTAAGTGGATTTTTGGGCTCCTGAAGGCAAGATTTAGATGCTTGGACTTACCAGGAGGAGCCCTCCTCTACACACCCAACAAGGTAAGTCAAATAATAGTTGCCTGATGCATGCTCCACAATCTTGCCATGAGATGTCAGATTCCACTAATACCAGATGAGGGGAGGGAGCAGACCCTGTGAGTAGAATTGCAGATATGCCAAGTGATCAAGAGCCAGAGGAAGATGAAGCAGGAGATCTAGGGCAGATCTCATCAATCAGTACTTCAACTGACTAAGGTATGTGATGTAGACATATTGTTGTGATGTAATTGTGCAACCAGAAGTTGATGGCTGGCATGTCACCTCCTTTCTTGCATCATCTGTGAGGGTGTAGATAGCTCCAATGCCTGTGAGTGAGTTCGGCATGTAGACTGAAAGTTTGTATTGTGTACAGGGCAAAGTTACACTTGTGGACATGACTTCTCTGATATGAGGAATGTATTCTGCTATGTTCTATCCCTTTTCGCTTTCAATCACAGATTTGCCTAGATCCTGTATGGTTCAGCAACCTTGGCAAATGAAAGACAGTGTCAGAAGCAGATGGGAATTGCTGACAGACATGAGAAGTGGACATGACTGAAACTAGGTATAATTAGTGTTGATTATGTGGGGTGTATCCAAGATTGTTATACGGTCAGGCCACTAGGGTGGAAAAGTGTTTTCCCGAATATTTCACCTGTTGGGTACAAGAGGTTGTCAAATGGTGTATTTTGTGTCTGGAGATGTGTCTGGCTCAATGTATAAATGTAGGATCATAGCCTCTCGCATCACAGTTATTTGTAATAAGTTTTAGAGCTAGCTGTCAGTGTGTTCCTACTTTGCAGACCAATGTGCATGTCAATGTTGACTGACATAGGTGAGTGACAATTCTACATATATGGGACCAATCTAAGTGAAAGGTTTCAGGACTGGGTTCGACAGGACTCATCTTTTTATGCACCATGGGATATAAGATTTTGGAGGTATGGTACGGATATGCGATAATGATTTACCAGCTGATACAGAGGACCTATCAATGTACCTCCTGCCTTGTAGGAAGATTACCATGAGCCTAAGTTCAGTATCCTGTATTTTTGCACCATGTGACACACTGGCAAACATCCTGATGCACCTCTCAGTCATTCTCAATGTCTGTTTGCATATCTCCCTACAAATGTGTGTAGATGTAGATTTCAACTTCTTTGGAATCTGTCCTGTTGCATTACTGTTGTGATGAGTCTCCTGCTGATGGAGTCCCCATTTGATGTCCATAACAAAGGCTGTACAATACAGAGGGACATATTCAGACCTAAGTTAGCATGCATCACTACTGTATATGGATGATAAATGACACATACGCAGGACCTGTGTTTAAGTGTGATCTATTGTGGAAATAAAAACATTATCTGTAACTATTAACGTAAAGAACACAACAAAATAGTGATGGGGAAGTCATGGTGGATTAAATTATCAGGGCATCTTCTACACCATTTGGAAACACAAGTCTATTGTCCTTGTATCATGGGAAAATGGAGCTAGGTTTCAGAACAGTTAACAGGATGTATCTGTGGGACACAAGGACACAAGGGGAACAATTCAGGAGAGGTTCACTTCCTGGCAGTGGGTTTGGTCTTGACATCTGCCCCTGCTGGATGTCTGGGTAGACATCTACGTTTGTGGGGAGTTCATCAGCTACAGAGGGTGGGGTGTCTGAGGCATGCACTTTGCCTGGCAGCCACAGATATCGAAGGGGCTAATGTTTAATTGCTAGTAGAAGGGGGCCGGATGTTGGGAACACAACCTACCCAGGGTGGTATTCATGGCACTTAGCACCCCTGCAATGGAAGCAAGATGGGCATGTTGTGCCTGCCACTGCACCATGACTTCCTGATGGCTGTCCCTCTGCAGCATTTGGATTTCCCCTAACTTGAAAATGACTTGGCATATCATGCCTTGGTAACTTTGGTAAGCTCCCAAGACTTGTGAGATGGTTTTCTGGGCAGTTGTGTCCCTTTGAGCCCACAGCATTCCTCCTGCACACCCTACCCCCACGTGCCTGTGCCTCTGGCACAGTGTGCCCACTCCCAGTAGTTGCGGGTCCATCATTATCAGGGGTGGCAAGGTGAGACTCAAGTACCTGTGCTGTGGGGCACACAATAGATGATACAGTAATTGGGACACAGCTTTGGGGGTGAATAGTTGCCTGCGATGTCGATGCAAAAGGGCTGGGAGGAGTTGATGTGGGGAGGGTGAGGTTGAGAGTTATTGACTGGCCAGATTTGTCCCAGATGGGCCAGGTTCTACTTCAGTGTCCAGACATTCAGGGATGTTGTCCTCTCTGGGTCCTTCATCTAGAGGGGGAGTGACAGTCTCTGGTATCATCTCCATGGTGGCAATGCTAAGGTTTCCTGGGGAGGGAGTGAGACACAGAGTTCAGGTAAAATGGGTGTATTGTTGCATTTGTGTGAGATGCAGACAGTGCCTTAACACAATCCCCAACAACAATATTGACAGCTGCTGCACAGCATACATTAGTTGTACATTCAACTCTGTGACTTGAATTCTATACTCCGTGTAAAAGGTTGTTAGACTAGCTTGATAGTGATATTACTGCTGATGGCATCTGATATTGTCTGATTATAGACAAGACTGTTCACTTCTATTACCTAGTGAACTGTCTGACATGCTAGATGGAACAAATAAGAGCTGTATAATGCACAATGGTGTTCTTGTAGGAACACAGTATGTAAGTAAGAAAGGGGCATTGACCTGTATCTGGATGCACTGCATGTGCATCGATTCAGCCATCTGACTCACCAACCCAGGTGAGTCTATTTCTAGCTTGGGATCTTAAATCTGTGGTCAATATAAATGGGCACTCAGCTATAGCTATCTTTTGCTTGGGATGCTTGTGTGAGTGAGCCATTGCATTGCTGTCATTGCATGTACTCCACACTAGAACAATCAAGATGGTGTATATAGTAAATTTGTTAAACATGCATGATGTGATATTTTGTGCACATTCTAGGTTTCCACAATGATGGGATATTGCATTTTGGGAGTTGTAGTGACATGATTGGCTAGTACGTCATGTGCCATTCCCAAGCGGTGTGGGGCCAGATGAGTTCAATGGACATGTGCATGCCAGGGAGGGGTATTAGGTGATTTGGACAGAGGTGTAGTCGGAGAAATGTTAATTGGGGTGGGTTTAGGGGGTGAGGGAGAATGCAGGGCAAGAGAATTGTGTGACATGAATGTTGTGGGTACTTACCAGACTCCACTCCCCCAGACATTCCTGTCAGGCCCTCAGGATGCAGTATGTCCAAGACCCTCTCCTCCCAAGAAGTGAAAGGAGGGCGAGGAGGTGGGGGCCCACTGCCAGTCTTCAGTACCGTCAGCTGGTGCCTGGATACCATGGAATGTCCCTTCCCCTGAAGTTGTTCCACCTCTTCCTGATGTCCTCCCTTGTGCATGGATAACTGCCTACAGGTTTGACCCCGTTGACTATTCTTTGCCACAACTCCATTTTCCTGGCAATAAAGGGTTGCTGGATCTGTGCTCTGAACAGGTGTGGCTCTACCATTACAATTCCATCCACACTGACCTTTAACACGTCATCAGTGAAACGTGGGTGTTTTGGTGGAGACATGGTAGTGGTTGTAAAGACGGCATGCGGGGGTGTTGTGAGTGAAAGGGTGCAGTGAGGTGTAGGTGTTGTGACGTGAGTGGGTGATGATTGTAGCGGATTGTGTGTGCTAGTAATGTGTGTATTGTGAATGTTGTGCTGATGTGGGGTGAGTGCTGAATGAAATGTGTATGTGTTTCTATAGTTTGAATAGCTAATTCTAATTTGTTTTGCTTCTCAGAGGTTGTGAGTGGCATTCTGGGTGCAAAGGATTGTGGATTGTGTAGGGGTCTGTTATGTAGTGCAGTGAGTAGGTTTATCGAGTGTGTGGATGTGTGTCAGGTGTGGGGTATTCAAACAAATCCAATGTGGTGTGGTGATCTGACTGACTTGAGTTTAGACACCCGTGGTTCGAACTGCCAATATTTTTCTGCCATTGAAGAACCGCTGATTTGTGGATTGTAATATGAGGGAGGATATTTGTCGGGCTGGCAGTGTGGGTGGTGGGACCACCTCTTTTCAGTCCTCCATTGCCCTGGTGGTTTCAGGAATTTGGCTGTTTTTAGGCAGAGTTCACAGTGTGACGCATAATATGGTGGTCTTTTGCCAGCCTCCATGGGTGGTCCTCCAAAAAAACAAGACCACCAATCTCGAAATGTGGCCCTACGTCTCCTGGGTCATTGAATTAATGACACCAATAGAACTTGCTATATTTTTTAAAGCACCACTAGCTGTATGTACTTCAGCTGAACAGCAGGGCCCTCTTGAGATTGGTTTTATGGTGGCACTTTGTGGTTTGAAAATGTTTTTAAAAAAGCACTAAAAACATGTGTTTAATGTTTCTTTATTGCAAATGTTTGATTCAAAGTACTTAGAGACAACCACTAGTATTAAACATTGCAAAGTTTGATTTTATGAAACTTAGATTTGATTATGGTTATTGTTGACTAGTGGACAAAGCCAATCGGTCTGCTTTATATATGTTGATGTACTGACCCCTTAATAAAGTCAATAGGCCCACCTCCTATTATCTTTTGGTGTTCTGATCCTTTGATAAAGCCAGTAGGTCTGCCTTGCTTAACATGTCACCTTTTATATTGCCACATGATATAGTCAGTCATGTGAGGGGAGGAGTTGGCACATGGTGATGGACATCTTACTTTAAGTTTAAACAAAATAAAGAAATTCCCTGACAAAGACAAACATTAAAATCAATTCACTGATAAAAACCAAAGGTTAAAGAGACATTATAGTAAGTGAAAATGGCAGTTAAACCATACCAGTTTAAACAATCAGAACTAAAATTCACCAGTTATAGTTATCTTAAGTCACTGTAGCTCGGGCCCTAAAGTAACTAGAACTCCTTTTAACCTTTTTTCTTTTCAGTGAATATCTATCTATCTATCTATCTATCTATCTATCTATCTATCTATCTATCTATCTATCTATCTATCTATCTATCTATCTATCTATCTATCTATCTATCTATCTATCTATCTATCTATCTATCTATCTCTCTATCTATCTATCTATCTATCTATCTATCTATCTACCTATCTATCTATCTATCTATCTCAATATCTATCTATCATTTAATCTATTTATCTATCTATCCAAGGCCCTGCACCAAACTCCCCGTGAGCTCCTAGCCCCCAGCTGTACATGGCCTTGAGCTATGCGTAGTGTGGGAATCAGTGCCTAACCCACTCTTTAATTTGATTTTTTTGTAGCCCTGCAGATCCCAAACCCACTGCTATTCTGCAGGAGACTGTGCAGGGCATTGCAGTGGATTCACAATCAAGCAAAAGGTGAAATATAAATGTACTTTGCCCCATGGGGTCCCTACAGGACCCTCACAAAAGTGCCAGGGTGTCAGAGTATGCCTACTGGGCCTGCTTATGTCCAATTTATTTTTATTTTGTAGGACTGATCACCCCAAATGTTTCCAGGGATGAGCTGAGGTGGATGAGACTTTTATTTCAACGTTTCACTAAGATTGGTCAAGCAGCACTAAAGTTATTGGCAAACCTAAAACTCTATATCCTCTGGAACTACCCAGTGGTGATATGAATATATCATTTTTTTTTTTTTGAAGCTTTGACCTTTTCATGGAACGTTTGTCACCGATACATCAAGCAGATGCAAATAGAAAAGGGGGCAATACAACATCAATTATTTGTTTCTAAATAATATAGGAACATTTGCTTTGTGGTACAGAACAAATTCCTGAATGGAATTGCACCAAATATGGTACTGATTTAAAACCTTACTCAGAAACCTTGCTTTTCATTGATTTACATAAATCTGTTTTCCAGAAATTTGCAGGTAAAGAGTTTCTTGGGTTTGGCATAAAGGGTTTAACCTCCATAAAAGTTAGTGATATCTGAACAGTTTGTATCCAGATATGCTCTGAATAGACAATTTAAAGGGGAATGGTCAATTCTGTTTGGCTGGCCACAACATGAATAATATGTTGTGGTACATTCTTCAGGCCTCAGAGACAGGTTCCCTGAGTCTTCAAAATAAATCAAACAAAAATAAGGAAAACATGTAAGCTGCAAGGTAAGCTCATGTGGCAGGCTGGGCAAACAGACATATGTGGTAGCCATTACAGGACTCAACAACATTTTCCCAATTGAAATGTACTATACTAAATACTTTATTTGACGGTTGCAAAAGGATCACATATGAAGTGTGATAGTAGGTTTTATTCCAAAAATACATTGTTTGTTGGTGATACCCTAGTAATTCTAGAAATTGTGGTGTATTCTAAAGTGATTAATTAACCATGTGAATCCTCTGCTGGGATTTGATGAACCATGTCTGAGAGAAAACGTTTTTCTCTGATGATTTTCTTATAAATAGGAACATATTTTCCACTTCCTCATGCTATCTTCATCAACTTCTGAGAAAAAAAGTTTAAAACATGTACCTTGAACAGCTGCAGCAGTCTGTCAGTTGATTCCCCACTGTTCAGCTGCAGCTTCACTAGAACGTACTAATGAACAACTACAGAGCTAACACTCTGTATTTCTGACAAATGTGTGGCACACATGAATGCCAGTTTGCCAGAATCAAAACGGTGAAACTGCAAGCATTGCCTTTGGAAATTAAATAAATGAGGGGGTTCGCTTTGTCAGGGAAATTATGATTAGTGCACTAAATTACTAAAATGAGGACACATATGAACTCTATAAATTCTCGAATATCTTCCTCATCAATGTCAGAATTTTTTTTTGGTATACTGATGAAAACACGGGCAGCATTCCGTCCGTTAACTCCCTAGCGAACAACTGCAAGCTTTCCCACAGGGTTCTAAAGAACAACTAGAGCACAAACACTTTGCATTCAAGACAAAAGTGATGCACCTCTGATTGTCATTTTGTTAGAAAAGGTGCTGTTGAATTTAAAGACCTCTGCATAAGTATAGCATTCCCTTTCCACACTTGTTTACTCACCCTGCTCATCTTCCGAGTGGCTTAACAGCTCCGTAATTTCAAAATAGTATCATTTTGGTAGACAAACATTTTGTGCAGCTGGGGATGGCCATCCCTGAAAGGTTGGGCACTGGGCCAATGGAGAATATGATAGAAATAAACAGGAATTCATAAAAAAAAAAGTTAAAGTGATGTTACAGTTAGATGAGGTGCTAAAACCTTTACTTAAGTTCCAAAAACCTCAAGAATTTCGCAGAAAGTAACAAAGGTTTAATTAATGCTATAGTTAGGCTTTGAAATGCGACAGCACCTAATGTTAAAACCCCCCAAAACACTGAAATATGCCATTTATAGTATAGTCAAATAACTATTCCTTGCACCACCATCATGTACTGCTTGAGGCCTTACACATTACACCACCCATGGCATGTTAAATGGCATAATTGATGACGTCACCTATTAGGTGTAAACTAGAACAATTTGTAATAAGTATTGTGGTCCCGCCAAAAATGTTTAAAGTAAAGAAGATGATTGGAGGTGGGGAATGAGTGCATGCTGATCATTGAATATTTATATATCTCTCCATTTTCTCCTCCCTTCCTCCATCCTATTGTCTAAATTATGTTTGGATAGTGTACAGTCACCAATGGAACATCATCAACCTATATTTTTAGAGTAAAGTAGATGGAGCCGTCTTTGTAGAGCCACTAGAGGTAACTTGTGTACCTAAACATTTAGAGATAATGTCAAAATTATGTTTTTATGCAACTCAGTGGAAAATAACTAGTGGCCTAGTGGTCAAGACCTAAGATTGTTATTCTGAATGTTAAAAGTTCAAGTTCTCCTTTCTCCAAGGGTGTGGGTCTGGTTTAAAATATTTCCTTTTTTCCCAAACGTTTCAATGCAAACCAACTGATATTATTCTTAGCCAATGGTGAGTGCTTATCTCAGTTCTTGTGAAAAAGGAAAAGAGAGCACAAAGAAGTGCAAGAGTTTGGATGCGTTTTGATATGAGGCACAGCATGTGGTGTGCAGTATGAAGAAGGCGAGCAACAGACATATTGCAACTTGTCCTCACAGAGGTTATTTTGTTTCCCATCTTTGAACTGACATTTGCCTCATTTCAGATCATGCTTTCTAACAGGCCTCTGAGACAATTGGTTGGAAAATGATATTACCAACATTGTTGTACCAGATAACAGCAACTTCTAAAGTATCCAAATAATTCATGGTTGTGTGCCAAAAACTTTGGACATTGCAGCCTCCTATAGGAGGTTAATTTGGCGCTCTCACCATATGCAGAGTGTTGTCAACATTTACGTGACAGCCTTGTTGCCTCTCTCCTCTTGTCTATAACTGAATGTTAAGCTACGCTAGACTGGAGGCAGACATGATAGTGCAACCCCTCGGCCAAGCTTCCCTTCACATCCTAGTGAACTGGGTTTGCACTGAGATAAATGGAAGAAAGTTTTCTTAAATTATGCTCAAGTTTGAGGAGGAAATTTGGGGGCTGAAAGGAAAGCTGCTCTGTTGCTGCACTGTTTAGGTATAGAGGGGCAAGAGGTGTTGGAGAATCTGACCGAACCAAGCTGGGAGTACGGTTTGGGTTTAAATGCATCTTAAATTGTCAAGAAGCTTGACTTAAAATATCTTCCAAGAGCCTGTACCATTTTGAAATATGTGCTTTTGTGTTTCAGAACACAAGAGGATAACACCATGGATGAGAATGTTACAGCCCCGAGGAAGCTGTCAGAATCTTGCAAATTTGACACTCTTATTGAAGAGAGCATAGATGAGCAGTTTGTTTTGCATTGCAAGTGAGGCAAGATCAAGGAGCAGCTCTGGTACTTCATTTAATATGAATATAAAGCCTTCATGATAAGACATAGTGCATAGTACGAGTGGTGGCCACATGGTCCACCATAATTCAAATGTGCATATTTTACAACTCATCTTACTTCCTCTGTTAGGCTTCAAATGTAGGTTAATTAGTCACCGTATGCTAACTTCTATGCCACTAATATATGAATAAAACTTGATCTCTCTCAAGGGTAATGTAATGATTAGGTCCGCAATGCACATGTCTCTCCTAGAGTTTGCCCAGTGGTCCATGCAAAGAGATAGCAGGAGATAAGGTTACTTCTTTGAAGGGTGAAGTCATATTTGACTGTAGCCATGCCCCTGTTGAGGTGGTTGCTAGAAGTGATATAAGCAAGCAATATTACATTCATTAATGTTATAAATTTCCTGGAACCTTTGTTCCATCAAGAAGGTTTTCCTACTATATTATTGAGGGCAATGGTGTACTACTTTCTTTGAGGGAGGTTGAGGAGTTTCTTTTGTGCTACGGCATTAATTACAAAGAAGGTTCATTGTATCACCAGAGACTAATGCAATGTCTGATCACTTAAAATATATGATCAAGAAGGGGATCTAGTTGGCTAGAGTGAAACAACTAAATTGGAAGAAGGTGCTTCAGAACCATATGGTGGCATACAGGCTTTCCCCTCATTCTACCATTGGTAAAACAGTTTGATCTCTTGTGTGGCAGGAAGCCCCATGCTAAATTGATATCTGGTTGGATATCATGGTGGAAAGGATGGGCTAGCGTGATTTTATTAGATTGCTGGGAAACAGAAAAAATGACAAAATAAGGAGACACGACTTTGGCATAACATGAGCAAGTGGGTGTGAAGGTGATTCGTTTGGTGTTTTCCTGTGGACACCAGAATATAGCACAAATTCATTGAACCCAGATAAGTAATAAAGATTTTCAAAATACTGTTAAGATGAGTCACCACCATGTTTGATTCTTGAGCCAACTCTTCACTTTTTCTATTGAAGATCTTATATTTTGAATAAGTCTGAAGATTCTCGTAGGTTCTCTCAAGAATATTCAAGATGTGACCACACAGGTCATGAAGGCTCTGCTGTGGTTGTTCCAGAAAGAGATCATACAGATCATAGTGCTGAATCCTCAGACTAGATGGATTACCGTTGTGTAAATTTTGCTCATAGTAGGCTGAAAAGGGTTTGGAAAAAAATCAGTTACTTGAAAGATAATCAGGTTTGTTGTTTTTTGGGGGGTTTGTTTGGGGAACATGGATTGGGTGAGCTTATTGTTGGGGTTGTTTGATTTATAGTTTATTCTTGGAGTATGTGTTCTTTTTTATCTAGTTTGTGTTTTTGAGTAGAAGGAGTGTTGTGTGATGTGTTTGGGGTTGTTTGATTTATAGTTTATTCTTGGAGTATGTGTTCTTTTTTATCTAGTTTGTGTTTTTGAGTAGAAGGAGTGTTGTGTGATGTGTTGTCCTAGTTGTCTTTCCTTACCTTCTTCTGATCTTTTCAAATCTGATGACAGCTCCCTGCTGTGATTGTTCTAGGAGAGACAGTTACAGTGTAGCAGTTGATAGTAGAGGTTCATTAAACAGGTCACCATTTTATCTCTATCAGTGTGCACTTCATCTTTTATAACTCCACAGGGTTTCTTTTGTGGAGGTATTTTTATTATGTCTCTCAAATCATTTTCCAAGGGATGGATCTGTTATTCAATGCCATGTACATGGTATCAAGATGTAACAGACCATGTGCAGGTCTAGGATTGTGGAGTGCTAGTACTCCAAGTATTGGTATTCCACAGATGTGGGCTATGCATGAATCACATGGGATGTTCTGTTTTAATATCTGTAAACCCATATTTCTCTAAATTACTCTTATCTCTTAGAATTGCAAACAGAAAATAAAAATCTGATGCAGAAAATTCTCAATATTGATATCTACAAGTTAGGATACATAACTTCTTGAAAAAACAATACCTATTTCAAAGAGTAAAGTCTCAGCTAGCAGTCACAGTTGGAAGATTGCTAATTCAGTCCAATGCCAAATTCAACAAATTTTAGGACTGCATTTTTGTCAAATTCAACACACTGAGATATCCCATATGCATAAAAGGAATTATAAACTGACACTATTCTTCTTCACGGACAGTGCTTGAAATTGGGTTTCTGGTTGGCAGAGAAACGCACCCTGCTCTAGCAGGAACTACAATTTTAGTCAGGGTAAGTCACAAACACACCCTAAATTAGCCTGTGCTCACTCCCTGGTAGCTTGGCACAAATCGGTCAGGCTTCACTTAAGATGAAATGCTTTAAGTATTTGTGTAACATGTCAAAACGTAAACGTGTGAAAACACTACACAAAAAGATACCACACCTGG
Organism: Pleurodeles waltl; assembly: GCF_031143425.1. Taxonomy (NCBI): domain Eukaryota; kingdom Metazoa; phylum Chordata; class Amphibia; order Caudata; family Salamandridae; genus Pleurodeles; species Pleurodeles waltl. Next base: position 213,769,924 of record NC_090450.1, on the reverse strand, counting down.
ATAGAAAAATAGAGCTTAATTTAATAAATAAAACAACACCAAAATGACAAGAGCCCAATAAGTAGAACTTGAGATGTGAATGTTTGAATAAAAAAAGTGAAATAGAGCCTAAATCAGGGAGTGCCAACTGGGATATCTGGTCATGCCGGACTGGGCAAAGCCAAAAGTTCAGGCTGACCACAATGGAGTGTGAGCTGGCTAAAGGGACCCAGTGAGGTCCGCTGAACTAAAGTACCTTAATCCTTTTCACGTTTTTAGCCTACTGAAGCAATGCATCAGTGTTGATCCCTGCAATGGAGACGCTGTGTCGATCCTTTCTACGCAGTAGAGTAATGAAGGAGCGTCAATTTTCTCCACCAGTAGTGACTCTGTGTCGGGTCAGAGATGCTGTGGTTATAAGGCTGATGCATCAAGGAGGATCCACGCTGGAGAAGTGATGCATCGAATCTGATCCACACAATGGGTCCAATGCGCCGGTTCTGATTTGCACAGCAGCGACAATGCGTTGATTTGACTGGAACAGCACTTTAAACCCACTTCCAAGGTCCCAGGACGTGATGGGTATCACTTGGCAGGGCAAGAATCACAGCTGGAAAAGCCCAGGTGCTACAGCAAGTGGGTTGGAAGTCATTTGTGTCCCTGAGACATTGGAAAACAGGAGACCAGTCAGCTGGCCTTTGGAGTCACTCTGGGTGTTGGGTTAAAATAATGTGGGTCCACTCCTTCTCACCCAGTCAGGATCGGCAGCAGGTCAGCACAGCTAAGCTGGAGTATAGCAGAGTAGCAGTCCACCAGAGTGACAGTCCTTGCAGCAATTTTATTTTAGCAACACAAAAGGATGATGGATTGGTGCTGAAACTTTTCAAACACTCACCTCAAGTCACAGATCTGGGTGTAATCCATTGTTCTTTGCTCACCGTGCCACCCCAGGCTGGAACCAGCCATATGCAAATCAGTCTTGACCCTGTTCCCCTGGGGTACAGTGCAGCCGGAACTGCTAGGCCAGGTCTGCCCTGGACCGGAACGAAGCATCCTGGGACCGGTTTCAGAGTATCACCCTTCATCAGCCAGGCTAGTTTGAACCCAGTGGTACAATGAGCACAGGACCAATGATCCCATACCATACCGTTCCGACTTAGGGCAGCTTTAGTAACACAAAAGGATGATGGACAGAGTGTTGAAACTTTCAAACACACACCCCCAGTCACATATCTGGGTTTAATCCATTGTACGTTTGCTCACCATGCCACCCAAGGTTGGACCCAACCATGTGCAAACCAGTCTTGACCCTGTTCCCCACGGGAACAGTCCACCCTGAACTACCAGGCCAGGTCTACCCTGGCCCGGACACAAGCATCCTAGGACTGGTTTCAGGGTATCACCCTTTCTCAGGCTAGCTTGAATCCAGTGGCACGGTGAGCACAGGACCAAAGTCTGGCTATAACATTCCCACTTAGGGCAACTTTAGCAACGAAAAAGATGATGGCCGGAGTGTTGAAACTTTTCAAACACTCACCCCCAGTCACTGATCTGGGTTTAATCCATCAATCATTTGCTCACCATGCCACCCCAGTTTGGACCCTGCCATATGCAAATCAGTCTTGACCTTGTTTCCCATGGGAACAGTCCAGCCCGAACTGCCAGGCCAGGTCTGCTCTGGACTAGAAACAAGCATCCTGAGACTGGTTGCAGGGTATCACCCTTCATGAGCCAAGCTAGCTTGAATTCAGTGGCACAGTGAGCACAGGATGCATGTCTGGGCATACCCTTCTGACTTAGTGCAACTTTAGCAATCCAAAAGGATGATGGACGGAGTGTTGAAACTTTTCAAACACTCACCCCCAGTCACTGATCTGGGTTTAATCCATCAATCATTTGCTCACCATGCCACCCCAGTTTGGACCCTGCCATATGCAAATCAGTCTTGACCTTGTTTCCCATGGGAACAGTCCAGCCCGAACTGCCAGGCCATGTCTGCTCTGGACTAGAAACAAGCATCCTGAGACTGGTTGCAGGGTATCACCCTTCATGAGCCAAGCTAGCTTGAATCCAGTGGCACAGTGAGCACAGGATGCATGTCTGGGCATACCCTTCTGACTTAGCGCAACTTTAGCAATCCAAAAGGATGATGGACAGAGTGATGAAACGTTTCAAACACTCACCCCCAGTCACTGATCTGGGTTTAAACCATTGTTCTTTTGCTCACCGTGCCACCCCAGTTGTGGGGTAGCAGCACAGCAGTCCTTCTTCCTGGCAGAGTATCCACAGGTCCAGAAGTGTACTGAAGAGGTGAGGAACCAGGAAAGATAGAATCCCCACCCGGGGTCTTCTTCCCAGCAGTGGAGGGACAACCTAGTCCTCTGGGTCCGTTTAGCAGAGAGTACACAAATCAAGCGGAGTCACCAACTGGAGGAATAAAGAGAAGTTTATTACATGGATTATAGCTCGAGCTAATACAGAGTCCCAGGACAGTCAAGTGACTATCCTATGGAGACTGCCCCTTCACTCTGGGGCATCCAACCTTATATACACACAAAACTGCTTAGTCAGAGGACAACTCCACCCCTAGCGTATTCAAGGTCCTCTGCGGCCTTCAGAATATTTCAGGGATACACGTGTGGTGGGCAAAGGCACAGATGCAGCTGGCAGTAGGTGGCAACGAACTGTACAAACCTGTTCTGGCAGTTACTGATTAAGCACAAAAATTCTCAGAACTACGGTTAGAACAAGTAAATTACAGCGATAAACAGATTGCAGCCCAAGGCTGCGAGCACAAGGTCAATCATCAAGGTTCAGGAGGTTTGTCGAGCACATGGCAACATAATAAAGATAAACAGATGCCTAGCAGCTATGGTGTATGATTAAGTTTATGTACATTTTCTCAGAGGTGGTGTCTGAAGTCCAGTATTTATACTTTGGTGCCCTGGGTCTGAAAGGTGGGAGAAACTTCTAGACAGTGGCTTTGAAGTGAAAGGTATTCCCTTCCTGCCCTGCCCTAGCTCCAAGTTGGCTGGAGTGAAAATACTGGGTTTTTGAGCCCTTTCTGTGTGGACAAGACACAGCCTATTCAGGTGTAGGTGTGAGGCTATGGCCAGCTCCTCCCTCCTATCCTGCCCAGGATAGCCCATCAGGATGTGGATGGCTCTTCAGTCACACCTAAGCTCCCTTTGTGTGTGGCTGTCTAAAGGGAATGCACAAAGCCCAGCTGTCATCACACCCCAGATGGTTATTGGAGACAGTCTGCAGGCACACAGGACTAAGAGCAGGAAAATGTGACTTGGTGCTCTGCATTGGTGTGTAGATAGTTGGGGGGGGGGGGTCGTATATGTGTGTCCCGTAAGCTTTCCTCCTCCCCCCTCCCCTGTGTCGTAGGTGCAGTACTCACCGTTGTCATCTGCGCCGGCGTTCGTACTCGTGGTAGATGAGCAGGTAGACAATAGCTGGTAGGATGTTTAATTCGGGTTCCATGCTGTTCTCCGTCCTCGTGGAGTGTGTATAGGTGAGCGTTTTCCCGTTCGTAGTCTGTTTCCGCCGTGTTTTTATTGGCGGGGCTCCCGCCCCGGAAAAGGTGGCGGATTGGTGAGTTGTGATAGTGTGGGCGGTACATTGTCTGCCGCCTGCCTGTTGGCGGTGACCGCCGCGCTGTTTGTGTGTCCCGCCGTGGCGGTCGGAGTGTTAAGGTGGCGGGCTGTGTTGGCGGTTCCCGCCAGGGTCAGAATTCCATTTTTTTGGACCGCCTGCCTGTTGGCGGGTTGGCCGCCGCTTTATCACCGACCGCCAGGATTGGAATCACCCCCTAAATGTTCAATTTTCTAAATTTCATCATTGCATCCGACTGTACCATTAAAGAGAATTTATCAATGCATTTCCATAGGTACCAAACATTATATATCTACCTCCTCTCAATCAGGAGTTGCAGCTTAATAAATGTAATGAGGAATTCCTAATGGTATCCTATGAGATGGATAGGCCTCACATGCGTTTTTCAGTGGTAGGACATGTAAAACTTTAAAGTACCTGTCCTACTTTTTAATTACACTACATTGACATATGTTAGAACATGGGAGTGTGGGAAAACAGGGCTGATTGCAGAGGCCCCTGACTTTTTGCCCCCATTTTAATTTTTTTGCTGGTGTTTTCCTGATTCTGATGGTTCCCTGGGTACTGCTAACCCGTCCCAGTGCCTGTGCTCTGTATAAAATGAGTATGCAAATTAGGCTATTTGTAATTGTAAAGTCAACCTACCCATAAGTCCCCAGTATAGTAGGGCATGTAGGTTTAGGGACCCAAGCGAAGGTGGTGCCCATAGGGCTGGGTGCAACGTAACTATAAGCTGGGACCTTATAAAATTGGTTTTCAAAGCCCTGGTGAGGTAAAACAGCCAAATTTGTTTTTCCCTCATTGTAGTGAATGGCCTCCATAGGCAAAAATGGGGAGACTTTATTTTAATTTGAAAAGCCCCCTTAAGTGACAGATACTTCAAGTTTGGCATCAAATTAATTGTTATAATAAATCACACAACTTCCGTTTGTTGTATTTAATATAACTTGTTCAGGTAAAGAGTTTTAAACTTTACCTGAATAGTTTGCTAACTTCGCCCTGCAGTGTTTTTGCTGCTTTCCTCTGATTGGTCAGCCTCTGACAGCCTGGCCAGGCTGCCTTGATGAGGTGTGAAGTGGCCTGGCTCAACACAAAGAGATGTGCCTGCGGGAGGAGATCTTCCCTCAGCAGATGGAGAGGCAGGAAGGAGTAGGGCTGCCAAACTGGTCTTCAAAGGCAGGGAAGGACATTTGGAGCAACCTAGCACCTCCCTCACATCCTACAAACTCAGACAATTAGGTGCCCCCCTGATTAGATTAGGAGAGGGCGGGAGACGGGTGTGTTTAAGGTTTTTAGCCATACCAGTGGGTGGGCTCAGCCAGATGTAACCTCCAATAATCATTTTCACCCATGATGGATTTTTGAGGAATGTTGCTCCCTGGGATTGATTTTTGCCACACTTCCCAGGAAGTGGGCATCACAGGGGGAAGGATCCTGCACCTGATTGGAGAACCAGGTCCCCCCTGTTCTTTACACAGGAGCAAGGATAAAACTGGCAGACCTGCCCCCACACCTCAGATCCCTACCAGATTCCAACAAGGAAGTACTACAGAAGAAGAAGGACTGCCCTGCTGGACCTCTGACCTGCACCTGGACACTGCACTCTGGAGGACTGCACCAGCTGCACACTTGGGCTCCACCACAAGAAGGACTTTGTCTGGCTTCAACTGGTTCAAGGAAGGATTCCCTGTTTGCTACAGATGAAATCTTGCTAACCATAGTCCCCTGCACCAACTCCTGAAGAAACTGACCAGTTGACCACTGTCCAGTGGCCAAAAAGGAGTTTGCGCCAGGTGCATTCTTGGAGTGGTATCTCAGAGCTTTTGGAACCTGGGGGTGAGCTGTGGATCTCAAAAGAACATTAAAAGAGCATCTGTAAGAAGATCCAGAAGTTTGGAGAAGTTTGGAAAGCTTTTGGAAAAAAGCTCCATAAAGGGACTGACCCACCGCAGTAACTCCTGCCGGCTTGCCTCATCCGGACCGCGTCTGACTTGCAGGGTTGATCCGTAGGAATGCAGGAAGTTGACTGGGACCTCCCAGGGAGTGTATCCGAAGAGGGCTCCAGGGATGTTGGATCAAGATTCAGGTTTGCCCCGGTCGAAGGATTTTCATCTCGAAAAAATGACTAAGTCCGAAGGTAAAAATCTCCACCAAGGGCTACCGTGAGGAGTATCTGTGGAAGAGTTCCAGGATGATGGATTGGACTGGCGACTTGGTCTCCCTGAAGAAAATCTTCAGAAAAACAGGGCTCCATCGTGGTCAGCCTCAAACTTTGACTTTACCCCGGTCAAGGTGCAACCAGATGACCAGATTGGCGCTATTCGTTACTAAGCGCTAAAAAGCATTAATTATTTAAAAATTCATATCTCCTGTTCCCTCTATCCAATTTTAATTGTTTTGGTGTCATTTTAAAGATAAAAGCATAATCTATTTTTATGAATTGGTGTTGAATTTTTATTCTGTTTTGTGTTTTACTTATTTACTGTTTTGTGATTTTTAAATGCTTTACACATGTGTCTCCTAAGTTAAGCCTTGTCGCTTTGGTTCCAAGTTACCAAGGGTTGAGCTTGGTTTAATTTATTGAGACCTAACTGGACCTAAGTGGCGGTTAGTGGCCTGTTGCTAATTGTAGGTACTTACCTGCCCTTACCAATAGGCCATTTTCCAACAGGGAGTTTAAGACTCGGCAAGAGGTTTTAAATGCCAAGTCGACATGGCAGTTTAAACTGAACATACAAGCCCTGCAAAAGCAGGCCTGAGCCATGGTCACAGGGCTCCTGCAGGCCGACTAGTAGCATTTAATTTACAGGCGCTGGGCACATGTAGTGCACTTTACTAACAGGAACAAATTGGATATCACCTCACAAGAAATCATAGACAAAACAATAAAAAAAATCTCAAACATAGCTTCTACCAAGAAGTCACTATTCCAGATCTAATTAGAAAAAAATATTTTTCATGTCAACAAAAGTTGGTGCACACTGATAAATGCATCACTAATAGAAGATTCCTGCCCATATCCAATAAAAATGGGCCAAACTGCTACTAAAAAAACAAAACACAAAGCTTGATGAAGATGAGTTCGACAAGTAGAAATCTGTCACCAACGTACCCCTGCTGGCAAAGCTTTAGAAAAAGACTGCACCATAGAAACAGCAACTTTGAAAATTCTTGATGATATAGACGGTAAAGTGAACAAAAGGAACGTATTCTTCCTTACTTTACTTGATTATTGAGCAGCCTTTGATATTGATGATCATCGTAGGCTCATCCTGATCCTCAAGACCTGTTTGTGTTTGACGTTTATGGTTCTAAGCTGGCTCACATTATTACTTTACAATCATACAGAGTTAGTCAGAGTACTCAAATTCACCTAGAACTCACCTGTGATTGCTTGTGGAATCCCGTGGGGACCACTTACCTATATGCTTTCTCAACGTGTATATAGAGCCTGTGATACTTTTGATAGAGATGAAGTGGTTTACAGTTCACAAATATGCAGTTGTCCCTATTATTTACCTGAAAACTACTAACTTCCAAAATATCTACAGTCTGAAACTGTTTTATTATGAAGTTTCTTAGTTTCGATGTCAGCTACTCTCCTACAAATAAACCCCCCAGGCACCAGGGATCACAATTTAAAAATATCTGGCTATTGGAACTATGCAGTGATTAGAACCGACATCTTCCTAATGACTAACCCTTAGTTTGTGGAAGCCTCTCTAGCTATCAATGTCAGCTCAGTTAGCCACATGATAAAAGCTGCAGGAGATTCTCACACACTATAAAATTAAAATGTTTCCTGCCATCAAGTGACTTCTGCCATTTGATTATATATCTATGTATTCCCCAATTGAAATTCCACTTCAGTTGGTATACCAAAATCAGTGATATCACTGCTCGGTGTAACCTTTAATTTGACGGCAGAATTATTAGCAAGGACTTGGACATTTGACACCCTGGTATTACAGGCCGTGCATTAGCTCTCATTAGAAGCCAGAGAAAAATTGAAGCTGGCATACATAATTTTCAGAGCTATCTTTTTTACACAGACTGAGTACCCCTGCCTTCACATTTTCAGGAGGCAAACATTCGGTATAGGAGCAAAGAAGTGTTAATCTTGGAATTTAAAAAACTCAAAACACACTCGAAAAACTTCATCTTCAAATGACACCTAAAATTCGAACCCTCAAATGACTAGATAATTTATTGAGTTTGCTTCTTTCACCACATATCTACTGTTTTCTCATATTCCTTATACTGTTCAGTCATCTTTCCTGCCCTGTTCTTGAAATATTCCTCCATACGAAAAATCATTAACCTTTCCCACCACTTACCAGATTCTTAATCACTCTCCTTTTTCTGCTCCATTTTTTTCTTTATGTGCTGTCCCTCCATATGTTCCTCTAGTAGTTCAATGACTGCTGCACGAATTTGTTGCTACTTACTAAACTGCCAGTACACAATGGACCCTACATGTAGCATTTTTTCCAAGGCATTTGCTTGCAAGTCATTTTATTTTGTTTGCTATAAGCCCATCTGGGAGCATGCCTATTTCTTGAGACTTTCATCTCCAGCTGTATTGTGAATGTTAAGCATGCGGACACCTACCCAACAGATGAGTGCTATAGAAAAATTTCAATAAATTAATACATAAATAAAAATGTGCCAGATAGCATTCTGCAGAAGATGTGAGAGCGCTTATGTGCGGCACGATTGTGCTAAAGGTCTCAGATACATTTACAGGTTTTATAAAGTACATATTACAGCACACTGAATGAGTATTTACTGAGAACATTGACACAGTATGATGAAAATGAATGTCAAAGGGTGAGAGACAAACAGCGTCACATCTACTAGGATATGCAGAGCCAGTATGGGAACTAATAATGCATGTAGCAAGTGCAGGGAGTGAGCCTGACACCTGCAGCAGACGTTTGGGGGTTCACCGTCCAAGAAACCTTTGAAAACAGTTGCTAATATGGTATGTGTTACAACACATTTTTCGTTATAGAACATTGTCCAAACATTAAATAGAAGATTGGAGATTGGAGGCAGGACTGAATGGCTCAATAAATGACTATTTGGATGACGAAAAATGGGTTAAAGAATAAATGACAAGGCTTTTACCTACATGGAGGAAATGGCCTTAGTGCTCTTAACGAGATTTAATTCTCGAGTTTTCCTTTTAGCTCCCGTATTAAAAAATCTCCCTCCCAAACACTTCCACTACCAGTCCGTATGAAACATGCATAGTCTGCACGTATTTACCACAGTGTGCTGACTTAGGGGCATATTTATAATGCCCTAGCACCACCTTGAGCCACACTAAAGTAATTCATTTTGACGTTAATGCGGCCCGAGGCTGAAATCCCCGCGCCATATTTACAGAGTGGCGCAATGCATTTCGCCACTCTGTAACCCTTTGCACTACATTATGCCTGCGCCAGCAATAATGTATGCAAAGGGGGTGTTCCCCGTTAAGGGGCGAAAAAATGTCATAAGGAAATCTATGAGATTTCCTTGCGCCATTTTTTACAACACTTTTAATGCCTGCTCAAGAGCAAGTGTGAAGAGGGGGCTTTCATTCTTTAGAATGTGGTCCTATGTACTCTGCAGGATTAATGCCAATATTTTTTCGCTACTCTTTCAGAGAACCTCAATAGAGTCATAAGAAATGACGCCTTCGCCCCCTGCCCTGTGCCATGGTGTGCCGTAATTTAAATACGGCGCACACATGGTGGCGGCAGTGGGGTGCTAAGGGGCGTAGGGCGCACTCGGTGCAGCGCCATTTTACATAAATGTAGCCCTTATTACCTTAAAGAATTAAATGCGAAGGGGGCAGACTTAGTAGATAGGGTACACTTCTGCTGTCTCCCTTTTGTACAACGCAGCTCAGAAACTTTGCTTGCTTCCCTGCATATTTCAATTCTGTGCCATCCACGGTTTGTCAAAACATAAATACCCAAGAATCTGCCATGCTAACCAACCAACTGCATGTGGATGAGCTCTTCATTGTCTTCTGGGTGTGAATGTGTCTCACTTCTGGTTGCCTGTTCGGGGCACCTTCTCCAGCATTACAGATGAAAAAAGCAGTTTCAGACCAATGTCCCTACAAACATGTGTGATATGAACATACAAAGTTGGTGGTTCCTTCAGGTTTACTTTTGAACATTCGTCCACAGTTTTCAAGACAAATAAATTATGACCAGTTGGACTCAAGCAAATCCAAGAAGGCACTTAACTGCAGTTAGATTTATCAAGGCATGCAAGGCCACCTTTCACCCCGGCGCAAGGGTGCCTTTATTGGAGCAAGGCAGCACATTATGCACCAGTGGGAGGATAGGGCAGGAATGCAGCATAAATGTTATATACAGCACATCCCTGTCCTTTCCCTTTCACGCAGCGCAACAAGACAGCCTGCTGCACTCCGTGGAATAATGATGAATCTGCCCCTTACCATCTTATACAAACATACAAAAAGATACTACATAAATAAAAGATGAGGTTGTGTTACATTGCTGAAGGTTGACAAATCTGAAATAATAGTGGCAAAAACAGGAACACAGAAAAAAGCTAAATCACTGACAATAACTATGTAATAAGACATTGACCAAATCATGAGTACTGATGATGTTTCACCTCCACGGGTGATTTATTATCTGAATAATGGCTAAGATATTTAAGTGTAACAAACCAAAAACAATAATAAACTAAAAATATCAAAGCCACTTTGATACAAACAGCTACGTTTGACTCAATCAGGGAGTGCACCAGTTCCATGATTTCAAGGTGCTTGCTTACATTACCAAAAAATCCAAAGGAAGAGCAAAAATGGAAAGCCGAAAATGGAGTGACATCTTAAAAGGGGAATGAAAAAGTAGATGCCATTCATCCTGACTCTGCAACATCTCTCAAGCCCCACACTGCTCATGTGCTAAGGATCATTTTAGGAAGGTGTTGCAATTGGGTTCTGCCCATTCAATATGCATGATTTTCTTTGCTTATTGGATCATCCGATTTTGGACTTTTTATGTTGGGTGAGTTTCACTACATGTATGTTACTCACATTAATCATATGGCAAATGGACTGCATGTGTTTAAGATAAGGCAGCTGTGACGCAGCAAGGGTAAGGGGCATTTGGCTACTTACATGTGAAGACGTGCACACGTGCAGTCTGTGCGGTGGAGACTACTGTCGTGCACAGCCCAATAACTGCACACAGGTAACCTGCCACAGAGGGGACTCTGCAGTATTAGATATTGTCACGCACTTACTTTGTTCCAACCGCGGGGATGACACTGGAGCCAATGCCAGGCCCCCGCTCCTAAATCTTGAAGAAGAGGAGCCCAGGGAATAGAACTTCTAGTACTCATTAACTTCCAGAATGGAAAAGGGGGGGAGGGAAAAATAACAAACAAGAAAACCTGCTGTACTTTCTCTGCTCCTCAATGGCACTATTCTGCCAAACAGGGCTGTCTCATCTTGAGCTTCTGATTTTATCAAAGATGGAAGTTTACATATCAGTACCTCTTGATATCTGTAAAATGTAATGCTCTGAAAACAACAAGAAAAGACAATTATCAACAGTGTATGGATTCAATGCACAGTTTACAATACACTACTTTAGATATTTCACAATTACAGTTTTCCCTATAACAATCATACCACAGGAGCAGATGAATTGGCTAGTCTAGAGAAATCTTCTGAAACTCTTGAAGAAGAACTGGTGTCATGCAGTTCCTCTTATGGTAATGAAACTTCGTGTTTTAGGGTAGCAGTACCACAGCGTGTGGATTACTGAGTCAGTCCCACACCATCTGGAAGTGGTTGGCATGAGTCATGGCTAGCCCACAGTGCCTCACCCAAACCTAGAAAGTAAAGGTGATTTGTGGCAACCTGCACATGACACTCTGACTCCTCAGGGAAGCTGTGGTAAACAGATTATGTTCCTTTCACTCGGTTACAAAAGACATGCCAAGGCAAAATGAAAGATGCAAGTACTAGGTAGAGTTAAGTCACTCTCAGAACTCAAAACATTGATTGTAGTTATTGGCATTCCAAAACTACCACTCAATACATATTTTTAGTATCAGAGACAGTCACAAAAAATAGAAAACCAAGTTTCTGTGAGCACATAAGCTGGAAGTTAAACAACTCTCAAGGTTAGTTTTGAGACCAGGTTGCTATTGGAATTGGATTACATTCAAAAACTTAGAAGACAGATTGAGTTAATGGCACTCCAAAACTAACACCCAGTATATATTTTTGAAATAGACACATTTACTTGGATATAGAAAACCATGTAACTCACACTGGCACATAGGTTGGAAATTAAACAATTCTCAAGGCATGTTTGAGACCAGGTTACTCTAGGAAATGGATTATTTTCAGAATTACATGAACTCAAAATAAGAGGTTATTATCAAAAATGGATTATATTCAGAATTACGTAAACTCAAAACAAGACTAGACGGAACTCAAGGTTGGGAAACTGACTTTCCCAAGGTTGTACTTTAAACATGGGTCAGGACTCAACAATGTACATTCATAAGAAAAAGAATTGTTCTTAATACAAGGTTGGTGTTATCAACACTCACAGGATTATGCTCTGAATATTGACTGACACTTGAAAGCAGAACAATGTAAGAAACAAGGATGCATCAAGACTCAAGGCTGGAATCACTTAGAATTTCAAGGTTGTGTTAGGAACACAGATCGGAGTTAAGAGACACTCCCAAGACAATCTAGAAATGCAGCTACTGCTGAAACACAGGTTGGAGTCCAGGCACTCCTAAGATATACTAGAAAACACCATAGCACTCAGTTTAAGGGTGGAGTCATAAACACTCTCAAGGTATGTCTGAAATCACAGTGACACTCAGTTAAAAAATTGAAGGTACAAAATGATTCAGGACCCAGTTCTCCAGTCCATGGGCAGTGCGGTAAATCAAGACTTGGAGAAAGAGTCCTTAGGCAGTAGCAAGAAAATAACACAGGCCTGCAATGACTACTAAAGATTAGTACTCACTAATCTGAGAACAAGTACTGAACCTGGGAAGGACTTTACTGATGTTCACAGGCAGCAGGCGGGTCGTTGCTAGAAGGTAAAGTAGAGGTAGAATCATAGCTCATGGAGGACAGACTCTGAGGGTTCTCGGGAGTCAGTATCGCAGAGTCTTTGGAAAGGACCTGGAAGAATGGAACATAAGGAGGTTTCCATAACACCAGGAGGATGATGCAGAAATGAAGCGAGGATGGTCCAGGAGACTTGGGAAATGAGTGCAGGGACAAAACATGTACTGAACAGGATAACGGGAGATCCAGGCGATTTGGGAGGTGAGTTCAAGGAGGCTGCTTGTGCAAGACTTGGCAGAGTTTTGTGCGTGTCTAGATACAGGGACGAGGCCAGGCCCCGATGTAAGTTCAGAGGAGCCATTTATACAGAAAGCCAAGAGTGTTCCAGATGAGCATATGTCTTAAGTGGAGAATTCTAACAGAACGGGCATGGCTTAACAGGCAGCAGGTGCTAGCACAAATTGACAACAGCAAATACAACAGAACCCAAGTGCATGATGGTACATCCTAATGGTTTACAGTTGAAACATGCCTACCCTAAAAGGGTACGTAATGTCTGCAGGTGCAAACTAGAAGAAACTTGTATAGCAACACACACAGGAGGGTCGATGGTTCAGGCCTAACAGGAGGATGGAGTCATGGAGCTTTAGAGAGTGAAAGGCACCACAGTGGAAGGAATAACATGAGGCCGGTGAGCAATACTTACAGTGCATAGGGCACAAGATTGAGTCCTTTCTTTTTTGTATTAGGTTTTATGTGTTTTAGTACTTTGTAAAATCATTGAATAAAATTATATTTTGCTGATAGAATGCTCTAATTTGTTATTCAATTCGATGTTCAGCTGTATTGTTCATCCATGTGTCATTGTTTGTGCTTGACATACAACACTATGGTCATCGATATCTATAGTGATACAGCACCTGAGGAATATCCATCCTACAGGTAAATCGTAGTAGCTCGTTATTTAGATTTCTTCCACAAGATTGAGTCATGACAGATTTTGACCTGTGGTAGGCCTTGTAATGTTAGTGCACATTAAAAGTGAAAGTCAGTGTGATTTGCTATTTTGTCTATAGTGACACTTTATTATACACTTGAGAGTAAACTGCCTTAGAATGCTGTTTCTCTTCCCTTTGGCCTACAGAGGCTAGTGTCATATCTAAATGAGGTGTAACCTGTGCAAGAAAATCAAGTCTGTGAGTTGCAAAAAGATATCTGCACCACTTATGGGTCATCCAGCGTTATCATATTTCTCTGGCTCAGCTCAGGATCAGAGCCCAGGCCTTTGGTCACCCTGCTGTGCCAGGTTAATTTCATTTCTCTCCAGCAGCAGGAACAAATGCCTGCTGCCCACACAAGGGAGGAATTAGCAGTGCTTCACTCAACACCTGGGGAGGAAGGATCAGCATCAATCATTCAACTGTCACACTGTACCAGGGATGGGCCAGACCAAGCTCACTGATCAAAGGAAGGAGCCAAGAGCTCTGGAGCCAACACAACAGTGGGCTCCCTCCTGAGGACTGGTGAGAAAGGCCCTGGTAGTGATGCCAGTGAGGGGAAGAGCTGAGGCCCCAGAGCAGATGTGACTAGTGGCTCCTTGTTGTGCAGGAGGGTTGGGACAGGGGTGGAGAGGTGACCTGACACCCTAGGTTTGGGCAGGAGAGCCTCTCTTGTTTGGTGTTTTTCTGCGTTTCACTGCTGGACCCTGAGGCCTCCATGGACAACTGGAAAAAATAACCCCAATGCTCAGAAAGGACTAAGGAATCTGCTCAGTTGACCCCAGGACCAGTGGATTTCCAAAGGCCAGTGAGGCTGGCCCCCTTACACCTGCTGAGGATGAGTTGGGGGGAAGCCCTGGACTTCTGTGCCCTGAGACAGAGATCAGAGGAAGGCTAGAGCAGGGAACCAGGGGAATCAGCTTGCTATGGATTACACCACTTTGGAGCTGAGGAGATTGCAGCAACATTCCCTGGTGGTTAGTGTTTACCACCAGGAGTAGAATGAGCCCCAAATTGTCATATTCAGCCCAACAGGGCATGAGTTATTGAATTTTGAAGACTGCTGACCTTTGACCACTTGCTGATTCTTAAATTATCACCAGGATGGGCCTGTGGCCGGGATCAGCTCAGGGATCATTTATTTATTTTCACCCAGGGAGGGGCGCATGTGGCCCCCAGACTCATTCTTGACCCCGGGTGACCACATCTCTGCAAGGGCTGATGCTTTCAACTTTTCTGGAGAGGAGGTGTGCATGAAGTCCCCCCTCAGACTCTCTTTTGGCCCATAATTAGGGCTGTACTTATAGGGAAAGGGGTGGGACCCCAGCCCAACCTCCTAAGCAGCAGAAAGACAGTGTGAGAGCCATTGTGCACCCTCCTCCAGAGGTGGTATGTCTTCCCCGCAACTGATTCTGGAGGAAGTGGATGGTCACCATTCCTGCTCCTGCAGAGGTGTTGCTGTCTCCCACAGCCACACACGGAGGTTGTGTGCTGCACGGGAGCCGGTGGGGCAGCAAGCGGTTGGGTCCTTCAATTGCCACCAATGGTTGAAGAAGCATGGGGGTGCCTAGGTTGGACCGGGCTCCCCCCTAAAAATAGAAATCAAAGGAAACCAATGTGCATAGGCTCCCAGCACAGTGGAAGACACGCTGTTTAAGTATTCACTGCTCCAGCTGGAGCACCTCATAATGCCCTTCTTCGATCGTGGTGGCCCCAGTGTGGCAGGGGCATAGTCAATGTGCTAAATTTAATGTGGGAGAGGCAGAAGGAGTGCAGCAGTTCCCCACCTTAAGAGGTTTGGAGAAATATTGATTCTATATCTCTGGGGTCACAAAACCAGGACCTTTCTGGAATTCTCACTAATGTTTTAAAGCATTTCCAAGGCTGGAGCTTCTGCTCGGAGTGAAGTGTCCTATAAGGATTTGCTGTACGGCTACATTTTATGTAGTCTGAAGGTGGTTAAGGAAACTATGGGCCATATTTATACTCTGTTTGCGCCGGAATTGCGTTGTTTTTTTTTACGCAATTCCGACGCAAAACTAACTCCATATTTATACTTTGGCGTTAGATGCGTTTAGCGCCAAAGTCCATGGAGTTAGCGTCATTTTTTAGAGTGGACACCTACTTTGCGTTAATTATATGCAAGGTAGGCGTTCCCATCTAAAAAATCGACTCCGAGGCATGTGCGTCGGATTTATACTCCCGGGCAAAATTCACGCCCGGGAGTGGGCGGGTCAAAAAAAATGACGTACGGCCGCCTTTGCGCTGTTTTTTAGCGCCTGCAAAAGGCAGGTGTTAAGGGACCTGTGGGCTATTAAGGAGCCCAGAGGTGCCCTCCCATGCCCCCAGGGACACCCCCTGTCACCCTTGCCCACCCCAGGAGGACACCCAAGGCTGGAGGGACCCATCCCAGGGACATTAAGGTAAGTTCAGGTAAGTTTTTTTTTAAAAGAAATGTGTGGCATGGGGGGGCCTGATTTGTGCCCCCCTACATGCCACTATGCCCAATGACCATGCCCAGGGGACAGAAGTCCTCTGGGCATGGCCATTGGGCAAGGGGGCATGACTCCTGTCTTTGCTAAGACAGGAGTCATTTCTATGGGGGTTGGGAGTGAAAAAAAAATGGCGCAAATCGGGTTGAGGCGAAAAAATTGCCTCAACCTGACTTGCCCCATTTCTTGACGCCCATGCCCCATATCCCCCTACGCCGGCGCTGCCTGGTGTACGTCGTTTTTTTTAACGCACACCAGACGGCGACGGCGGCTAACGCCGGCTAACGTCATTCAATAAATACGGCGCCCGCATGGCGCTTCAGAATGGCGTTAGCCGGCGCTAATTTTTTTGACGCAAAACTGCGTTAGCGCAGTTTTGCGTCAAAAAGTATAAATATGGGCCTATATCTTGAACTGTGCCCTCTACGGGCTAAATCTATGATTGTATTATCAAAAGATGAAGTCTTCTAGGGGCTGTGTTTATAATTGCATGTTGATACAAGTATATAAAAAACACACAAACATGTTTTGTTCATTTAAAAATGTTTTAATGCTTTATTGATATAATAATGTTGACAACGGTTATTGATCAAGGTGAACTTTCTTATTAATATTAATATGTGCATTTGCACAGGTTATTATGGATTATTGTATTTGTGCTCATAAGGATGGTGTTTTCAAAATGTGTATGATGATTAGTAGCCTAAACTAACTCCCTTGAGGAGGCCTTGGACTGCTCTGCTTCTCTACCCTGGGAGAGTCAATCACTACAATGGGGTGCCTAGTTCCCAGTAAGGGGAAATTGTGGACCTTCTACTTGTGCAGGCCACTGTTCTGTTATGCTTCAAACTGAGAGGGAACAAAGCTAAAGGATGCAAAGAATGCAGCACTCTTAGTCTGAGTTTTGAATTTATTAAGGCATTTCCCAGGTCTCAAACACAAATATATGAAAATTATAGTGTGAGCACTTAATTTGAATGCAGCAAAACACATGCCATTACTAAAATAATCACAACATTTAGATAATAATAATCAGAGAAAATGCAATATATCAACACTGAATATATATGCAGTGCACAATTATATTTATGCATGCACGCAGTGAAGCTAGATAATTAAGAATTAAATATGCATCAACATGGGGATTGAATCCTTGTCTGCCAACAGCAAGCTGTGGAACCCGAAACAACTGAGATAGGAGGAATTTCGCCAATGGGACTCTGATTTTCCTGAGCAATGCATCCACCCTCAGGAATTAGGGCCAGATGTAGGAAGCCTTTTGCGTCTCGCAAACTGCGAAATGCACAACTGCAAATTGTGAGTCGGTACGACTCGCAATTTGAGGCTGCGACTCGCAAATAGGAAGGGGTGTTCCCTTCCTATTTGCAACCAAAACGCCATGCAGAGTTGCTTTGGGACCGTGAATGCGGTCGCAAACCAACTCGCAGTTACCATCCACTTGAAGTGGATGGTAACTTATTTGCAAAAGGGAAGGGGTCCCCATGGGACCCCTTCCCCTTTGTGAATGCCAATAAAAATATTTTTTCGGAGCAGGCAGTGGTCCTATGGACCACTGCCTACTCTGAAAAAACCGAAACCAAAAGGTTTCGGAATTTTTTGTTTTTGCAGCTCATTTTCCTTTAAGGAAAAAGGGCTGCAAAAAGGAAAAAAAAAACTGCTTTATTCAAAAAGCAGTCACGGACATGGTGGTCTGCTGTCTCCAGCAGGCCACCATCCCTGTGAGTGCCTGGACTCGCTATGGGGTCGCAAACTGCGACCCACCTCATTAATATTCATGAGGTGGGTCTTTGCAACCCCATAGCGAGTCGCAGAAGGTGTCTTAGACACCTTTCTGCATTTCGTATTGCGAGTTGCAATTTGCGAGTTGCTATGACTCGCAAATTGCAAGTCGCAATTATATACCTACCTACATCTGGCCCTTATTTCTTTCTGCCCCAACGCCAAGCTTCTCCACCTTTAATACTTTAAACAAACTTAAAATGAAGGGTCTAGTAACCCCCTCCCTTCGAGTAAGTTGTGAAATTCAAGCATTGGCTTTACTGGGTCAGTGTAGAAAAACATGCAAAGAGATTTGCCAGATCCCAAGGTTTATTTCCAAGATGAAGCCGTACTTTTCTCTGCTATAAACATTCTCATCCTTGAACACTTTTATCACCATTGCCTCACTCACGTTATGTTCCCATCCTTGGTGAGAAAAGCAAAAACACATTAACATGCTGTGCATGGAAAAATTCCTCTTCCACCAATGTGACGGCATATGAGGGTAAGCTAAGCACAAAATGGAATAAGTGGTCAGATGGAATTGGTCGATAAATACAGATAGTATTACACTCCACCCTTTGACCAGTGACTTCCATAACATACTGGTTTAATAGTAACCATTTTTGGTTTAAACATTGTGAATAGATTAAGTATGCACTGTACACAGCAACAAAGCATGATTATAATACAAATCACTACAAGTATTCCGCCTACAATATTGTGTAATTGACCGAAATCAGGTAACCAGTTAAATAACCAGTCCACCACCCTTTGTCCATATCTTGTTTTACTCCTTTCACCAATTCATATAAAGTGTCAGTATGAGACTGAATAGATTTAGAGTGGTCTGATAGGTTGAAACAGCACAGGCCCTCAAATTCTGAACAACCATGATCGTGCTTTAACAGTGAATAGTCAATGGTGGCCCTGTTTTGCAAAGCAGCTTTTCTAGATCCTTGTATATCTAGCAATAACTTGGGTAAAGCAATGGAGGTATGAATGATGTTCTTAACCATTAAACATGCTAACCTGTTAATAACTCGAGTATTATAAACAGCTAATCCTGGAACACCTACTATAGAAATGTTTAAACTCACATAATAACTGAATTTCAGAGTCACAGTCTTCGTTTAATTGAACTGTTTCCCTTGGATAGTGAGTATGTACAGAGTGAAATGGAAACATCATAAGTCCTAATTGTGTAAAAGTACACGGTTCACTAGTTGTATTGGCAGCAATGAATGTATAAGTGGTATTTCCACAAGAGAACCACCACCCCACTGATAGTTTGACATGCTTGATGTGGCTAGGTGCAGTCACAATGTATGGGCAAGACATGCTATTGTCCATATTCTTACAAAGTTTATCGTTTCTATGCTGACACAGTGCTCGTTGTTTTCATGGGATCTCTGAAGAGGCCCCATGGTTGCTTCTTAGCGCACCTGAGCACATTATCCAATTTTGTGAGAATCACAAGTTAAATTATAGCACACCTTACTGGTAGTAATATTGTAAGTAATGACATGGGTTAGGTTATCCCATTTTTCATCCATTACCTCTTGGAAAAACCTGCAGTACTCATACAATGAAAGGTGTGGCAACACGTCACTTTCTTGAACTGCTCCACCTTAGTTGGTGGCATTAAAGATGTGCAACAAAACATTGGCTGGAGTTGGTATGGCAACCAGACAGGGAGAAATACCATCAGCCGTACTTTGCATATTGCTAATGCAGAAGTCCAATCTGTGGAATAATACTCCTGCTAGATGAGTTGAAACATTTTCGGTTAAGTGCAGTAAAGGTGTTTAATCGGCGTGCTCAGTCAATCACTTTGAGTTGGGGGCTTTTGGTCCATCCCGACCCCTCAAGCACACGTCCAAAGGGAAAATACGTGGAACAGCTAGCACAGACACCTCGTAGTATGATCTGTAAAAGAGACAAGTATGATAATTCTCGCAAATAACATTTAACTGCTGGTACATATTCCCTTCTCTCCCTTCCTGGTTTCATGACTAGAAGGACATTGTCATTGCCCTTTGCTATGTTTTCTGCTGGTTCAGGAGGAGGATTTGTGGATTCTACCCACACTTTAGCAGCAGGGTTTTTGTCAGTTTAGCGACAACCTCCCTTCCCACGTACTGTAAGAAGGGCTGGGGCAGTCCCCTTTTTCAATATTCAGGAATACACTGGGTATTCACGATTTGTGCAATTCAGGTTGTATTATCAAGTCAGTGTCTTCACTATTCAGGAGGATGGTTTTTATTTCTCCTTAGTAGTCTGCATTGATCACTCCCCCCAAGACCTGAATACCTTTGAGTGCCAATCCAGATCTGGGCCCAATCAATCTGAAATGCTGCAGGGGAATCTGTGTTCTAACACCTATGCCAAGAAGTGCCATATCTCTAGGTTTCAATATGTGGGTTTTTAAGGCATGTAGATCAAGACCAGCTGATTCTGGTGTGGCTCGATAAAAAGCTAAGGCTCCTGGCTTTATTGTCCAATGGATGTTGGTGTTGGTCGCTATATGGGGTTGTATCTGTAATGCTGGGATCAACATTCGCATTAAAGGGGTCTCTGCATTTGTCAATGGTCTCTTATTCAAAATTTGGAGGGCTTCAGTTAAATGCTCTCTCCAGTTTCTCAAATTTCCATCTGATAGTTTTCATAATTGGGCTTTCAGCAAGCTGTTCATTCTCTCAATCAGTGCTGCAGCTTGTGGATAGTATGGAATGTGATAAATCCACTCAATATTGTGTTGTGAGCAATAATTTTGTACCAATTTTCCTTTGAAATGTGACCCGTTGTCACTTTGGACTTGGAGTGGGACTCCATAATACAACATTAGCAAGTCCAGAGTTTTGATGGTATTATATTGAGTGGTACATTTGCAAAGGACAGCAATCAGGTAACCAGAATAAGTGTCCACTACTGTGCAAGCATATAGATACCCACAACTAGTCGATAGTGGCCCAATGTAATCAATTTGCCATATCTGCCCCTGCAACTTCCCTCTCCCCCAACTGTCCTTTGACTCTTTGCTGAACAGATCATTGTTGTGTGTGCTCACACATAGGAAAATGCATAATCACGGTTTCTATCAAACCTAGAGGAATGTGCATCCCTCTAATCTCTGCCCACCTGTTAGTGGTCTTCTCTCCCAGATGTCCACATTTTTGGAGCACCCACTTAGCCATCCCCACTAACTAAGAATCCTGTGTCCCCACTTCTACTGCTAACATTTTGGCTTTGTCTAGTTTTTTTCTAGTGAGTCAGCGGAACAGTGGACATCTACATGATACATAGTAACAGTGCTTTGCTCTAGCATTTTCAAAATTTCTTGCCACAACTCTTTGCCCCACACCTCCTTCGAATGCATTTGCCAGTTATGTCCATGCCATGTGGGAAGCCAAGTGGCTGACCCATTGGCGGTAGACCAAGAATCGGTATAAATGTGACAAGTCCCAGGCAAATCTTGTTTCAGTGCCTGAAATGCAGTGCACAATTCTGCATATTGACTACTCTTCCCTTCTCCCATAGTGGATAACAACTTCTTGGTGACTGGGTTATTTGATACTGCCTTCCAATGTCTTTTGGCCCCCACATACTTGGCCGAACCATCCGTAAACCATGCAGGCTTCCTATCTTCAGGGGCCAAGGATTCAAATGGCTCACCTCACCTCACTGGTGACTCTTTTATCTGTGGTACCTCCTGCACCCTCTCATCATTCTGCAAAGGGGCTTGTGCCATCTGTTTATGCAGGGCTGCTGTCCCTGCTGGTCCCACTTAGGCCCTGTCCTGTATGTACCATTTCCAGTGAATGATACTGGCCTCTTGTGCATGTCCTATGCGTGAGTTTTAGGTCAACTCATCACCCACTACATTATTGGAATCTCAGGTCTCAGAATCACATTATGACCCAGGGTCATTTGCTCAGTATCTGCTAGAGCCCAGTAACAAGCAAGTAACTGTTTCACAAAGGCAGTGTATCACTCTCTACCATCAGGTAGCTTCTTAGTCCAGAAACCCATAGGCACCCTCGTTCTTCCCTGTTTTGTCACATGCTCCAAAATTGGATATTGTCCCTGAACGGTTACATGTTACTCAATGTCACCTTCCTGTACTGGCCATAAGTCTAAAGACTATTGAATCACCTCCTTTGCCAAGTCAAACAGACATTGGTGCTGCTCTCTCCATTTAAACTCATGTTTCTTTTTTGTCACTTTGTATGTACAAAGGGGCAAAAACTTGACTCAAGTGAGGAATATGCTGTCTCCAAAAACCAAACAATTCAATGAATCGGTAAGTCTCCTGCTTAGTGTGAGGAGTGGCAAATTCTAAGATCTTTTGTTTTGCCTGTGGCGACTCCTTTCTATGTCCCCGATTTCATTGAATTCCTAGAAACTTCACATTTTGAGAGAGTCATTCTATCTTATCTGGATTAAACATCAACCGTTTGCTCTGCAAGAGTTCTGCAACCCGATCCAACCGAGTCCGCACTTGTTCTTATGTCTCTCCCTGAATCATCACATTATCAATATAATGGGACAATTGTACTCCTGGAATGACAGATACTTCATCCATGTTCTCTGCCACCAGCTGTTGACAGATGGTGGGGCTATGTACATCCCCTCGGGAAGCCATAGCATTCAGGATTGTCTGCCACCGTGGGAGAAATAAATTGCTCCTCACTCTCAGTGGCCAATGGTATAGAAAAGAAAGCATTGGCAATAACAACAATTGCATACCAGGTCCCTTTATGTTTTTTTATTCTCTCAATCAAAGTGATGGATGTTGGGGACCGCAGCAGTCAAGTGGGGTGTATATTTATTCAATGTGTGGCAATCAATAGTCATTCTATAGCACCCATCAGGTCAGCGCACAGGCTAAAGAGAATTATTCCATTCTGTGGTGACTAGAGCCACCACACCTGCCTCCATCAACTCCTGTATAGTCTCACTTATTTCCTAATGCCCTCCTGGAATTCGGTATTGTTTCAAATGAATCACCTTGGTAGCTCGGGGCACCTTCGCTGAGGGTATCTTCAGATGACTCACCCTCACTGCTGCCACTGAAATATACCTCTTTGATCCAAATTGATAACAACCATCATCCAATTATAAAGTCAGCTCCTTCAGAATGTCAATTAACAGTATATACTCTTGGAGGGGCACAATCAAAACAGTATATTCTCTTTTTGTTGTTCTCCCTATTTTCATTTGAACAGTAGTCTACACAGTGGGGGTTTGTTTTCCACTCAGTCCTGTAACGGGATAGTGCTGACTGGTAAACTTTTTGGGATTTCCAGAAATTAAAGAGGCCTCCACTCTGGTGTCAACTAGAGCCTGGACCCTTTGAACATTTTGTGCTTCCAGTGGATTTGTAAATCAACATGGGGTCTGTTATCTTTATGAGCCGACCTCTGTCCTGGAACTTGGCCTGTTTTCTAATCTGATTTAAACCTGTCAACTTTTTCCCAAATCAGGTCTGGATATATGCTCTCATATCTGCGAGGAGACTCCTCTCTTTCCCTGTTCTTAGCAGTTAACCAATCACTGTCCAAATCTTCCTCCCCTTTCCCTCATGGAGAAGCATTTTTCTGCCTCTCTTTTCCTTCCTCCTGCATCTGTGGCTGGCCCTGATTTGCTTGTTTATTATCTTGCTTGCTAACTTTCCTTATGTTGTCCTTTCTGTCCAGCGCTCACTTATGGTACATATCCCACAAGCTTTTAGTATCTATCCCATCAATGTGCTCCTTGTTGACACCATCAGTCAGTAATGCCATAAACACGTCTCTCCTAGATACTCTGTTATTATCTGTGCAACCCTCAGATCTCGAGGCTCTCTCAGGTTTAGTCCAGTCTCAAAGCACTTCTAACTCACGCACTGCCTCCAGCACATCTTTTAATGCCTGCCCTGACTGATTATTTAGAAGAGTCATTATTACCTACTTGTAAGCTGGAGGAGCAAGGTGACTAATTTTATTTTTCACTGACACAGAGAGTGGTCCATCTAACACACAGTGAGCATCACCCAGGAAAATAGCAGGTTTCATTCCCTCCATCTTAATTCTCTGCATTGCATCTCTTAAAGTGTACCGAGGCTTGTCATTTTGTGGCCAATCTGATTCTGTAGCCTACTTATGGTTACACACCACGACAACTAACTGCAGGAGGGTGATCTGTTGGTTACCTTGAAAACCCCTAAACTGCTCCTGTATTATGGGATCAGTGCTAAGAGTACAAAACTTAGAAGTGTCTCCTATATCTAACATTACTCAAGAGGCTACTGTGCCAAATACTCGCACCATCCATGTTAGTAATGTTTCCCTACATCTCTGCTTGAATATGTCTATAATATCATTAACTTCTTGCAGGGTGTAATGTTCCAGGGAGTGCATATCAATTCCTTCCGGATTCTGTGGAGTACCCTGCATCTTCCATCTAAATATTGGCTGTGCACGAGCCACTTCTTGTTCGTCTGGCTCAAGATGGCCCCCACCTATTTAGTTTTTAACTGCCTCATCACTGGAATTTGAGTCACAGATGTTTCCGTCCCAGATTTCTGGATCCCAATATAACCCTGCTTTAGTAATAGCTAAATGAACTTTCTTTTGATTGACCTTACCCCTCAGTTTCTGATACTTGTATTGAGCGACTCAGACAGCTGCCTTCTCGGAGACAGAAGTATCTGGTTTATCTTGCAATAATTTACTCTGACAAGACAGCATGGTTATATTATTTTTAGCTTCAACTAGCTGCCGCTCTAAATGCAGGTTTTATTGTTCTAACTGCATATATTTTTCATGCATTTTTCTATAAGCAGATAACAGGATCAAGCCTCGTCTGCCTAAAATAGATAAATCACATCCTCAATCCATAGGTACTTACTGTAAACAGAGTAAAACAGTTTTTGGCTCTGCATTGCTGAGTCAGCCATCCCAGCTCTCACATAAACCTGCTCCATAAGACCATTCATTAGCAAAACATTATAAGGTGCTTTCTCCTACCCTGGAATCTCATTTTGAACCTGGGACACCAACTTTGACTTTTTGCCAAACATTTTTCACTTTTAAATCTTTCACCTTGTATCCTGCAAACAACTACGCCAAGTTGTTCTGCTTTGCTTCAAACTAAGACTGAATGAAGCTAAAGAATGTGAACAATGCAACACACTTAGGCTGAGTAATGAATTTATTAAGGCACTTCCCAGGTCTCAAACACAAATATATGAATTTTAATACAGCAACACATATGCAGCTACTAAAATAATCACAGCAGCTGGATAATAATAAACAGAGAAAATGAAATATATCAACAACGAAGATTTATGCAGTGCACACATGTAGGAAAGTACCATCTTCCTTGGCATGTTACCCCCATGTTTACCTGTATGTCAGTATGTTTTTGCCTGTCTCACTGGTATCTTGCTGGTCAGGACCCCAGTGCTCATAGTTTATGGCCTAATGTGTGTGTCGGTATAGTGCTTGGCTGTGTCACTGAGGCTCTGCTAACCAGCACCACAGTGCTTATGCTCTTTCTGCTTTTAAATTTGTCACTGCAGGCTAGTGACTTCAATTACCAATTTCAATTGGCACACTGGACCCCCCCTTATAAGTCCTAGTATACGAGAACCTACCTACCCATTGCTTTGGGGTTCCAGGAGATCCATATGGCCTGCAGCATTTCCTTTTTCACCCATAGGGAGCTCAGACAAATCCTTGCACAGGCCTGCCATTGCAGCCTGAGTGAAATATCGCACACGTTATTTCACAGCCATTTTCACTGCACATAAATAACTTATAAGTCACCTATATGTCTAACCTTCACTTGCTGAAGGTTATGTGCAAAGTTACTAAGTGTGAGGGCACCCTTGCTCTAGCAAAGGTGCCCCCACATAGTTCAGGGCCATTTCCCGGGATTCTGTGAGTGCGGGGATGCCAATACACGCGTGCACTACATATTGGTCAATACCTATATGTAGCTTCACAATGGTAACTCCGAATATGGCCATGTATCATGTCCAAGATCATGGAATTGTCCCCCATTTCCAAATCTGGTATTGGGGAGCCAATTCCATGCATCCTGGGGGCTCCACTGTGGACCCCCAGTATTGCCAAACCAGTTCTATGAGACTTGCAGTGCAGCTACAGCTGCTGCCACCTCACAGACAGGGTTCTGCACTCCTGGGGTCTGAGCAGCTCAGTCCCAGGAAGGCAGAACAAAGCATTTCCTCTGAGAGGTGTTACACCCTCTCCCTTTGGAAATAGGTGTTACAGGCTGGGGAGGGATAGTCTCCCTCAGCCTCTGGAAATGGTTTGAAGGGCACAGATGGTGCCCTCCTTGCATAAGCCAATCTACACCGGTTCAGGGACCCCTTGTCCCCTGCTCTAGCGTGAAACTGGACAAAGGAAAGGGAATTGACCACTCCCCTGTCCATCACCACCCTAGGGTTGGTGCCCAGAGCTCCTCCAGTGTGTCCCAGACTTCAGCCATCTTGCTTTGCAAGGTGTGGGGGCACTCTGGAGGGCTCTGAGTGGCCTGTGCCAGCAGGTGATGTCAGAGACCCCTCCTGATAGGTCCTTACCTGATAAGGCAGCCAATCCCCCTCTCAGGTTCTATTTAGGGTCTCTCCTGTGGGTTCTCTTCAGATTCTGCCTCGTAGGTCCAGCCAGCATCAATTTGATACAAAACGCATATTTGTCACCCAAGGCTTGTTGGCTGCTTCCAACATGAAATCATGTCTGTATCCATCTATACATCATGGGACATCTTCTGTGTCATGCAGGAACCCACTGGCATCTTCCTAGGGTGCATTCTTGCAGTCTTCATCCAACCAGGGACTCTTCATTTGCACCCTCCTCTGGGTTGGCAGGGGCTCCTGCCCTTCCTGGATCTTCTTTCGACTTCTGGACTTGGTCCCCTTCTTTTGCAGGTCTTTAGGTCCAGGAATCCAGCAGTTGTTGTTTGCAGACTTGGACTGTTACTGCAATATCCTAATCATGAGGTGTAGTGTGTCCTAAGGAAACTTGCAGTACTTTACTCCTGCATTTCTGGGCTCTGGGGTGGGTTACCTTTACTATATTCTTACTCTCCCAGTGATTCTGCACACACTATACTTGTCTAGGGGAGAATTTGTGATTCACATTCCACTTTCTTAGTATATGGTTTGTGTTGCTAAAAGACCTATTTTCTCTGATTGCATTCTATAGCATTTCCTACTGTTTGCACTATCCTATGTCTAATTGCTTACCTTATTTTGGTGTCTAGTGTATATATTGTGTACGATACTTACCTCCAGAAGGAGTATTGCCTCTAAGATATTTTTGGTACTGTATCACCCAAATAAACTACCTTTATTTTTGATAACACTGAGTATTGTCTTTACTTGTGAATAAGTACTGTGTAACTATAAGTGTTATTGCCTGAGCTTTGCATGTCTCCTAATTCAGCCTAAGCTGCTCTGCTATAGATACCTCTATCAGCCTAAGCTGCTAAAACACTACTACCTCACTAACAAGGGATAACTGGACCTAGTATTAGGTGTAAGTACCTAAGGTACCCACTACAAACCAGGCAGCCTTCTACAATAATTATATTTATGTGTGCACTCATTGAAGCTAGATAATTAAGTATTAAAAATGCATCACCATGGGGATCAAATCCAACATCATCCTCCTTGTCTGCTAACGTCAAGCTGTTGAACCCGGAACAGCTGAAACAGGAAAAATTTCCCCAATGCAACTCTGATTTTCCTGAGCAATGCATCCACCTTCAGGAATGAGCTCCTTCTGCCCCTGTGCAAAGCTTCCCCATCTTATATACTTTAAACAAAATTAAGAGGAAGGTTCTAATAACCCCCTCTCCCTTCGAGTAAATTGTGAAATTCAAGCACTGGCTGTGCTGTTGAAAAACACTACAGAGATTTCCAAATCCCAAGGTGTATTTCTGAGACTGAGTCGTACCCTTCCCTGCTATAAACATTCTTACCCTTGCACACTCTTATCACCATTGAATTCCCCACGGTATGTTCCCTTCCTTGGTGAGAACAGCAAAAACACTTTAACAAGCTGTCAATGGAAAAATACCTGCTCTACCAATGTGACAACATTTGAAGCTAAGCTAAGCACAAAATGAAGTCAATGTTCAAGATGGAATCAGTGGTTAAATACAGATAGCATTACAGCTACACAACTAGTAACCCAATTTCCTTCAGTGGAAGAATGTAATTTTCAATCGTTGCTTATACTTGATGTCTAGAAAGTGAGTGAAGAAACATTTCCAATTTGTCTCATGCTAGTAAAGTTTCTACCTGATCCCCAAGCAGCCTAAGGTCCACATAAACCACCAACTTTTATTAAAAAGACACAGAGCCAGATTCAGCAAACTTTCATTTCGCACAACACATCAAGACATTTTGCTGCATTGGGTGAAAGAGGGAGTGGATAAAACGTGCCATATCTACAATATATGGCATATTTCTGTATTTTACAAAGCAGGGCCCCTAGATCAATAAAGAGAGAGATCAAGGGTAATCTACCAGAGGTATAACAACATCTCTCTCTTATATAATGTCATACACAAGAAGAAAAAAGCCATAAGTTATAATAATCTCAAACATAGATCATATTTATTTATAATAAATACAATTATATTGTCCTTTTTATCAAAAATAGCGAGCATTTCTATGTACAATCACCCACTCTAACCAAAAAATACGTCAACATAGAATACAGACCTAAAGGAGAACACACCATGCACAAAGACAACAGATACTGCACAAGTGGACACAGACAAAGTCAAAGGAGTCACAAGACAACAGAACAAAATCCAAAAAACAGATAAATCCCTCCACGCCAGTACATCATTTATCAAAAAACTAAAATATTTACAAATAATAACAAAGTAAACACGCAAAAATTATATAAATTTATAACAGAATTACTACAAATGATTGATAGCTCATGTGTGAGAAAACAAACTATTCTCTCTCTCAAATATTAAGCAATATGTTCCAAGATGTAATTCCTTTTATCTTTTTTGTCTTGTCTTGTGACTCCTTTGACTTTGTGTCCACTTGTGCAGTATATGTTGTCTTTGTGCATGGTGTGTTCTCCTTTAGGTCTGTATTCTATGTTGACATATTTTTGGGTTAGAGGAGGTGATTGTACATAGAAATGCTCGCTATTTTTGATAAAAAGGACAATATCATTGTATTTATTATAAATAAATATGATCTATGTTTGAGATTATTATAACTTATGGCTTTTTTGCTTCTTGTGTATGACATTATATAAGAGAGAGATGTTGTTATACCTCTAATATTTCTGTCTTTTGCCTGCACAGGTGCACAATTACCAGCCTAGTGCCAAGGCTTCATTGCCTCATGAAGCAAGGGTGCCCGTATTACAGGCAGGATTGTTTTTGCACAGGAAGGGACATCTTCCTGCTCAAAAACAATCCTGAAATGCATTTTCCTCTTTCTAATTGCACTGTGTTGTGTTACGCCAGATTTATCAACCCATGCAGGTCCGCACAAAGTGGCCTTGCTTGGCGTGAAAATCTCACTTAAGTTTTGTGTCTCCCTTGTGGCCCTTTGCA
Source organism: Pleurodeles waltl (assembly GCF_031143425.1). Lineage (NCBI taxonomy): Eukaryota > Metazoa > Chordata > Amphibia > Caudata > Salamandridae > Pleurodeles > Pleurodeles waltl. The sequence continues at coordinate 213,740,375 of NC_090450.1, read as the reverse complement.
TGGCTCAAGGGCAACATAAAACCTTATATAATATGCCCCACAGTAAATATTTTCTTTGAGGTTCTTTGTTTGTTGTTATGCTTGCAAACAGTTTATATCTGTTTCCAATATTTTTAATCAATACAGTGGTGATAAGTCAAAGACTACGGCCCTCATTACCAGTTTGGCAGACAGTACAGGCTGCCTGACAAACTTGTCCCGCCGTCAAGCTGCCTGTCTGGCCTGAAAATGAACAGCCATGCCGTGAACAGGGCCTTAACATTGACGCCTCTTTGTATTCGAGCCAGCACCATAGTGGCGGTGTGGTGGGTGCAGCAGCACCAGTCATGCTTTCCATTGACCTTGATTCAGGCAGTGGAAAGCGTGATGGGCTGTCCAATGGGGGCCTCTGTAATGCTCATGCGAAGTGCATGGGCAGCGCAGGGCTCCCATGGGATGCCCAGGCACCCCATTTCTGCTAGCCTTTGCATGGCAGAGCTACTGCCATGCAAAGGCTGGCGGAAAGGTGATGTGTAATTCCCAGGGCAGCGCTGCTTGCTACTCACGAGACCAAGGCAACCTGGCATTGCCGGCAGTCTGACTGTGACGCTTTCGCCACAGTCGTAATGTTGAGGTCAGACCGCCACTTTGACAGTGCTCTGACAGTGACTGTGACACTGGCAGTCTGGTGACCACCAGGGTCATAATGCGGCCCTATGTCCTTGTGACGTATGGTATCTAAGAGGGATGTTTGATTATGGTAATAAGGGCAGTGACTGTGGGTTTGTTTGGTTCAGATGTTGGCAATCTCAGTGGTGCAAAGTGAAAGAAAATATTTAGTTCTGACATATGGCCAGGGGATCGTTCATTGGAGCTACCAGGGTTATTCCCGAACACATGCTGACTGTGAGTAGTGCCAGAAAAAAGATTATGGGCCTCATTACGAGGCTGGAAGCCCAACGACCGCGAGCCTGGTGGTGACAGTCGGGCAGCCACAATCGTGACGGTTCGACCGCCACATTACAACCCTGGTGGACAGGCCTGCCATGGGACCACCGTCCCCACTGGGAACTTGGTTCCTGACAGTCCAATGGTGGTCTGAGTTGTACTGAGCCAGGGCGGTGCTGAACTCAGCCTGGCTGATTACAACTCAGCTTTCCGCCAGCCTTTTCATGGTGTGCTCTCTGCCATGAGACAACTGTCAGAAAGCTTTGCAGGCAGTGTGCATTCCGAGGGTGCTGTGTGCTATGGTATTGGCCTTGGCTCTCTTAAGAGAGCCAAGACCAATATCGCAGCACTGTTCCTGTCTGGCCGCAACCAACAATGTTCCAGGCATTCAACCTGGCAATAACTTTGGAATATGCTCGGCGGAACACCACCGCCATGAACGTCACATCCTCCCCACAATTTTTACGGTCCCACAGTGGGACCACCAAACTCATAATAAGGCCCTATGTCTTGATAACATATTGCACTTCTGGAGCAATACTTGATTTGGTCCTGGCGGATTCTGGTGGGCACCACCAGCACTGATTTCTGAATACCAGGCCTCTTTTGCCTCCAGTAGCTGACCTGGCTTTGGAGTAAAAAAAAATTGGCAGGCTGGTTGCCTGTTCATTAACACCATGTCTGCCGAGGCCCCGGTCTCAAATTTTGGAGTGGTGCCAGGTGAAGCAGGTTGGCTGTCATCACCCTTAAATTGCTTTACTTTTCTAATTCACCTATTCCCCATATTCATGGGGCCCTTCCTCTCTGTGCTGTTCCCACCGACAACTTGATTACATGACTTGGGTGAAGTCATTTCATGATCTATAATGGTAAAACCTATGATTGCACTTCTAAAGTGTGGGCAGGTATATGCAAGATCAGCGTAAGACGTCTGTTCGCTGATCCTGTAAATTCTGGCCTACTTTTACTAACCTCTTTCATCATGCATTGCTCAGCCTGGTGTAGTAGTGTAATTTGGGGACTATTTATGAGCCCCTTTGCATCTTTCTAGTTCCATGCAATGTGGTGCAAGAGTGATGCAAACGAAAAATTAGACGTACAAAACTATGTGAGGCCACTTTGCGTCTCCCTGTATGGCTTCATAAACCTTGAGTAATGTAGCTCAGGACAAACTACTGCATTGCTTTACTCTGCCCCAGGAAGGTGTTTCCATGGGTGTTGCATGGGTGTTCCAACACAACTTCCATGGTTTTCAATGCATTCCTAGATTTACAAGAACAGGTAAACCTGGGGATACCCCTCACCATGAGAGACGTAACAAGGAGAAATACCTTTATTTTCCCTTGTTCTTTCCCTCTTTGTGTGTGTGCTGTTTTCTGCAGCACACATAGAAAAAGGAAATGGCCTCTAAGGATTGTTTTTGTGTAGGAAGGTGCCCCTTCCTTTACAAAAAAGCAATCCTGCATACCACTGCTCATTCAAACTACTGTTTCACCAGCATTACGGTAAACATTCGGGAAGTGCACATGTCTCATATATTTTGACATTCAACAATTAACCAGTGGTTTGAGAATGAGGCATATGGAAATGGTCTTAAAGTTTCTACGTTTTGTAAAATATAAACAACAGTTATTGTAATTGGTTCAACATTTCTGTAATATATTTGTATGCTCAAAACATAAAATTGTGTGTCAAACCTTTCATATAGCATGTTCTGTAAACAATACTACGAAATCAATAACAATACTTATCTATTTTTTATATATTAAAATTGCAAAATACATAGATTGTTTACTTAATAAACAGTATGTATAGTAATTATATTTTAATGAAATGCATTGATTTTGTTTTGGTTTTTAAGTGTTATGTTATGTACCATGTAGTTGTATAGTGCACAACTCTCCTGGGGGGGTATCATGGCCCTGAAGCATGAGCTGTCCAGGCCGATCCAGGTCAGGACTAGATGAAGATCCACGTGCTCAGTTCACTGTATAATTCAAGAGCTTGAAAGGTGTCTGTGATGTGCAGGGCCACATGGCTTCAGGCATTAGTAGAAAGGTAGGTTTAGGCATGATGCTGGATCAAGTTCTGCTTATGTTGAGTGAGTGTGCATGTAACGGATTACCAATTTTGGTGGCGTGTTTAGTGAGGAAGCAAGTGTAAAGGAATATCCAGGACAGGGAGGGTTATGGTGTAGTGGGAAGTCAGGTGTGTTTGGTCGTGGTTGTTGAGTGTGTTAGGTGAGTGAGGTGCAGGGGGAAGTGAGTTCAGTGTGGAGGGCGTGCATGTGAAATGGCAAGTGGTGCAGGAGAATGCACCTTCAGTGTTGGGCAACGAGGCATAGCAGCAGCAATGGAAGATTCCCCAGGGTTCAGGACACGGAGGGTCAACATGAATAGCGATGGGAAGAACAGTGACCAATTTTATGCTCCTAAGCCACAATGGAGAACCCAAAAAGGTTAGCAGAACAGAAACTAAATGAAATTCTGCACTTATAAAAGCAAACAGATATACTGAAAGGCCTTTGGAATATTTAAATCCAGATTTCATTGTTTAGACAATTGTGGAGGGCCAAAGACGTACATACACCTGAATAGTTCTTTGTTTGATTCTTAATAAAATAGCTGTACAAGCTTCCTCAAATTATAAGGAAGAAACTCACAATGCTCAAGTGCACTCTTCTGAATAAAATATTTCTCAAATAGATTCAGATAGAGAGGAAGGTTGAATAAGGACTAATTAAATTATAATGAGTGTAGGAAGGTGCATTGTTAGCTGGTATGGTTGTGAGACCTCACCGATTAATAATGTTACTATTTTGCACCAGGTCCTTTGTAGCTGTGGCGCAGAGTAGTCAGGCTTAAATCAAAAGAACAAGTGTAAAGTATTTAGAAGTACCAAAACAGTCAATAAGTTGTAAACACAACAATATACAAATCCCACTTCAATTCACAATACATTGTATATATCTGTAGCTTTAAATAGACGGGAAAGTGACAAAAATCTGAAAAAGGGAACTGAAGGTAAGATTTTTTGCATGTTTTTTTTTATAAATCACCGCAATTCACTCCAAAAAGTTTTGTAAATCACTGTTTTTAATTCTTAGGGGTAGTCTATGAGCCTTGAATTCGAAGGCCTTGGGCAAAGTCAAAGCTGCAGGCCACATGGTATGGGGCATGGGTCAGATGCAGGGGGTATATAGGTCTTTTACCTTCACACTTCTTCTTTTTTTCTTCAATATCCAAGCTGGCAGAGTCTCCTGCAGCTTGAGTATAATGCCAGGTTTGGCGTCCATGGACAGGTGAAGTTCAGCAGTCTATTGAAGAGCTTTGGTTCTCGATGACGTTCAAGGCTAACAACGAACCGGCAAGTAGTGGTAGCCTATGAGTCTTTGACTCTGTGCCAAGAACACTTATCTTTTAGCTTTGACTCATAAGGTACAGATCTATGTGGAAAAAGAGTACACTTTAGCACTAGCCAAGGGTCCAATAATACGAGGCATCATTTGGGGGGGAGGACTGGATCTCCCAGGTTTTGCCAGTGGAGTCCATGGCAAGTACAATGGCAACTAGTCATCTGGGCACTTTGCAGGTGCAGACATCTTAGCTTTTGTGTCCCTGAAGCTTTACTGGAATTTGGTCAACTGGCACTTGGAGTCCACTCACTTGTCCTTGGCACAGGTGGGAGCAGGTCCAGACCTTGGAGTCTCTCTCCGTGGGTCCAGCAGAAGAAGCAGCCCTTCTCTTGCTAAGGTTCTGACTTGGCTTAGCAGGTGCATCAGGTTAATTGTTCCTTAGTGTAGCCTTTCTTTTTAGGGTCTGCAGGTTCAGCAGGTGCTGTCCTTTGTCTGCTCTTTCCAAGTCCAGCAGTGCTCTGAGGCTAGAAGCCAAGGGTGCCAATTATATTTCTATTTTTTGTGGATAAGGAGGACTCCCCAGCCAATAGGGCTTGAATTCCCATGGGATAGCCCTATCCACTCTCACATAATTTACCATGGGGTTGGTACTAATCAATCCCACAGTGCATCCTTCTGTCCAGATCCGAGATGTAAAGACCCTTCTTTCCTGGGTCTGAGCCATGTGCACACCCCTGAGGTGTCGCCAGTATAATTAGCCATCCCTCCTGGAAAATCAGTTCTGCAGCAGGTTTTCCCCCTCTGAAAGAAATGCCAGATTGTCTACCTACACAAAGGAAAGGGCAGACTGCAGTGAAACTCACATTTGCCTATCAGAGGTGGCTTCTCCTTTAAAACTGGGCTGTCTCTCTGTTTTACTGTTGGTACTGCCGCTGGGGGGCTGGTGATGGTTGTGATGGTGATGGTCTAGCTCCAAAAAATCTTTCACCTCCTGACTCTTCCAAATATAGTACCAATCCCCATGAAGCCACAAGCCATTGCTTGTATGTGATTATACCACACATGCTTAATTGGTCATTACCTTATTTGGTTATCATCCTAATTTGCTATAAAATGTAATACCACAAAATTATACATGTATCTTCATATTAATGGTATCAGTCTTAATAAAATAATTAAAATGCATAATATTCATGCTTCACCATCCCAAAAATCATAGATTTGTTGACAACAATACCTTTTTTCTATCAATAGGAAATACATCAATCAATCAATCATTGGATTTAAAAAGCGCACTACGTACCCGTGAGGGTTTCAAGGCGCTAGCGGCAGGGGACTGGTGTTACTGGTCGAAGAGCCAGGTCTTAAGGAGTCTTCTGAAGGTGAGTAGGTCTTGAGTCTGTCGCAGGTTGGTGGGGAGGGTGTTCCAGGTTTTGGCAGCGAGGTATAAGAAGGATCTGCCGCCGGAGGTCTTTCTTTGGATGTGGGGGATGGCGGCAAGGGTGAGGTTAGAGGAGCGGAGCTGACAGGTGGGGGTGTAGAAGCTGAGTCTGTTGTTTAGGTAGCCTGGTCCGGTGTCATGGAGCGCTTTGTGAGCGTGGGTAAGAAGCTTGAAAGTGATCCTTTTGTCCACGGGGAGCCAGTGAAGGTTTCTCAGGTGGTGGGAGATGTGGCTGTGGTGGGGTACGTTGAGGATCAGTCCGGCGGAGGCATTTTGGATGCGTTGGAGGAGTAGTAGGTCTTTTGCTGGGATGCCTGTGTAGAGTGCGTTGCCATAGTCCAGCCTGCTGCTGACGAGGGCCTGTGTCACTGTTCTTTTTGTTTCTGTCGGGATCCACTTGTAGATTCTGCGGAGCATGCGGAGTGTGTTGTAGCAGGAGGAGGAAACTGCGTTGACCTGTTTAGACAAGGTGAGGGAGGGGTCGAGGATGAAGCCCAGGTTGGGAGCGTGGTCGGTCGGTGTTGGTGGGGTTCCTAGTGCTGTGGGCCACCAGGAGTCGTCCCAGGCAGAGGGGGTGGATCCGAGGATGAGGACCTCCGTCTTGTCCGAGTTCAGTTTCAGACGGCTGTTTCTCATCCATTCGGCGATGGATTTCATTCCCTCGTGGAGGTTGGTTTTGGCAGTGCGCGGGTCTTTGGTGAGTGAGAGGATGAGCTGGGTGTCGTCGGCGTAGGTGAGAATGTTGAGGTTGTGTTGTCGGGCCACTTGTGCGAGGGGGCCATGTAGATGTTGAACAGCGTCTGGCTGAGGGGTGAGCCTTGGGGGACGCCGCAGATGACGTCGGTGGCTTCGGAGCTGAAGGGGTGGAGGCGGACTCTCTGGGTTCTCCCGGAGACGAATGAGATGATCCAGTCGAGAGCTTTTCCTTGAATTCCGGTTTCGTGGAGGCGTGATTCCAGGGTGCGGGGGCAGACTGTGTCGAGGGCAGCAGATAGTTCCAGGAGGATGAGGGCTAATGTTTCATTGTTGTCCATTTGGTGTCTTATGTCATCTGTGGCGGCGAGAAGGGCGGTTTCGGTGCTGTGGTTTCGTCTGAAGCCGGACTGGGAGGGGTCTAGGATGCCGTTGTCGTTAAAGTGGCTGGTTAGTTGTGTGTCGATGATTTTTTCAATCACCTTTGCTGGAAAAGGGAGCAGGGAGATGGGTCGGAAGTTCTTGAGGTCAGTGGGGTCTGCTTTGGGCTTCTTCAGGAGGGCGCGGATTTCGGCGTGTTTCCATTTTTCAGGGAATGTCGCTGTTTCGAAGGAGATGTTGATCACCTTCCGTAGTTGGGAGGCGATGGTGGAGTCGACTTTGTTGTAAACGTGGTGGGGGCAGGGGTCTGACGGAGATCCTGAGTGGATGGAGTTCATGATCTTGCGCGTCTCTGTGTCGTTCAAGTTGGTCCAGGAGGTCAGGTGGTTTGCACAGGTGGAGTGTTCGGGGGTGGGGTCTGGCGTGGGAGTGGCGTCAGAACCGTCGTGGATGTCGGTGATCTTTCGGTGGAAGAAGGTGGACAGTGCATTGCAGAGTTCTTGGGATGGAGGGGTGTTGTTGATGTGGGCGCTGGGGTTGGAGAGTTCTTTCACGATGCTGAAGAGCTCTTTGCTGTTGTGTGCGTTGTTGTGCAGGCGGTCTTTGAAGTGGGATCGTTTGGCTTGTCTGATGAGTTGGTGGTGCTTGTGGGTGGCGTCCTTGTGGGCTGTGAGGCTGTCAGGTGTGCGTTTGAGGAGCCATTCCTTTTTTAGCTTCCGACAGTCGCGTTTGGAATTTAGAAGCTCGTAGGCCTACATTATGACATTGGCAGTAAGTACCGCCTACCGCCGTGACGACGGCTGCCAAAAGACCATTGCTGCGGCTAACAGCCATCCGCCAAATATTACCTCAGCTGGATTTCTGCCACAAGAAGGGTGGAAATCCGGCTGTGGCCATGCTGGCAGATGACCTTAAGGTGGTGCTGCTACCACCAGCAGCACCATGCCAGTAGACCGCCGCCAGCCCTATTATGAAAAATAATACGGCCTGGTGGTGTTCTGCTGGTGGGCGCTGCTGGCGGTAGCAGCTCCCAGTCCTGTTTCCTACTGGAAGACCCCCTGGACTCAGGTATATCAGGTTTCCAACAGAGGAGGGGGTTGTGGTATTGTGTGTGTGTGTGTTTGGTGTGTGCATTACTGTGTGAGAGTGTGCGTGAATGCAAATGTATGTATAGTGTTGCTTACGTGAGTGTATGCATGTGTGAGAATGCATGTAAGTATGGATATGTGAATGTGGTGCGGATGTGTGCATGAATAAATGGATGCATGTGTGTATGAATGTGTGTATGCCTGTGTGAGTGGGTGTGTGTATGCGTGGTGCGTGTCTGCGTGTGTGTGTGAGTGTAGGGGGGTGGGGGATCGGAAGGGGGGAGCGTGGATGGAAGTGGAGTGGTGGGTATCAGGGGAGTTTTTGGGGGTAGGGGGCCTCCTATCAGTGACAGGGATGGAAGTCCCTGTCACTGATAGGTCCTACCACCATGATTTCCATGGCGGTAGGCAAGGTCAAAATGCTTGAGGCAGTACAATAGCAGCCACCGGGCTGGAGATTCTTATCTCCAGCCTGGCGGCTGCTACCGCCATGGTGATCAGAGTGGTACATCAGCAGGTTTACTTCAGACAACCTGCCAATGTCATAATGTGGCGGTATGTACCACCAGCCTGCTGGTGGTACTACCGCCATATTACCACCGACCGCCAGGGTCATAATGACCCCCATAGTATTAAAAAATAATTAGTCTCAATACATGTAATGATATGGCACACTGTGTAAGGCAAACACCTTAGTAACAGTGCATGTAAGGATGTCATAATTAGAACATTCTTAAAGGTATTTATGTATTATATATTTTAAGTTTTTCAAAAAGTTAAATCAAGCTCTCAATTCAATTATTAACTTTATTTTGGTTTTTAAAAACCATGAAAGTACAATTCATGTAAATAGTTAAAAAAAAGGAACAGCAAAAATATATATAAATAAAAGCCAGATGTAATCGCATTTGAGAGCCGTGGTGCATCTTCATAATACAGAGTGAAAAAAATAAAGTTCAGAAAGTGCATGTCTGACTATACTAAAGAGAGCTTGCATATTCATCATTTCAAATTGTACATTTCTATTTATAGTGCAATAACTTGAAGTAATCACAATTCAAACCATCATTCATTCACATGATTACTGCGGAATGCTAACAGTAAAAATATTAGAATGCACATACAACCATAAAAAAAACATACATTTAAATGGTGAGTTACCCCTGGCTAAAGGGAGACTTTCCTCGGAGGTTCACAAATGAAAACATACAACACTGTTGTGGATTATCAGACCTCTTGTCAAGTGCCTCAGATCTAATTTGCCAAGATAAATACATAGAAATGGAGAAAGTAACTTGCTCAGTTGTTTGGCATCTCAAGAGTCTGGGTGCATCCTGAAATGTAAAATTCCTAACAGTCTACTTAAGTGGGCAATCCACTTTTTTGTTATGAGTGAATACAGAGCAAAACAGTAAAACGTGCTCTTCTGTCTCTGGGGACAAGGGGCAGAAAGGGCAGAAAACTGAAATAGTAGTATCCTTGGCCCATCTAGCTGTGAATGTTTTGAGAGGTAGATTACCAATTCTAAAGGTTATATATAATTTGTTTTCGTATCAGGGCTGATCCTAAACAGATATGGGTCAAAGCGGGAAATACATTTATGAAGAAGAAATTTTGCAGTAAGACACTCCTCATTTTGGTCATTCAATAGTCTGAATATCTTACAGTCCCAGAAGATGTTCTTCACTCTTAGCGTTATGAATGTTCCTATTGTCATTGCCGACTTCCATAATTCCTCCATTTTAATAAGTATACAAAAATGTTTAATCGTACTAAGCCAAGGAGTAAGTACAGTCTGTCTAGTTCTATAAGTTTGATCAGAGCCTAATGGTATGGAGCCATTTCCATTGTTGTCCAGAGTTGTATCCAATATTTTAATATTTTTAGGATCATCAATAAATCGACTCTATTCAAAGCTAGATCAAAATGAATGTGTATCAAGGGAGTACTCATGGGTAAATTAAACATTGACCTGCTGATTTTGTTTTCTGCTAGAACTAAAGAAGATGTGTCTTTGTTGCCCCTTATCTCTGCTCCGTGGGTTGCCCCAGTAATGACTTTTGCCCTGTCGACTTCTGGGACTGTTGACACTGTTCTACTAGAGGTGTTTTTATATTTCATTACAACGGCTGCCACCCTCCACCCTTCACCAACAACTTATCTCAAACCAACAAGGGGCCTAATTGCCATACATTTAGATTTGGGAGCATTATCTCAAGGTCCCTAGATGTATAAAAGGAGGGAAACTGGTCCAAGAGAACCTGAAGATCCATGGGAGTTCTAGAGAGCAACAGCGTGTCATCTGAGAACATCAGTACCGGAGTACTGATTCCTGACAATTTCAGGGAGTCCTGACTACAGTTAACCAGCCACTCTGCCACACCATTGATGTAAAGAATAAACTGCGTTGGGACAAGACCGCACCCCTGCCTATCTCCTTGCTTAGTTGGAATTATGGAGGCAAGACCTCCATCTGTGCACCACCCTACTAGGATGTGGGTACTTGAGTGTAAAGTTCTTGAAATCCTTAATAGATCATCCAGACTTTCATGGCTCCCTAGCACCCTCCAGAGTTGTTCTTTAGGGAGAAGGTCAGAAGCAGCCCTCATATCCATGAAGGCCACGTATAAATGATCTTGCTTCAAGTCAACATATTTCCCACATATTTTATTGAATCAGAACACCTGATCCACTGTACTGACCTTGCCATTTAACCCTCGTTGAAAATCTGAAGGGATATGATGATCTTCTATCCATGTCTGGAGTCTATAAAGGACTTGTCTACAGAAAAGGTTTTGGCTGTTGCCTATAAGAATGGTCGGCCTACAGTTGGCTAGGTCATCTTTCCGCCCTTTCTTGTGGATAGGAGCAATATTTGCTTCTCTCTCAGAGTGGAAATATCTTCACCTCTGAGAGCATATAAACCCAAATCAAGGGCTAGGACAGATACAAATTGCCTGGAGCACCACCTGGACTTAGGGCTTTCTCCCACTTCATTTGGCTTAAGGCTTGTTCTGTCTCATTCAATCCAAATTGCAGAGGCTTTCCACCATGCTCATTGATTTGAGTGTGTATCTGATTGCACTTAGAAAATTCACCCAAAAATTGTATCAGCATCCCTCTCACCATATAACTTCAATAAGTGTGTCACCCACATTTCTGGTAGCATAGCTGGATCATGCTGACGATTCAAAGACCGGCTCCCATTGGCTAAAATTTTCCAAAATGCCTTTGTGTTCTTGTTGTGAAGCACTTCTCACAATTCATCCCACTGGGCTTCCTCCCATAACATTCTGCACTTAATTAATATTGTCCTGTAGCATTTTCTCACCTCTGATGATTACCTTCTATCACTGCTCTCAACAATGCACTTTATGCTAATCTACACTCACCAGTGTCCCAGCCAAAGTACCTACCATGTGACTCGCCCCTCTACGTTTCACTGGTGGGGCACTGCTTGAGTTGGTCTGATAATTTGCAATGAAGGCTAACAAAACTAACCAAAGGTTTTTCAATATCTACGTAGGGACACAGAATTTACACAAAGGTTTGCTAGATAGGGCTCACAGTTGAATCGTTTTTTACCATCACAGCCCACTTGACGTTCCTATGGTTGTTATGAATAATAATAGCATTTGTTTAAATGTTGGAAGTCAAGTGTAGGTTTGTGAAAAAGCCATGCTGAAGGTGTGTGCTAAGAGCATCATGATCACTATCTGCTCTTGACACCACCTTCATAACCACCACATAAGGCCAAAGTTTGATTGCCTAGTAAAATATCATCAATTTTGCTGGCATAATGGCCTCTTTTGAAGCTTGTTTTGGCGGAGATATCAGAAGCAGTGTAGTTATTCCAGGCCCTTAGCTCATGTGTAACTAAGATATCAATAATTTGATTAGCGACTTTCGTTAACTCATAATTGCAGTTAACCCAAAAGGGAGAAACCCCGTCCACTTTAACCTCATCTCAAAACAGAGGGACAACGTTTCCCCTAACACAATAGATGTATTACGATCATCATCTTTAATAATTTTAGGATGTGCTTGATCAAGCATATCCGGCAACAAATCTAGAATACCAGACTGCACAACATCCTGGGAAGAACGTATTTAAAAGTTATTAATTACAATGTGTCTTAATTTTGTAGGGCTAGCAAGAGATATAACAATAGCGACCACATTTTTGCAGTCAGTCGGTACTACTTTGACTCTACTAAATAAATCAATTTTTAACCACATTGTCAGACCTCCAGGAGCTTTTCCTACCTTTGATGTTTAGTAGAGAAGGAAAGGTAACCCATCCTAAAATCTTGTTCTGTCACCCAAGTCTCCTGGAGTAGCACAATATAGTGTTGATCAATAAATGAATCCCATTCCGGATCATCTAATTTCGCTTTTATCCATGCTACATTCAAGGAACTTAGAGGCATATTTATACTTTATGACGCAAAACTGTGCTAATGCAGTTTTGCATCAAAAAGTATAGCGCCAGCTTGCACCATTCTACAAGGACAGCTGGGCACCATATTTAAGGAATGGCACGAGCCGGCGCTAAGCCTGGGCTAGCGTCCAAAAAAAGGTACTACCTGGGTGGGGGTGGCAGTATTGGAAAAGGAGGTTGTGCAACAGGAAATTACGGTAGGCTGGTTAATGGCAAAGATTTATACTGGTAACCAGCCTAGAGTCATTTCCTGACGCACAACCATCCAAAAATGACTCCTGTCTTAGTGAAGACAGGAGTCATGTCCACCACCCCAATGGCCAGTACAGGGAACCAGTGATCCCTGGGCATAACCATTACACCTTGTGCCAGACGGGGTCCCATGTAAGGGCCCCCAATGGCACATCAAAAAAAATACTTACTTTATTCACCTGGGATGGGGATCTCCCATCCTATGGTGTCCCGGGGGTGGGGGTGTTCCTGGGGCTTGGGGTGGCACCTGTGGGCCCATTCCATGGTGTTTGAGCATGGAAATGGGTCCAGAGATACCTCAACGCCTGGTCAGACCCAGGTGTTAAGTAATGACGTTAATCAAGCTTAGCGTCATTACAGTATTTGGATCCGCCTCCCAAACATGCATCATTTTTGCACGGGGAATAAATATGGTGCTAAGGGCTAAGAGTCATTTTTTGGATGGAAATGCCTACCTTGCATCTCATTGGCGCAAGGTGGGTTCACGCATCCAAAAAGTGATGATGTCACTAACTGCATAAATGCAATAATCTTGTATCTGGCTTTTTTCAGCCTTCAAGCTATGAATTCATTTATTCATTGGTCCAGTCCTGTCCTTTACCATGGGAGGGGATCTGGACCTGTCCTAGACATAAAGAGTCAAACAATGTATCCTTTCATTCGTCAGACTGTTGAGTAAGGTCCCTTACTCAGGGTTAGTATGTAGAATGGTGTTGGCAGTGTTATGGGCTTTATGGATCTGAAGATGTAATCAAGCCATTTCGTCTGTTTTAATGGAGTGAAGGCACACTGGGCTACCTCCTTAAAGTCTCACTGCTGCGTGCTAACCAAGGTCCTAGTTCAATAATGATAAAGCATTTTTTTTAATTGAGGTCTGCGTGTTATCTCCATGACACATACATTGTGTGTATGAGTAAAACAGAGTAATTGAGGACTGTGGCTCCAAATGTTAATCAGATGGGCTACCCATGTGGTCAAGATAGAATTATGTTTAAATATACATACAGTGGAATTGCAGTGATGCTATTCAGAACTATATTTGCAGGATACTTTCACTAGTCTTTTGATTTTTCAAAAAAACTTTATTTATTTAAAAATTGTGTATGTACTTTTGCTTAGATGACCTTCAAATTAGTCTAGCTCAGCACTGTCATTTTGTCTAAAGTGTGCATGGTTGGCGGTAAATAATTTCTTGATGCTCAGAGAGTCATTTCATTAGATGATGCAATCCTCTTTCATTTTTTCGTTATCATTGATAATTGTGGCAGTTGTTAATTTAGTGCAGAATTTGCAAACTTCAATGGGGCTGAATCACTTACATTTATGAGGCCCTAGCAGCACACTGTGCAACCAAAGCAGCATTTTTGTGAGTCTCCGGTGGCTCAGTATGCCAGCCCATATTTAAAAGGCCACACAAAGCCACCTTGCGTGGCTTGTAATGACCTTGTAAATATGGACCCCTTTCACGCATAACACTGCTTGAAAGGGGCATTCAATGGGTGTTGCTTGGGGTGTTACCATGCAACACCCATAGAACCAAAACGAATCTGACGCATTACCAGATTTACAAGTCTGGGAAAGCATCAGATTCCTATGCCACCTCAGAGGTGGTATAAGAATTGCGCAACAGTAGAAAATATCTTTATTTCTCCCTGTTTTTTTCCTCTTCATATGTGTGCTGTATTTGCTTGACATGAGATTGATGCTGTGTCATCCTCATGAGAGGAAACAAATTTGCCAAAGGATATCTCCACATCTCTATGTCCCACATGCACTTTCCACCCATTCACTGCTTTCCCATCCCTCTCCATTACTGTTCATTCGATATGCCTGCTACAGAAGAGGCCAACAAACATACCCAACACACACACACTAACCCTAAAGTATTCCTCCATGTGATTTCCTCTAACGCTCCCTATACACAAGAATATTCTCTTATCCCAGATCACACAAAGTTATACATATCCACAATCTCCAGAACAAGATGCCCTAATCACAATCAAATATCAGTCTTCCTAATCAACCACAGACGTATTACTTCCTCTCAGTCCAGTGACCTGTCTCCTACACATCATAAAAAAACAGCTAATAAAGTGTATAGGCCCTGAGGTCTCTAATTGCAAGTTACATATCTTTTTGCATCCCAGACTGTTGCTTTAATGCTATTCCAGTCACAGACTACTGACTGTGCTAACCTTTCATACCACAGTCTTACCATTAGAATTAACAACCTCCACCTGGAAAGAGAATTAAAAACTGGTGAAATTTACCTTGCAGTACAAATTACAAATATGACACCTAACACACTGATAATAAACTGCTTATTGGACAGCAAGGAAGGTCATAACGGGTTAATTTGATTCCCATGTTCATCCCTCCTCAAATCCTTCCCGTTGAACAAAAAAGACTATAACTTGGCACCTTTATTAACCACAACTTCAAAAGCCAATCTAAGGCCCAGATTAAAAAAGGCCTGGGGCCTCCTTGCGGCACTGTAGCGTCATTTTTTTCATGACGCTAATGTGGTTCAATATGGCCAAATTTGCCGCACCCGATTTACAAAGTGGCTCAATGCATGCATTGCACCACTTTGTAACCTGTAGCTCCACATTATGCCAGCGCCAGACATAATGCACACAAAGGGGCGTTCCCCCGTTTGCTGCTATTTTTAATGCCTGCACAGAGCAGGCGTTAAAATGGGGGTACACCATTATTCTAAATTGGTCCCTATGCACTTTGCAGGATTAGCACTAACATTTTTTTCTCTAATCCTGGCATGTACTACATTAACATCAAAAAATTATGATGCTATTGTTTCTAACCTGTGCAACGGTGCTTCATATGTTTATTACGACGCACACATGATGGCGTTAGTGGGCACTAAAGGGCTCAAGAAAAGTGGTGCTGCATATAATACAGCACCACTTTTCTTTAAAATGTTGGCCTAAATTTCCTGCATGAACATTTTTCCAAGGTATCTGGAAGAATTTAATGTTACCCCCTGAAACGTATGCACAGGTCAGTCGCAAGGCAAACCTGCGCAGTTTCGTTGTTTGACTGATTATTTTTTTTTCCACTAAAATGTGTGATCTTGGAGGATTTTCCAAGCGTGACAGCAAAAAACATTGGAAATATGTCTTGATTTGTTCTAAAAAAATGGCATAAAATTTCTGTTAATGGTTGGGCAAGCATTAAATGCTCTCTCGCAAGTGTTTAATTTGAACTGGTGGATTCCGGTGTGGGGCTCCAGCACCTATTTTTGAGGACCAGCACTGCATCAAACAATTACTGGGAGCAAAAGACACTAATAGGAAATACGGAGGAAGAGAAAAACGAAAGTCTGAAAGGGAGAAAAAAGAAAGCTGTAAGAGTGAGTTGGAGGGGCATGGATTGGTTGTAAATGGATTAAAGAGGCCTGAAATGGGTCTAGTATTACTCTGCCTCAGTATTCGCTTCTCGCACACTTAAATGCAGAAGCCATGTGTTTCTGAGGAGAGCTTTGGTACCAGCACGTTTTTATTTACAAATTAAGCACTGGCTGTCTGGGTGCTACAATGTACTGCTTGTTATGTCACTTGCATTATCTTTAATCTTGATAATTCTTGTTTCAGTGATTGGTTTGATGATGATACTGCATAACAATATAATTCATCTTCAATGTACTCTTCCCAAATTGTTTTAATGTATTTGGCATCGGTTTTATTATTTTGTATTTCGATAATTGTTCGCAGGAAGTACTCAGTGGGTACTTCTTCAATTATTGAAATTGAAATATTTAAACATTTGTCTTGTACTGCTTTCTAGTGCAATATATTAATCTTTACATTTGTGTATTAATGTGGACATTCGGTGGGATGTGGCTGTGTTCTGTTACGCTTTGAACACGGTCATCACGTTTGCAAATGCATTCTTTGCAATTTTTGTGTCATTCTACTAGTAGCACTTCTCTTTCACATGGAAGTAGCTCTGAAAGAACAACTGCTTGGTTTTTCAGTGTTTCAGGTGGACTTTTTCTTTCCATTTTTAGAGCCATGTTTTACTGCTACCGAAAACATACTCATCACTCACTCTTGCCTACGCTGCAATTGGTTGCATTTTACAGAGAGGGATACTGATGAGCAATGTCCTCCTAGCCATAAGTTGTAGTGTCACCACTCAAAATTGTCACTCATTTGTTGATTGTAACTGTCCCTTCTGTTGCTTGAATGTGCTTTTACCTTGAAAAAACAAAAGATGAGAGGTGTTTGATAAAACAGGAACAGTTCATTTAATTAAACATTATGGCCAGGAGAGCATTTACAGAACCAGGGCATGAGGACTGTTTAAAAGTACATGTGTTCTGCGTGGTGTTTTAGAAATTTCTTTGGGTACAATTAAACAATTGCAGCATGTTTTTGTGGGGTGAAAAATATGAACAGTTGTCATGGAGTCATGAATAAGGTCCTGACAACAAATACAGGTGGGCCTCTATCTTGCGTGGACAAAATGTAGGCCAGACGGTAATGTGTCCCAGATGTCCAGCTTGAGAGGCACATGATTGCTGTGTGTTACTGTGCGTGCTCTGCTCTGGTTAGCTGTGTGTTCCTCACTTTGTGTGGCATCTGACTTTATGGTGTTTTGGAATGTGCGCACCCCTCATGCCATGTGTGTTTTATGGTGGCCAATCTCACTGGACCATTCTGGTGTTGTTGCCTATCTATGAACTGGGTTTCCTATTTGCGTGTTTGTCTGCCGCCTATGTGGTGCCCCATCTGTGAGCTATCAGTCAGTAATCTCAGGCCTAGGTGTTAGAGCCTGACTGACCATGTATTTGAAGTTGGGGTTGATGGAGAGTTCATGTCAGTGGATTTGCTAATTGTGATGAGATTTCATTGGTTTATGTGATTGTGTCATGGTGCACATTGACATCAAATTTTCCAATATTAACACTTATGACGGAGGAGTTTTTTCATGAATGCAAATGACCATTTCAGGCCATGCAATACAAGAAACAGTTTACTCTATTTTTTTGTTTTCTTTTTGTTCTGTGGCTGTTTGCTGATAATTGTAGGAAAAGGTATTAACCTCATATGTCTTTTTCTTGACACGGCTGCCCAGCAAACACACCCAACATTTATTGTTTGTTTTCTAAATTGTTTTGTGCATAGATTACAGCTCTCTTTAGTCACAGATTGTTGTGATGTTCATTTCATGTATTATACAATGGTAAATTGTAATTGTTATTCATAATGCAAGGAGTTTTGCTTCTGTGTTAAGGCATATAGCAGTTGTAGTGGTGCAGCAATAAAATAAGTAAATATAAGGAAATTGTGCTTAATTTGTGCCAGTGCTTGGCACTTGCACTTCTATTTCAACACTGACACTTGTTTCTGACAGTCTACCACATGGTGGCATTGTTTGTCTATTTTTGAGCAGGGCACTTAAGCAGATAGTTTCAAAATGAAATATACATTCAAATAACCATACCTCACAAAGACAATTCCTAAATGTTTAGTGACTGGGAACAATCCAAATGCATTTTTAGGAGGGGGATGTTTATTAGGGTGTGCAAGCTGCGGGCCTCCCTTAAAAAACATTTGGTCCTAGCAGTCCATTTTTTTGCAAATTTTTGTTTTCAAATTAAGCATCATAGAGATACACAAATTATTTTTAGATTATGGAGTAGTGGCTTTAAAGCATTACAATGGGAGGGGGAGTGACCAGGCCCCGAACATGATGGTCACTACTCCAAGACATGTGAGAAACTTTAGAGAACAGATCACAGTGGAAAAATATTTGGGATGACCTCGGAGGTCCGTGCTGCAGACCTTACCTCTTATGTTCAGGATTTATTTGAGGCAATACTAGTGGACCCGGAGCACCCATCTAATTAGAACGCATAGAGTGGCCACTAGATGCTCGGCAAGGGATCCACTCTCAAATGTTCTAACGAGATTTCAGTTATTTGAGGACAAAGAGATGCTCAAGGCCAAGACTTGAGAAGGGGTTCAGATGTTGTTCATCAGAGTCTCACTACTCCTATTTCAGGATCTGTAACCATTCACCTTGCTGCACTGGAGGCGGCCCAAAAACTCTTTGGCCACCCCTCCAAGAGAAGGACACTCTGAGCTACGGGAGGCCCTGGGGGTGAGACCACGGAGTCAAACATGGACCACGGCTCAACGAGGTCACAGGGCTTAAAAGCCAGATAACAAGGAGAGAGAGGCTAGCAAAGGGAGGCTCCTCTCACACCTGAGGCAGGCCACCAGGGAAAGCCTGAGCCCTCACTTGATGAGGACACCTCAGCCAAGCAGCAACATGCCACAGAGCAACCCTGAGGTTTTGGCTGCCCTGAGCTAGACGAGGCAAGCTGTATGATCTCTACCTCTGACTCTATGGGAGGGTGGCAGGCCCCTGTGGGCTTGGTGAGATACTGACTTTAGGCTGTTACCTCCCCACGAGACACTCAGGTTGAGCATTTCAGTAAGGTGAAGGCTTATGGAGCATCACATCCACATGGGACACCCTTACCTCTCTTTGTTGGGCATTGGTCCCAAAGGTTTGATTGTTTTATTTATGGGGCTTATGGGTTAACAAGGGAGGGAGATACCACCTAATCTTACCCTTTTCCATACAGATCCCCTTACAAATAAACGGGTGAACTAAAAAGATCTAGGGCTGATATATTCCTATTGCAGAGACCCACCTCCTCAAGGGAGACCAGAATTGACTCCACTCCAGAGCTTTCCAGCTCCAGTACCATGC
The DNA here is from genome assembly GCF_031143425.1 of Pleurodeles waltl. NCBI lineage: Eukaryota > Metazoa > Chordata > Amphibia > Caudata > Salamandridae > Pleurodeles > Pleurodeles waltl. The sequence goes on along the minus strand of NC_090450.1, from coordinate 213,721,053 downwards.
ATCTGCATCTACTAAAATGGCTGGGTTTGCGATTCTCATTAGAGATGCCATGAACTTCCACAAGCAGTGGGTTCTAACAGGTTACCTGCAGAGATGGCTCCTAGTGGTGGGTGATTGGCAGGGAACGCCTTTAGCAATAGGCAATATGTACTGCCCGAGCACCAGGCGAACTGTGCTTTAATTCCCTTGGCTCAAATATTCACTAGCACCAATGACTACTCATTCGTAATAGGGGGTCATCTCAGTATCTTTATGCACACCATATTGGACAACTCACAACGGAGATGGATGGACGTGGCTCTATTGCCACAGGTAATGCACTTCTTATTGACTTCGACCTGACAGATGGCTGGGTTTGTCACCAGCCACTAATGACAGACTAATCCAACTTGCCAGCAGCAGACAGCACCTATACCAGGACGGATTACCTCCTCGTAGATCAAAGGCTGATACCTCAGGTAAACGTTTCCCAGGAGATAAAGACCATCTTGAGCATGGCCCTGTGCTGATCACACTGGCCTGTCCTGACTCAACTGGGAACGCATGCAGGATTCCTAGAGACTGATTGATTCCCCCCCGTGGGACCCAGTGGTGTAGCACAAGATGATGACTGCCATGCAGGAATATCTAGAATCAGTCACATAGGAGAGGTGGATCCAGAGGTAGTGCGGGATGCCATTAAAACATTTATAAAATAATTGTTCATAAAAGAGGCAAGTCACCTTAAGCAGATGAAAGAGCTGGAATTGTTCTGAAAGAAGGATGATTTACTCTGTGCAGTGCGGGACCATAAGGGAACCCAATGTAAGAAACTCTGACAGAACCTAATAGCACTCAACAGCCAGGTCTGTGCTTTAGAATATCACTAAACGTATTATATATTGGCCCCCTCAGGAATCCACTTCTATGAGGGAGGAATCAAAGCTGGGCCCCTTCTCATGATCAAATTCGGGCCCTGTGAACTATGGGATACATCTGGGAGGTCAAGAGCACTGCCGTGACTTATGCACTTCAAAGAAAAGGAAGACCAGTGTTAGGCAGGAGGGAAGACACTCTTTCATAAACTTTATCTGGAAACCCCATTCTGGCGTACACTAGACACTCTTTCATAAACTTTATCTGGAAACCCCATTCTGGCGTACACTAGACTCGTTGTCATACCTGGGAGTGATCTTGACTCGAGAACTGTATGCCTGTGGTAGAGCCAACCTTAAACATTTAGTACGCTCGCTCAAAGCTCTAATCTCCTCCTGGTAACTCCATACTCTGTCATAGTTTGGGAGAATAGCCACTTTAAAAATGTACACCCTCCCTAAGATTTTATACATGTTACAGACACTCCTTTGCCCCTTCCTCCTCCATAATTCTGAACTTGAGCAGCATACAGATATCGGTAAGTCCTTCTTTTGGACTGGCAGATGTCCCAGACTTAGATATCAAAGTAGTACAGGCTACCTGATACAAGGAGGGATGGGTTTCCCCAAAATCCACCTTTTCAATCTAATGGCACAGATACAGAGCGGATAAGCCCTGTTGCTTCATAGACCAGAAAGTGACAGCTAGACCACAGGCCGAGGTTCTCTGGTTGAGATGATCCCCTCTGACCCTTATACATGGGAAAAGAGACTTCACTCAAGTCCAGAGAGGCCGCAGTTTTAATCATGAATCGTAAACAGCTTCTATCAGACAGGTTTTTTTAAGGGCACCATTCAGTCCTTAGAAGACATCAAACTGACATACCACTTGCCAGAGCGGGAGACATTCTACATGCCAAAGTGGGATACTGGGTCCTACACCCCCACGTAAAGGCGTTGGCCACAAAACCACTCACACACTGTGAAAAATGTCTACATACTCTACTCATGCACTGAATGACAAACAATGGGACACCATACACACTCCTACAACCAATTTCGCAAGACATGCCTGGGGAGGTGGACACTTTAGAAGAGTTTATACAGATGACACTACACACCAGCACAACTGCACATATATTGGACAGCAACAGGTCTGGGGACTGCTGAAGGGAGAGCTGAGGGATTGAGACCATATATCACATACTGCAGTCCTGCCCTTGCTTGGGCCAGTTCTAGGAGAAGGTCCTGAACACTATAACGGACACTGAGGAAGGCCCCTAGATAAAGACCCTTCCTCGATCCTACTTGGGCTACCCCAGAAGAATACATACCAGCTTTGTTCCCCTAAAGCCTCAACTTCTCTTAACAGCAGAACAGACCTTTCTGGACCTATGAGGAAAATACCTAATTCCACACACCTCCATGTCAAAATATGGCAGCTCCTAGCTTATGAAAAGAGAGCATACAATATTTAAGACCTATGAGACAAATTTACCACAATGTGGAACCCAATCCTGGAGTATCTTAATCAAGGCAATAGAGACATTACATGCCCTAACTGAATCAGGACACAGGGCCTACTACTGCACTGATAGATCTCAGACCAGTGAAGACATGTGACTCTAAGGGGGATGCTGAATACTGACTGAATGTACGTTTAAAAAAAAAACATTTATATAAAAGCAATGTGGTGTAATTGGGGGCCAGTTAGGGGGAGCTGTTTAATTCCACTCCAGGTGGATTATTTTGTTACAACGGTACGTAAGAAAATAATAAAATAATAAACATGATTGAAACTATTGTATTACGAGGAAAAAATGATTGCAGTGGTTCTGGTAATGGACACCATTGAAAGACCTAGATGAGGAATTCATCATGCCCTATGTTCATCACATTTCTTTTGTTGACAAAGAAAATTGGGACAAGACATAAGGCAACACTAGGGCTTAAGAAAAATTTACTGAGCCACGCAAAGCCACCAAGAACGGCTCAGTGAACCCAGAGTAACTCAAGGAAACACTAAAACGCTGCCTTGCGTTACTTTGGTTTTGGAAGGGGTTCCAGGATTGGAACATGGGTGTTCCCATGCATCCAACCATGGGTTTTGGGACATTCCCAGATTTACAAAATAGGATGCCTTCCTAACAAAGGCATAGCAATGAGAAATATTGTTATTTCTCCCTGTTATTCCCCTTCTACTTGTGCTGCATTGTGCAGCGTACCTAGAAAGAGGAAAATGCCTCAAAGGATCATTTTTGTGGAGGAATGTGTCCCTTCCCCACACAAAACATTCCTGTTTGTAATGCAGGCACGCTTTCACCTCCAGGCAAGTGTGTCTGTGTTGATGCTAGGCAACACACAGTACAATAGGAAAGGGGAGAGCACGTACTATTGTTATCCTAGTAGATGTGGCGCATACCTCCTCTCTCCCCATTACGCAGCACAGTGCAGCAAGTTGTCTTGCTGCATCCATCATGTTCCATTACTTTTTTATAAATCTACCCCTAAGTGTTTCCACCACATTGTCGCAGAGCTGCAAGCCCTTGATTGGCTTATCCTCACCAGGGTTTGTAAAGTTGCTAAGTTTTCCTCCAAAGATCTTCCAATATTTCTTGTGAATAGTATTGCAGTTCACAATGTTTTCTACATGTTATGTTTCAAATTAAATCATTTTTTTGCACTCTTTAAGATTTCAAGTTTCAAAGTCCCAAGACAAACTGTTTTTAAGTTAACCTGTGAGAAAATGCCACATCCATTTTCAGCAGCAACTAGCCCGTGTGAGGAAAACGTGTCACTTTGGATGAAAAAAACAACAAAAGGGCTTTAATGTAGGTAAAGCAGCGAGATCTGAAAACTATGGATAGGAGAAAAATTGGAATCTCAATACTGGAAGAATTAAGAATTTGCTATCAAAAAGCTGCTACCCTTCACACCACAGTTCTGATGACCTTAATTTCCCTTCACCTTCCAGCCCGTCACTTTGCTTGGCATCCCTTCCCTTCTCATAGTCAGCTGATACCTCTTCCAGTGAGGCAGGTTTAAGGCCTGTGATCATGCATTTCTAACAAGTTGCCATCAACTTTTCCTTTTTCCTTGGCCTGGGCAAGACACCATAGCTTTTATCCTTGAAAGATGTGGAGGTCTTAGAGTACATTCTCATACCACTGGAAAATTGTGGTCTGCTGGAGAAAAAATCTAAATCAATATGGAACACCCCCAATGCCTTCAAAGATGCTAGGAGATTAGAAATAAAATACTAGGTCAGATATAAAAGTTAAAAAGTGCAAGGTAGCACATATGTACTCACTTTACAGAGACTGTGGTCGCTACCGTTGCTGGTATGGCATCTGAAATGTATCCAATCTGTGGCCTTAATGAGGGGAGATTTTACTTAAGAACATAAGAATACACCTCCCCATGTCAGTTTTCTACTTCTAATGAGGTTGTCTTTTATTTTGTTAACTGCCTTTAACTCCAAAATGAGAACATACGCCATAGTAATAAGAAAAAGGCAATCTGCAGATCATTACACCAACCATGAAGCAAAGTAAAAGACTGCATGATAATATTATTGGTAATCTGCCAAAGCATCCCCAACATTCATTGTCATCCTGCTTCAATCTCATCATAGGGTCCTTTGGTTCCTAGCTGGTGTCACCAACCCCTTTAAGGTGTATCTATCTTGCAATGTCACAAAACATTAGCAATTCAGGAAGAACTCTGGCCAAAGGACCTCTTCCTAAGACCCAGAGAGTGATTTAAGCTTTGGTGAAATGCAAGTCCTTTGATAAATTGCTGGGAGCATAACGCACCAGGTCTGCAGTTCCCCACCTCATTCAGAGGTGTGGGAACCACCACATTTCTGATGGGAAATTCTCAGCTTGCTCCCCCTTAGGAAATTCTTGCCTGGAGCCCATGTGCCACAAGGCCTAAGAGTTGCAGCAGTGGCTGCTGCCCCTCATGCTACCAAGGACTACCTCCTCCACTGATTTTTCTTAATGGGAGGTACAGCAATTCATGGCAGGTGGACAACAAAATGGCCCTGTCATGACTTAAGAAAACTCACTGTACCAGGGACATTGATTTTATTTTATTTTCAGAAACAAACCCCAAAATGAAGATTTGCTTCGGAAAAATGAAAACCCAGAATGTCGAGCAAACATTAACCCCATGGTGGCTCACTTCACATTAAAGTACACTAAAAGTGAATCTGATGCTTCGGAAGATGCAGTTACAGCAAAGGGATGCCCACCATGCTGCCTCTACGTACATCTGAAATAGTTTAACTAGCGGTTGATAGAACAATAGATTAGTCTGTTGCACTGGTTCCTTGTCCTGTGAGAATTCGATTGGGTTATGATACAGAGATCCATGGTGTACAATTCCATAGGTGCGTCAGAAATTCTGGTGCATCTGTTGGTGCAAAAGTGGTGCAGTGCTGGAGTAGCATCTGTAATCTGACACTACTCCAGCAATGGGAGGAGGGTCCCATGTTACAAAGCCCAGTGTCACTTTAACACCTGTTCTGAGCAGGCATTATAAAAGTGAGGATGTAAAATAGCAGAACGGCGCAGTGAAATTTAGTAAATTTCACCATGCCAGTTCTGCGTGGCTTTTGACGTGGGAATGTCCACCGTGCATACAGTATACCTGGTGCAGGTATAAGTGGAGCAGGGCTTTATAAACTGTAGCAATGGTCCCATTGTGCCAGTTTGTAAATGTGGCACAGTTTAGAGGACTGCTTGCGCCACCGCAGCGACACAAAAAACAAATAAGCCCCCATTTGTTTTCAAAACATGTTTTGGGGAGTTTGTATAGAAGTTCAGAGGAGCAGTTGGGTCCTGGTTTCTAAACTGGAAATAAATGGTTACGAAAGAAAATCAGCTTCCTGCTTGTTGCTACAAATAGCCTGAAGGTCAGCTGCAAAATTCATATATAATCTGAAAGTTGCAAATTTGATACTTTTAAAAAAGTGAAAGTTTGAGTCACCAGGGTCTATGGACGTTTTCAGCTTAATACACATATTTGCAACGTGCAAGCACCTGGACCTTCCAATAAACCTTGATGGTGGAAGAACCTTTAGTCGGCAGTTTACGGATGGATCGTTTCAGCCAGGGCATTAATCAACTGAAATACTTTACCTGCAAAAATAACAAAATCGGAGGACAGGAACTTGGCTGGCATGTGTGACTGCTTCAGCTCTATCTACCTTTCTGCAACATGTAACTGTAGAGAAAGTTAGAGCCTTTAAATATAGCTCTAAGCCTTGTGAAGATTTAGTCAACTCTGATGTCATTTTTAGTAGTCTTGTTGGGATGAAAGTCTAAGCCACGCCCACCTCTAATGTAATTGATTGTGCTCTGGCCACATTAGATTTTCAAAGGCACTGCTCTTTGATGGAATGCCCTTGCTTGCTGTAAAGATTCGGAACTATTGAAAATTGAAAGGCTGATGTGTGCCTGCTTAGATCCCTTCCTGTGACTTGCAGGTGACATTAAGGTATCTGGGACAGGTGCACTGACCCACTGAACTATGTTATTGCACAGGTTAATACATTGAGATACTCCTCGGTCGCTTACATTTTTGGACAACCCACTGCCTAGATTCATCCTTATCCACTACCTTCTTCAAGCTTCTACACCGCATAGTCCTTCCTTGCTTTGATGCTTCGTTTTGAAGTATTTTGTAAAGTATCCGAGCGCCGAATCGCAAACTCAATCTCAGACTAAGCCTATAGATTTAGGTTTGTGATTTATATTTTTTAGAATTAATTTGGCTGACGGATTGATTAAGGATCATCCACTCCTCATCTAAATTTTGGAAGACATTTTCAAGTCTCCAATATACCACTCAGAAAATAATTGTTTTACGCAACTAATATTACAAGTAGTTTTAGCAAAACTGCCACTTAGGGGCACATTTATACTCTGCACTGAAATAGCATCAATTTGTTCTGCTATTTTAGCGCAAATCCATATTTATATTTTGATGCTAGACCCTTCTAGCGTAAAAATATTGGAGTTAAAGTCATTTTTTGCCTGCGGAAAACTACCTTGCGTTAATGAGATGCACGGTAGGTGTTCCCAGGCAAAAAATGACTCTAAGGACCTCGTGCTTTATTTATCCTCCGGTGCAAAAATTGTGCACGGGGGGGGAGCCGGGTCTAAATAATGTGCTGATTTTGCTTAGCGCCATTATTTAACGCCTGGGGCAGGGCAGGCGTTAGGGGACCTGTGGGCTCATTTCCATGGTGGAACACCATGGAATGAGTCCACAGGTGCCCTCCTGAGGCCCCAGGGACACCCACACCAATGGGAGAACAGAGGATGAGGGACCCCCATCCCAGGTATGTACAGGTAAGTAAAGGTAAGTACTTACCTTTCCTTTTGAAAATGCCATAGGGGTCCTAGATATGGGTCCCCATACATGGCACAGAGTGCAATGGCCATGCACAGGTAACCCCTGTCCTCTGTGCTGGCCGTTGGGGTGGTGGGCATAACTCCTGCTAATCTGGTTAGAGTCATCTTTTTTATATCTAACCAGCCTAGCATAATTTTTTGGTGCTAAACACCCATCTCCCATACCGCCACCCCCACCCGGCTAACGTCAATTTTTTGTATGCTAGCCCACCCTTTTGCACTGGATTGCACCATTCCATAAATATGGCGCCGGCTGGCGTCCTGGAATAGCATTAGCCGGCGCTATACTTTTTGACGCAAACTGCGTTACCGCCCTATGACTAGTTACTTGGATGTAGGTCGAAGATAATGCGGCAGGAATTAATATTTCTGATATTAGCTCTACCCCATACAAGGGAATTAAGGGGGTCATTACAGCTTTGCTGTAACCGTCCGCAGCCGCACTCCCGCGGTGCCCATTTGGACATCCCCGCTGGGCCGGCGGGCGGAAACCAAGTTTCCACCCGCCGGCCCAGCGGGGATGTGGGCCGCAACATGGGAGCCGGCGGTGTTGCGGCCGTGCGACGGGTGCAGTTGCACCCGTCACGCTTTTCACTGTCTGCTATGCAGACAGTGAAAAGCTCCATGGGGCCCCCAGGGGCCCCACGACTCCACATTCCACCAGCCTTTTCCTGGCGGGGAAAACCGCCAGAAAAAGGCTGGCGGTCGGGGACTCGTAATCCCCTGGGCAGCGCTGCAAGCAGCGCTGCCCAGACGGATTATCACTGCCGGGGCTAAAGTGGCGGAATACCGCCGGCCCCGGCGGTGCGACAGGGCTGGTTCCGCCGTGGTCGTAATAGGCCAGGGAGCACCGCCAGCCTGTTGGCGGTGCTTCCGTCATTTTAGCCCTGGCGGTCTCGTACCGTCAGGGTCAAAATGACCCCCATAATGTATAAGGCCCTAGAACGAGGAATAACGTGGAACAGGCACCAAGGGGTGGAGGCCCCACAGTCGTGGTGGTGGTAGTGGTGGTTGGGGGTGACGGGGTGCACTGGGGGCTTGTGATTGAGTCATGTACTAAATGCAGGATTAGAGTTCCAGGGCTATTTTCTGTTGTTCTGTGAAAATATAAAAATCTGTTGCGGGATCATGGCACCCCTCAGACTCAGATGGGGTGGAGTCCCTCCAGGAAAATACCTCCAGCCGTCTCGGAAGGAGAACTGGCTGCAAAAACAGGAGTATCCGAAACACCTTCAGAATATAGGACAAGCTGACATTGCTATTGTAGAATGGGTCCTTCTTACTAATATAACGTTTACGGTTATTACCATTAGTAGGAGGTACATTATTAGAAATTCTCACTGTTGTCATTACTATCTGCTTGCTTCAGGGGAGAAAATTGTTTCTTATTGTCACTTCTTAGTCAGGTCCTGGCAGGGTATATTCTATACTAAAAATAAATATTACGTTTGTGAAAGTTTTGTTTACTGAACATTGCTGCATTTTTTTCAACATTAGGACATTTTAGTCATGAATTGACAATGTTCTTACTTTTTAATAAAGAGCAAAATAAGATTAGCAGAAAAAGGTCTCCATCAGCATCTAAATGATTTATTTTTCATTGTTGCATCACCAAAGGATCAATTGAATGCTATGCTAGGAAATCCAGTCCTAATTCAATTTCTCTAATAGACCTTTTCTCGCGGCTTCTCTTAGAGCCGTTTACATTTTTTGCAATATCTAGCTGCTCGAAATGTCTTTAAATGATTCCCACATATTTCTTTCTCCATTGTGCTTTCTTCAGAAAAGCAGACATTGAATGAGAGGATTCGTGAACCTCATCTTCGGAACATAATTTTCTAATTACTTTAATATGAACCAGAGCACACAATGAGCAATTAATCCATTTATAGACTGGAATTATGCCATTATTTAGCACAAGAGACAAATAATCTGTTTTTCTCACTCAACTACTGTATATAACGAATAAAATTAATGAAATTTGGTCTTGTATGGATTTTTCAAATCTGCGATTTAAATATTTAGTTGTAATATTTATTATAAAAGTCTTAAATGTATGCTCTTTAGGCAGTCATTTAGAGGCTAGCAGACTGAGAGAACAGCTACAAATCGGGGGTGCTTGCCCAAGACCAAATTTGTGATTTCCCCACTTTAATTCAAGACGGGGAAGAACAGGGTTTGCTTGGCTCCACAAGCATCTGCCACTGGGTCACCAGGTCACAGTCACCCGCACACAGCCAAATGTAGTCTGTGGGGATTATCACTCAATTGTCCTATCCAGGACTGCCACGCAACACATGGAAGTCCTGGGTATGGAAAACCTACAACACACCCCATGTGTAGAAAGAAAAGTCCATGCATGCTGGGACCCCTATTTGTTTGTTTATTAAATGAACTCCTTCGTTGCGAGATTGTGTTTGGAAAACAAAAACATTTGAAGAACAGTGTATCAAATGTGGCACCTTCTCGTCAACAGATCAATTCATCCAATCGAGCAAGCACAGCTATAACTCATCTGAAGGCACAGAAAGCCCATCCTATCTGGCAGGGACCTACAAATATAGAGGTTGGTCCTCCACATGGAGAGCGGTGGTCCTGTGCTCAGGGAGAGAACTCTGCATAATTGGGTTGCTCATTTTTTGGGGGAGTTTGTTGTCAAAAAACAAAAATCGCTGCAAAGATGAGTATCAAACATGATGCCTGGTGGATAAATGATCAGTGCCTTCAATAAGCTCCCACGCCGCCTCTCCACTGACAGCGTAGAGATCCTTGCTTTTTTACCAAAGCCCTCTAAATACAGTAGGCAGACCTCAACAGGGGAGTATATAGCCTGACTTGCTGGTTGGCTGTCCACCATGATTCAAGGGTTTCCCTTACTCGACTCTAGCAGGACTCAAGATTGTTACTTGTAGGTTGAGCAGAGACCTGTCTAATGGGTATTCGGTATATTGGTCTGCTATGGCATTTTTGCATTCCCAGTGTTGGATGAGCTGGGATTTATGTTAATCAGATATATTCTAAATCTGCTGGGTTATAAAAGATGTGAAATTAATATTTTTGTCACCTTGAAAAAAAAGTATTTTTATAACACTTTACAGAACGGGAAATTACGGTCAATACTGCTGTTAGCCACTCTTTTGATTGACTGATATGCATACATGTTTCCATACCACACTAAATATTGGTCCACATAGCACTACCAACATTGAATTAGCAGGTCCAGTTAACAAACAACTTTGGCAAAGCCAATAGGTCTCGAATGTGCAAGAGGTATTGGCTTTGACATGTTTTAGCCTCGTGATTGCTGTTCAGCATGAGCTAACAGTGACATGGAGTGTTGTAGAGTGGAATTGAGTATTGTAGCATGGAGTTGTTGGAGTAAAGTGCTGTAGGGGGAGCATAGTGTTTTACAGTGGAGTAGGGGGAGTAGAATGCAATTGTGTAGAGTGCAGTGGCATAGAGTGTTGTAGAGCGGCATACAGTAGGGTGAAGTATTGTAGATTGGATTGGATAGAGTGGGGTGGATTGGAGTGGATCGGAGAGTGGTGGGGTGCATAGATAGGAGTGGAGTGGGATGGACTGGGGAAGTGTTGGTTGGGGTTGATTGAATTTGGCTTCATTGGATTGGAGTGGGATGAACTGGAGTGGGGTTGGGTGAATTGGAGAGAGGTGGATTGGACTGGAGTGGGGTGGATTGTATTGGATTAGGGTGGATTTAAGTGGGATGGACTGGATTGAAGTAGGGTGGAGTGGATTAGAGTGGGCTGGATTGGATTTGGTGTGTGATGGATTGGATTGGAGTGGGGTGGATTGTGGTTCATTAAGTTGGAGTGGGGTGGCTTGAGGTGGACTAAATAATTAGATTAAAGAGGGGTGGGTTGGTGTGGGTGACTTTGATTGAGGTGAGTGGATTGGATTGGAGTGGGGTGGGTTGGGCTGTGTAGTGAGCTGGATTGGAGTGGAGTGGATTGGATTGAATTGGGGTGGATTGGATTGATGCAGAGTAGATTAGATTGGGTCTTGTAGGGTGGATTGGAGAGAAGTGGATTGAATGGGGTGAACTGTCTTGGAGTAGGGCGGATTAAATTAGGGTGGGTGGACTGGTTTGGGGGCGGGGTGCATAGGTTTGAGTGGAGTGGACTGGATTAGGGTGGAGTGGATTTGAGTGGGTGTATTGGATTAGGGTGGATGGGATGGGGATTGGGATGGAGTAGGTGGATTAGACAGGAGTAGGTTGGATTGGAAAGGGGTCGAGTGGGCCTGACTGGATTGGAGTGGGACGGTTGGGATTGCAATGGAGTGGATTGTGGTGAATTATACTGGAGTGGGGTGTCTGGGGGTGGATTAGATGATTATATTGGAGAGGGGTGGACTGGATTAGGGTGGTGTGAGGTAGAGTGGGGTGGAATGGATTGAGGTGGATTGGCTTGGGGTGGATTGGATTGAGGTAGATTGGTTTGGGGTGGATTGGATTAAGGTGGACTAAAGTGGATTCGAGTGGGTTGGATTTGATTGGAGTGGGGTAGATTGAAATGGAGTGAGGTAGATTAGATTGGGGTGTATTGACTAGATTGGAATGGTTGGATGGGATTGGGGTGGTTTGGTGGACTGAATAGGAGTGGAGAGGTGTGGATTGGACTGGGATGGAGTTGGCTGGATTTGAGTGGGGTGGATTGGAGCGGGTTGAGTTGGTTTGGAGCAGGGTGGATTGGATCGGAGTGGGGTGGACTGGGTGGGGTTAATTGGATTGGGACTGATTGAGTTGGATTGGACTGTGGTGGTTTGGTTTGGAGAGGGGTGGTTAGGAGTGAGTTGGAGTGGGGTGGATTCGATTGGATTGGTATGGGGTGGATTGGAATTGTGTGGATTAGAACGGGATGGATTGGATTGGGTTGGGGTGGGTGGATTAGATTGGAGTGGATTTGTGTGGTGAATTGGTGTGGGTAGATTAAAGTGGAGTGGAGTGGATTGAATTTTACTGGATTGGGGCAAATTGGAGTAAGGTGGATTTGGATAGATCGGATTGGAGTGGGATGTATTGGATTAAAGTGGGATAGATTACATTGGTGCAGGGTGGGGTGGATTGGGGTGTACAGCACAATCATGTTTTCAGACATCATTTTGGATATCACACATAAGAAAGACACAATGTTGCAAATCATTGTTGTCATCTTTAGAGAGCTGCACCCGCAAGCAAAAACAAAAGAAAACATGAGCCTAAAAAGTGAGAAAAGAAGAAGACTTGTGGTAGACGTGGCATCCTTGGTATGGTCTCCACTGTCTTTTTCGCCTCTACTTCCCATGATTTGACTTGTGCGGGACTCTGTATTTGTTGTTTTTGGCACTCTGGGCACTTTACCACTGCTGTCTAGCGCTAAAGTGCAAGTGCTCTCTGTGCAAATTGTGTGTGTAATTGGCTTTTCCATGATTGGCACATTTAAAGTGCACTAGAGGTGCCCTGGGCATGTAAATCAAATGCTACTAGTGAGCCTGTAGCACTGGTTGTGCCACCCACATGTGAAGCCCTGGAAACATGGCTTAGACCTGCTACTGCAGTGTCGGTGTGCACAGTTTTAAACTGCCAATTCGACCTGGCAAGTGTACCCACTTGTCAGGCCCAAACCTTCCCTTTTTATACATGTAAGGCACCCCTAAGCTAGGCTCTAGGTAGCCCCCGGGGCAGGGTGCAGTGCATGTTAAAGGTGGGACATGTGCTGATGTGTTTTACATGTCCCAACAGTGAAATACTGCCAAAGTCAGTTTCACTGATGCAAGGCCTATCTTTTTCATAGGATTACATGAGGGCAGCCTTTTAAAATATAGGTGGTCATTACAACCCTGGCGGACGGTGTTAAAGCGGCGGTAAGACCGCCAACAGGCCGGCGGTAAAAAAATTGCAATTACGACTTAGGTGGAAACCACCAAAAAAGACAGCCACTTTAACACTCAGACCGCCACGGTGGTACAAACAAACATTGCGGCGGTCACCGCCAACAGACAGGCGGAAGACAATGTACCGCCCACAGTATCACAACCTACCAATCCGCCACCTTTTCCGGGGTGGATTCACCGCAGATAAACACACGGTGGAAACAGGAATTTCGAAGGGAAAACGCTCACCTCTACACACTCCACGAGGAACGAGGACACCATGGAACCGGAACTCCAAATTCTCTCTGCGATAGTCTTCCTGCTCCTCTACCAGGAGCACGAACGCCGGCGGAGAAGACCACGGTGAGTACAGCACCTACGACACAGGGGAGGGGGGAGGCAAAAAACAGGGACACACACACGCAACACCCCCACCCTCACCCACCACAACACACACACTAATGCATATCAATACATCACAGTTACACCCCCCAAACCCCCCGGAAGAATGCAAAGACCAAAGAAAATGAGTGTAACCATCGGAATATATTAAAAACAAGTACGCAGAAATATATATATATATATATATATATATATACACAATGTACAGAATAAATACCAGGCATAGTAGTCCAGGTACTGCACAAAGAAAGTCAGTGGAACACTGGGACCACACGGTATGGGCGAGGCCCACACAAGATCCCCGACCATGACGGAGAGAAAACTGCAGGGGCATCAGAGAGCAACAAAACAGGCACCTCAAGGGGAGGGAAAGGGGGGGCACCTCAGCCGTTTGAGTGTACGACGCCAAATCCACGAGGGGGCCACATGCCCACTGTACAATCCTGGGGAGTGGAAAGCCACAGTCTCTCAAGTCTATACAGTTGGTAGACAGTGGGTGGTTTGCCCACTGTTCAATCCTGAGGAGTGCAAAGCCACAGTCTCTCAAGTCTACAGTGGGTGGCTTCCCACTGTTCAATCCTGGGGAGTGCAAAGCCACAGTCTCTCAAGTCTCTACAGTGGGTGGCTTCCCACTGTTCAATCCTGGGGAGTGCAAAGCCACAGTCTCTCAAGTCTCTACAGTGGGTGGGTTGCCCACTGTTCAATCCTGGGGAGTGCAAAGCCACAGTAGCTCAAGTGGATGACAGTCTCCACTGGTTCTGGAAGGGGACTGGTGTCCAGAGTGCTTCTTCCTGTTAAGGACAGAGGTAGTGGATGGATCTCTCCACTGGTTCTGGAGGGGGACTGGTGCCCAGAGTGCTTCATCCTGTGAGGGACAGAGGTAGTGGATGGATCTCTCCACTGGTTCTGGAGGAGGACTGGTGCCCAGAGTGCATCACTCACCCCGTGACAGACCCAGCTGCGTCAGTGCCCCTGCCGCTCATGGGTTAGCGGTGCTTGAGATGGCGGTGTCCTGTGCAGCGGTGCTTGAGATGGCGGTGCCCTGTTCAGCGGGGCTTCAGATGGCGGTGCCCTGTTCAGTGGTGGTTCAGATGGCGGTCTACATTGCAGGGTCTCAGCTGCTGGCGGTCCTTCATGGCCCAACGGGCCTTTTGCTGGCGGTCCTTCATGGCCCAGCTGGGCTGGTGCTGGTTTTTGCTGGCGGTCCTTCATGGCCCAGCGGGGCTTGTGCTGGAGGTCGTTCATGGCCCACGGGGGCTTTTGCTGGTGGTCCTTCATGGCCCAGCGGGGCTTTTGCTGGCAGTCCTTCATGGCCCAGTGGGGCTTTTGCTGGCGGTCCTTCATGGCCCAGCGGGGCTGGTGCTGGCGGTGGCCTCCTGGGCAGCTGGGCTGGAGCTGGCGGTGGCCTCCTGGGCAGCTGGGCTGGGGCTGGCGGTGGCCTCCTGGGAAGCTGGGCTGGTGCTGGTGGTGGCCTCCTGGGCAGCTGGGCTGGGGCTGGCGGTGGCCTCCTGGGCAGCTGGGCTGGTGCTGGCGGCGGCCTCCTGGGCAGCTGGGCTGGCGGTGGCCTCCTGGGCAGCTGGGATGGGGCTGGCGGTGGTCTCCTGGGCAGCTGGACTGGTGCCAGCGGTGGCCTCCTGGGCAGCTGGGCTGGGGCTGGCGGTGGCCTCCTGGGCAGCTGGGCTGGGCTGGCGGTGGCCACCTCGGCAGCGGGGATGATGGCGGTCTTCTCCGCCGTGCTGCTCTTCCCAGACTTGCCAGGTTTCTTGTGGCCCTTCCCCACCTTGGAAGGTGTCACAGCTGACTCCACACTCCCAACAGGACCCCTGGGAGCGGCTTTGGTGGCTGGAGTCTTCCCCGTCTCCCGCCGGGCACTGGCCAACTTCTGATGCTTCACAGGTGGGGGACTGTCTGTGCTGTGGCTCCGTGCCACACTGGCTACCATGGTGGCCGGTGCACTCCAGATTCCGGTGACTACAGGAACCACTGGTCCCGGAAATGTTGTGACTGAGGTGCTAGTTCAGGACCTAGGGACGGGTAGCTGGAGGGGGTTTGGGAGTGGAGGAAGAGGTGGTGGTAGTAGGAGGTGTATGTTTGCTGACTTTGGATGAAGATGCATGCGCTGGAGGCTGTCGTGATGTGGATGGCTGTTGGGTGGGTGTGTGCCTGTGTTTGTGTATCTTGTGAGGGGGCGTCACAGACACACGGGGAGAGGACACAGGGGACGTGTGAATGGTAGTGGGGGTGGTGACTGCACGTGAGTGGGGTGTGCTGGTGGGTGTGCTGGAGAGGGACGTAGTGGTTGTAGAGGTAGTGCATGCAGGTGTGAGTGCTGATGAGACTGGCAGGAAGGAGGGAGACGACGAGGAGGGGGACACAGTGGAGGCAGTGGATGTTGGTGTGTCTGTATGTGTGTGATGCTTGCGTGAGTGCCTGTGGGATGTGTGATGCTTATGTTTGCCTGAGCTTCCCTTGTCTGTTGAGATGTGTGCAGGCTGGTCTGATGGTGTGCTTGGGATAGGCAGAGGTACAGAGGATTGGGTCGGGGTGGAGGAAGTTGGAGGGGGGAGGCTAGAGACGGGGACAATGGCTGCCATCAGTGCTGAGGCCAGAGTCTGAAAAGCTCGGTAAAGGGCCACCTGACCAGAATGAATGCCCTCCAGGAATGCAATTGTTTGTTGCAACTGCCTCTCTACACCCTAGATGGCATTCAAAATGGTAGACTGCCCAACAGTGAGGGACCTGAGGAGGTCAATGGCCTCCTCACTGAGGGCAGCAGGGGTGACAGGGGCAGTGCCTGAGGTGCCTGTGGCGAAGGTGATGCCCACCCTCTTGGGCGAGCGGGCACGGGGCAAAGGCTGAGGGGCTGCTGGGAGGGCGGTGCTGGTAAGGGGGGATGGCGGCTGTACCTGTAGACGTGGGGGGCACAGATGTTGCCGCCACCACAAGGGAGCTCCCATCAGAGGATGAGTCCATGTCGCTGGTCTCAGCTCCTGTCCCCGCCGTGGAGCTCCCCTCGCCCTCCGTCCCACTGGTGAATTCAGACTCCGTAGTGTCGCCCTCCATGGCCATGTGGGATGCAGCTCCCTCGTGCTCCGGTGCCACTGCTCCTCCGCCTGATGATGCTAATGCACACAAGAACAGGGAGAACACAAAAAGGGGGAGGGGAAACAGAAGAAAGACATGTTGAGTGCATGGATTACCGCTATCGTTGGCGGACACGACAGACACAGAAGCACCCTGCACTACGCCGCGCTCTTGGGCTCCACTGATCAATTCCTGGGAAATGGCCTACAAGGTTATGGATGACATCTGCACACATAGATGACACAGTGGCATGAATAGCTGTACTTGGCACTCTAAAGAGGTGGGGTGGGGTGCCACATGGCCGGCCTTACGGATTGGCCTTGCCAACGGAACTCGCCCTGGCCTAGGGAAACCCACAGCCCACATCCCCCACCCAGACACCTCATAATGCGTGCAAAGTCAGCTGAATGAGAGAGTAGTCACCCCTTTGTGTCTGCTGTGATGCCCTCAAGCGCCCATCCAACTCTGGGTAGGCCACCGCCAGGATCCTGAACATCGGGGGTCATGGTGCGACGGGCACCCCTCCCACGTTGGAAGGCCATCCCCAGCTGAGCCTCCGCCGTCTTCTTGCTCCAGCGGCGAATGTCCTCCCATCTTTTACGACACTGGGTGCTCCGTCTGTGGTAGACCCCCAGGGTCCGGACATCCTTGGCGATGGCACGACAAATATGTTTTTTCTGGTGGGCGCTGACCTACATGAAATGTACAGGGGAAAAAGAGAAGTCATTACCAACTGCACCGTCAAAGTGATTGGCCCCCATCCCTACCCTTGCCATGTGGGACATGCATTCACTGTCTTTCATGCAGGCAGCACTCTGCCCCCTTCCTTCTTACATCCAGCCCTCTCCACACAGGCATAGCGCATACAACATGCTCCCTGTATACTTACCTGTTTGTCTGGAGGACAGTAGAGTAGCTTGTACTGGGGGAGGATCCCATCAACGAGTTTCTCCAACGACTCCGATGTGAAGGCAGGGGCCCTTTCCCCAGCCACTCGAGCCATTGTCTCTTCCAGACTGAGGTCACAGCAGCACTTGCAGTGTAGGTCCACTCCTGTCGAAGATCAGGTATCGACTGATTGAACAGATAGAAAATGGCGGTGATGTCCGCGGCGGTGCGTACCGTCACCGCCGGCGTACATCGTCATTGGCTCCTGGGACCCATAGGACATCCCATTGTCCCACTTTAGAGGTCAGGCAGCCGCCATTTCAGGGGCCCACATGGCTTTATTTTCAACTGCGTCACACAGACCTAGGCCTAGACTCAACACACATACAGGCAACCTTTTGTGTATGGATGGTGGTCTGTGTAAACTGTGGGTATGAACCTCTGAGTTGGTTGACTCTGTGCTCTCTGTTGTCCTTCATAGGCACCGTCCGCTGGGACATGTGAGGAGATGGCGGCATCCTCTGGTGTACCGACCGTTGGTGAACCTGTCGACAATGGAGGAGCGACATTTGATTATTACCTACAGGCTTGACCGTGCCACAATCCAGGAACTGTGTACCTAGTTTGAGCCAGACTTGATGTCAGCAATCCGCCATCCCACAGGAATACCCCCTCAAGTGCAGGTGCTGTCAGTGCTCCATTTCCTTGCAAGTAGCTCATTTCATACAACTGTGGCCATGGCATCAGGGATGTCCCAGCCTATGTTTTCCAACGTATTGTCCGGAGTGTTGTCTGCCCTTCTGAAACACATGCGGAGCTACATCGTTTTCCCTCAGGTGGAGGATTTGCCTACAGTGAAAGGTGATTTCTATGCCCTGGGACATATCCCCAACATCATAGGTGCCATTGATGGGACCCATGTGGCTTTGGTACCCCCCCCCACAGGAGTGAACAGGTGTACAGAAACCGGAAGAGTTATAATTCGATGAATGTACAGATGGTATGTTTGACCAGTACATCTCCCAGGTAAATTCTATGTTCCCTGGCTCTGTGCATGACACCTACATACTGCGGAATAGCAGCATCCCTTATGTGATGGGTCAACTCCAGAGGCACCGTGTGTGGCTATTAGGTGAGCACCTGGAAGCAAGTCATTGGGAATGGTTGTCTGGGTCTGGGGTTATCCCTAAGAGTTAGTGTGTGTTTAACAGTTGTCCCTCGCCATTTGCGGGTGACTCTGGTTACCCCAACCTGTCATGGCTACTGACCCCAGTGAGGAATCCCAGGACAAGAGCAGAGGAACGCTACAATGAGGCCCATGGGCGAACTAGGAGGGTGATCAAGCGGACCTTCGGCCTCCTGAAGGCCAGGTTCAGGTGCCTTCATATGACAGGTAGATCCCTATTCTACTCACCAAAGAAGGTGTGCCAGATCATCGTGGCCTGCTGTATGCTTCACAACTTGGCTTTGCGACAACAGGTGCCTTTTCTGCAAGAGGATGGTCCAGATGGCGGTGTTGTGGCAGCTGTGGAGCCTGCGGACAGTGAAGAGGAGGAAGCAGAGGAAGAAGACATGCACAACAGGGACTCAGTGATCCTGCAATATTTCCAGTGAGACACAGGTAAGAATACAAACCTGCCTACTACATGTACTTTAACACTACTACCTCTCTCCTGTCTGTCGTTTTCACCCAGTGTATGGTCACTGAGTTGTCACTTTCCCTTATGATTTCACAGATGTGGGTCCCACTGTGTGACATCTGCTTAGATTCCTCATGGACTAGAGCTGTGTGACATAGGTATGTTGACATTACTATTTTAAAAACATTTTGTCACTGTAATTGCTAATACACTATTTCGAAATCACAGACAGACTCCAGATCGTTTTGTGCTTTAGGTGTGTTTATTTAAGTGCTCAATAATGGAGGGGGTAGTGAAATGGTGAGGGGTGATGGCGGAGGAGTGTCCATGGCAGAGTCCAGTCTATTAGTCTCACAGGTGCATTGCCCATATGGGCATAGGAAGTGGAGCTGAGGCAGTTTAATTATGGACAGGGTGACAAAGTGGGGCAGTAGGATGACAATTAGGGTGGTCTCATTTCTGGGCGGGGGTCTTGGCATCATGCTCTGTCTTTGTCCTGGATTTCAGGTACCGTTTGCGTGGTGGTTCTCCCTCTGCGGGGGTGGGGTGCTGGTGTGGTGGTCCTGTGGCGGGGCGTCCTGTCCACTGGCGCCGGCGGAGGAGGTGGGCAGTTCATCGTCCATGGTAGTGTCAGGGGCCCCTTGTAGTGCCACAGTGTCCCTCCTGGTGTTGATTACTTCCTTCAGCACCCCTACGATGGTGCCCAGGGTGGAGCTGATGGTTCTGAGTTCCTCCCTGAAGCCCATATACTGTTCCTCCTGCATGCGCTGGGTCTCCTAAAACTTGGCCAGTACCGTTGCCATCGTCTCCTGGGAGTGGTGGTAGGCTCCCATGATGGAGGAGAGGGCCTCGTGGAGAGTGGGTTCCCTTGGCCTGTCCGCCCCCTGTCGCACAGCAGCCCTCCCAGTTCCCCTGTGTTCCTGGGTCTCTGTCCCCTGGACCGTGTGCCCACTACCACTGCCCCCACGTCCCTGTTGTTGGGGTGGTGGGTTATCCTGGGTTCACTGTAGTGGTGGACACACTGCTGATTGACATGTCCTGGGGACGGAGGTATGGGCCAGCTGGGTGGGTGCTGTGCTGGTGTTTCCAGAGGAGGGAAGGTCTGTGGTGGCCTGTGCCTGTGTGAGGGGAACCGACTGTCCCGAGGTCCCCGATGGTCCGGGCTGGTCATCTAGATCCACTTGGACAGAGGTGCTGTCATCACTGTGGGCCTCTTCTGTTGGTGGAGTGGACATGTGTGGACCCTCCTGTCCGGTGTCGTTGGGTAGGGGTCCTGCAGGGGTATAAAGGGATGTTTATTAAATCTGTGTGTGTAATGGTGTGCAATGGGTGTGTGACCGTGTACCCCAGTGCTAGCATTCCTATGTGGGACCTTGTGTGAAGATGGTTTAGGGGGTTGTATGGGTATGTGCAGTGGACATGCTTTGGTGATGGGTGTCCATGCTTTGTTGTTGCATGCAGGGCTTGGTGTTGGGATGGGTGGTTTGTGATGTTGGAAAATTTGTGAGGAGTTGGGGTGCTGGGGGTGAGGGTGGGGGTATGTGATAGCATGCAGGTAGGGTGGGGGATGTAATAGTAAAGCTTTGACTTACGGGAGTCCATTCCTCCACCTACTCCTGCGAGGCCCTCAGGATGCAGAATCGCCAAGACCTGCTCCTCCCGTGTTGATAGTTGTGGGGGAGGAGGTGGGGGTCTGCCACCAGTCCGCAGAACCGCCAGTTAGTGTCTTGAGGCCACGGAACGCACCTGATGTCCTACCGATTTCTTGGCTGCTGTCCCACTGCGTTGACCCCGTCCACTATTCTTCGCCATAGCTCCATCTTCCTTGCAATGGAGGTGGGCTGCACCTGTGATCCGAATAGCTCTGGCTCTACCCGGGCGATTTCCTCCACCATGACCCTGAGCTAATCCTCTGAGAACCTGGGGTGTCTTTGCTGTGCCATGGGGTGGTGTCGGTGATGTGTGGGGTGGAGTGTGTGGTGATAAGTGTGGTGATAAGTGTGGTGATATGCAGTGGTGTGTTGTGTGAGGTGCATGGAAGTTGTGTGGGTGATAGTGTTGTGTGCCTGTGGATGCTAGTTTGTTGATGGTGGTGTCTCTCTCTGGCCTTCTCTCTGTGATTCTGGTCGTGGGGGTTTGTGGGTGATGTGGGTGTGAGTTTTATATTTTAATGGGTGTGTGGGAGTGGTGTGTGTATGTGTATCAGGTGTGTGGATTTTGAATTGTCCAATGTGGCTGTGTTCTGTAAATGTGTGTGTATTTTGAGCGTGGCGGTGTATACCGCCAATGGAATACCGCGGTTGAAAGACCGCCGCGTGGATTCGTGAGTCATGATAGTGTGGGCGTATTTCTGTTGGCGTGATGGTGGAGGTTTTGTTTTCGCCAGTTTATCACTGACCTTTGGTGTGGCGGACTTGTGTGGGTGTCTGAATTTTGGCGGATTCCAAAATGTGGGTCATAATAGCTGTGGCGGATTTCCGCGGTGGTGTGTTGGCGGTCTTCTGCACGGCGGTAAGCGGCTTTTACTGCCAAAGTTGTAATGACCGCCAAAGTTTATATGCAGTTTCCCTTAGGGAGCAGTTGGAAACATGGGGTTTGGTGTCTCTGAACTCACAATTTAAAATACAGCTTGTGGTAAAGTTGTTTTTTAGATTGTTAGTTTGCAAATGCCACTTTTAGAAAGTGGCCATTTTCTCGCTTAAACCATTCTGGTACTCTGCCTGTTTGTGTATTCCCTGTCTGGGTCAGACTGATAGTAGGTCTGTTTGTGATTCCCCTCTAGAGGGGAGAGAGGAGTGGTCACTTATACCTGAATGGGCTGTGCCTGCCCTCACATAATGCAGTCTCCAACCCCCTGGTGAGTGTCTAGGGCCAGGCCTGGGCAAGACAGGATCTTGCGAACAACAGAGACTTTCCTTTTACGTTTGCCTACTTCAAATTCAGAAAGGGGTGGAAGTAGTGGACCCCTAACTCCAGATTTTTAGATTACTTCTGGAGCCAATAGGAACCTCTGCAAGGAGAAGAGGTGAGGAGAAATGCTGCCCCTGTCTGTGACTATGCTTCGCTGGGCTATCCTGCAGTTGCTGCTTCTGCCTGTGAAAGGGAACAAAGTCGGGACTTTGTGGTATATTCCAGCTTGAGAAGATTCTCCTAGGGCTTGGACTGAGCTTGCCTCCTGTTTTGAAGTCTCAGGGCCATCAAAGACTTCCCCTACAAGCACTTGGACTCTCTGCTGAGACTGCTGCCCTGCCTAGTGGTGCCCTATCTAGTCCCTGGGCTCTTGAAAGGTGAAGCTGGTAGAACAAGGGCTGAAATCTATGCACAGGAAGCCTGCGGGGAACCTTACAATGCACCACCTGCAACGTGGCTGTAAAAATAACGCACCACCCACCTAGCAGCTGAAATCAACGCACCACCTGCATCACAGCTGTGAAATAGATGCATCTCCTGCATTGCGGCTGGAGAGAGGATAGAAACACCTGCTTGTGGCTGCTGATAACAACGCAAACCCCACACAGCACGTTTTTCCTTCACCGTGCGGCTGGATTTCTCATGCAGTGTCGCTGGGCGTCAAAGTCATTGTGAACCTGCATTGATCTGAGGTGCCCCATCTGGAAATCGACGCAATGCTCTGTTGTGGGAGAGAAAAATTACACATCTCCTACCTGACTGGAGAAGAAAGATTGCACGGCCTCACTTGTGGGTAAGGAATCGATCCATCGCTGACTTTTCTGATGCGTGCTCACCCGTGCAGCTTTATTTTTGAAGAAAGCCAGGTACTTTGTGTAACAACAATGTTTCCATTGTTTTCTATGGAGTAAGAATCCTTTTATTTTAAAAATTCATATCTTGGCTTGTGTATGTTGGATTTTTGTTGTTTTGGTCTTGTTTGATTTAGATAAATCTTAGCTATTTATCTAAACTGGTGTAGTGTCCATTTTGTAGTGTTTCCCCTATATTACTGTGTGTGTTGGTACAAATACATTACACATTGCCTTTTAGATAAGCCTGACTGCTTGTGCCAAGCTATCAAGGGGGTGAGCAGGGGTTGTCTGAGGATGTATCTCCATTGCCCTGACTAGAGTGAGGGTCCCTGCTTGGACAGAATGCCAACCAACTGCCAACCAGAGACCCTATTTCTAAATACTTGGGAAAATGATGGAAAGTTATCTATAGGAAATATAGGCCCTGACTACGACCAGCAGGAAAGTCACATCAACATTGAACCTGGCTCGTAATAGAGCCCACAGCAAAGTTGATTTGCAGCGGATGCAGCACCACCGTCGCACATTTCACTGCCCGTAAGTCAGGCAATGAAATGCACGATGGAGCTGTGCCTGGGGGCCTCTGCACTTCCCATGCCAAGTGAATGGGCATTGCAGGGCCCCCAAGGGCACCCGAGTACCCCTTATCGCCAGCCTTTCCATGGCGGTGTTTACGGCCATGGACAGGCTGGCGGTTGGGGACTCATAATCCCCAGGGCAGTGCTGCTTGCAACGCTGCCCTGGCAGATTCTGACCGCCCTGCTGAAGCCTGGCGGTATCCTGGCGGGAACGCCGGTATGACCGTTGCCAATGCGCCAAGGTCATAATACGCAAGCGGAACACTGCCAGCCTGTTGGCGTAATTACTGCCAGTGTTCCGCTGTCCGGCAGGGTCATAATGAACCCCATAGTTTGGCAAAAACATGCCCAGCAGGACATACAAAATAGTAGTCACACTAATCTTCAAAAATACCAATTTGCGGGCTGACTTTGAAAATAACCATTTGCTAACAATGCTGGCATGCAGATAAAAGTAAGTTTCGTTTCCTGAAGCCCAGGCTAAGTGCAGTTATGTTCCTATCATCTGCATTATACATGGTTTCAAACTCTTGAGTCAGCTTCCTTCTGAGTGCAGGGCACTAGAAGCTTAAAAAAACAAAATAGTACCTCAATCACATCAGGAGCTGTGGAATGGCACTGATTAAGGTGAATCAATCAATGCTTGGTCCCTGCTACACATAAAGGAACAAATCTGACTTTTGGCCTGCAGTGACCAATTACAAGGCTGCAAAGAAGAATGTCATGCAAGCCAACAAGTGTCAAGCAACTTGTGGGCTCCAAGCCCTTTCTTTGAACCATAGTGTCTCACAAGTGAGATGTATGCGCTAGCACATGCTTTCACAGGATAGACCCTGAAAAAGGGCAGCAGCCTGGAATTTCCTTCATGGAACAAACAGGGGTAAGCTCTGAATTAGACAATTCAGTTTGGGATGTTTTCCTTAGAAAGTTTGTTTTTTAATGTCTCCAGGAAACTTGGCCTTGGACTCTTTAAACATAGACAGGGTCTACGTACAGTATGCGCCAGCCTTCATTCATGGATGGACATGGCTAAGGGTGATTTGACTATACTCATTTCTATCTTCTGCCCAGGAAACATTTCATGATCTTTCTGTATCCCTTATTTGAGGCATTGTTACACAGTAAGTAAAGCCCAGATTTAAGAAGGACTAGCACCTCCGTGCACCAAATTAGCATCATTTATGTTTATTCTAATATGGCCCAACGAGACCAAATTCGCAGCACCACATTTACAAAGTGGACGCAACTGCAGTGAAGATGAGATATTTGCAATTGAATTACAAGGAATGGAACAGCGCTTCTTAACACAAGGCTATTCCAAAACATCCTAAAAGAGACAAACAAGAGAATTAGAAAGAAAAATCGACAAACACTTCTCACTGCCCCCATCATAAGTAAATGCAAGGAATGCAATCCCGTGTCTCCTATCATCCTCTGCATCACCCTCAGTCCTCAGATCTACAAGATTCTTCAAAAAACTGTGTTGTATTTATTAGCAGACAACACCATGAAAAAAGGGATTACTGATAGACCTAGCATCATACATAGCCGGGTGCACACTAGGCACCCGGCTATGCCACAGCTTCATGCCATCTACATTGAACAAAACACGGTTACCCAAACCACCCAGTGGTTTCCACTAGTGTGGACACTGCAATATTTGCTGTTATATGAAAGGCAAAATTGCTACCTTTCAATATAACACTAAAACATCTTATAGGATCTCTAAGTTTATGAACTGGAATACCAGATATGTAGTATACTGTATAATATGTGTTTGTAAACGTATTTATGTGGGTAGCACCATTAGGCCTTTCAAAGAAAGAATTCAAGAGCATATTAGGGCTATTTGGCATAATAATACAGATTATCTATTTGCAACCAATTATAACTCCATACATGGGCAGAGAAAATTTCTGGGGATTACTGTTCATGGCATTGATACATTGGGTACCTGTCCACATGGTGGAGACAGGAGTCTAATGTTAAGACACATGGAGAGTAAGTGGATCCTGAAACTTAGAGCAGTTGAGGAGGGGCTTAATATTGAAAAGGATTTACATGTCTTTCTGTAAAGCATGTATACTGTTTTTTGTAGTTGTGCTTGATATGTACTACACATGGTAGTGCATTCACCATGTTGACATGCTAGCCCTTTGCATTTACGTATGGTAATAGTGCTTAAGTACCGATAGAAATTTTGTCCTATATAGATTTGATGTGGTGTTCTACAACAATAATTATTCTAGCAATGCCCTTTATAACGTGCCTCCTTTTCTCTTCTTATGTGTTGTTGATTTTGCAATTTTAGCTTGACTATGGCCATGGTCAGTTACTGATGTATTCTTCTGTGGGAAACACCGTATTTCCCATGTGCAAGCATGGTGTGTTTTATTCTACATGCATAGCTCATCACAAATGTATTTGAAATAATTTAGTATTATTGATTGTGTATGCTTGACTTGGCATCTTTATTATATTGTGCATGTCTCCATTTCCTCGTGATTCTCAGTTTTCACCCGCCACTCTTCTATAATTGTGCATGTGTTTTACACCACCTTAATATGGTGTCTTTTTTCAACTGGTTTCCCCACATTGGCTTCTGCGTTTAGTCCTCTTTCTATCACTATGATTTTTGCTTTATGTTCAACAAAATGGCAGCACTTGTACTGCCTGAATACTCTATTCTTCACAGTACGCGGTACGATCTGTATTCGGTAAGGCAAGTTGCAAAGTTTTTCCTGCTACTTCGGTGGAAATCTTTGTTTTGATATTTGGTATGACTAACATTATTTGCCATTTTTTTTTTCTTTAGACCTGCGCCTTCCTTGTTCAACATCCATGCAACGATTGGACGTTTATGTACCCTTTCATACCGGATCTTAGTTTACATCCTCGTGCATCTTTTTGGAAAGTACACAATATATCTGTCCTTGCTCGTAGTTTTCTCTATTTGTTTTCTTTCCTGATTTCTAAAAAATTATATTTACATACTCATCATGTCTCTTCTAGACGTGGGTTCTTTGTTTTATGCCCTTTTCTTTTTAAGACCACTGTCTAAATCTGCAGTGCACTTATAATATTTGTACTGCACTACTTGCCTATCCCGTTTGTCTAAGCTTTGTGAAATTGTTTAACCCTCATAACGATACTTGTCCCTTTTCCTTATTATGTCATCCTTTTTATATCCAGGCTTATAGTGGCCATAGCCACTGGCTGTATAACATAATTTCTCTGGATTTTGCAACTACAATCCAAAACCTATGTTCGTTCTCAAACTTATGAACCGCAAAACATTTTTTGGACATTAGACTGTACTTACAATTAGAGTATGTTGTTTTTATATTCTTTTCCCTATATGTTACTCCGCCTTACCTTTCCTTAACTTTTTCCGGAGGCCCTCATTTGAGCTTTTTATAGATTGCATGCTTTTACACACTTTTCGCTTCATCCTGTGGTGGTTGCTTAGTGTGATTTGGGTGTTGGGCCCATCGAGTCGGGACATTTTGAACCTTTGCTTCATTGCACGTGTGTTTTTTTGCATATATTATTTGGCGCTTTTTAGCATACACATGATACACCATTAGGAGTGTGCCTGACACGGTTTTTGATTTGAAAACTCACAATAACTAGATTCCCTGTTTATTGTTCAGTGATTTGATTGTATTCCTTTCTTCTGTGTCCACTTTACAGCCTTAAGAAAGTCTTGTTGACGAAACACGTGTTGGCTGTTGTATCTCTGCATTGATGATGCATTGGATGGATAAAACCTTTAGCATACACTTAAGTGTAGTTTGAACTGTGATTGTTACAACACAACAAGGAATGGACTTTTATGACTATTGTTGTGTGCCCTGGTACAACAATATTACATTTGAAGGTCCTTCTTCTTCGGCTCAGGTATTAGTTGAGCTATCCTTTGGTGGCTTGTCTCCCAGCAACTGGCCTTGGGGTCCTGCCCTGAGGTTCTGCACTTGCTTTTAGGCCCAGTCTTAAATAGGATTGCACATGGTCAGGATTTGTTTTTTTTTGTATTTTTATTGTCCGATATATGCATAGGATCTCTAGATTATGATTATATCAGTGTATTGAGGACAATCTGATGTGGGGCAGCCATAAGTTGCAGTATATAGCCTGTCCAAGATTACCTTGTTGATAAAAACTACATGGCTGCAGATAAAACTTGATGCATTGTGCTGGTCAATGCAGCTCAGGAATTAGGCTGAAGAAGTCTTTTGTGTGGTCAGGCACCCATCAGTCAAAGATAATGACCGAAACTGCAGCATGCCCAAACAAATCATAGCCACTTGAGTCTGAATCACTATTAAGTTCCTTTTGGGCTTGAGTTTACATGTATGTCTTCCTAACTTTGAATCTTTGAATCTGGTTTTATATTAACTTGTGTGGAGTACCAGAACCAACTTCTATGTGGAGCTTCCACTTGTGCAGTTTGAAGCTTCATCTGGTACAAGATTTAGCAGTTCCACTGCTATGGCAAATTCTTTTGTGACCGCAGCCCTTTCTGTACAATAGTTACACAGTATTCCTTTTAGTACAAGATTGGTTTGATGGCGCACAAAGCACTACTCAATTTCCGGTCTCCCTGTTTTAGGTACCTGTGCAGTTCCTTTTATCATCTTTTATTTACTCATTATGCTTCTTTTGTTCCTAGGCTTCAGGTATTTAGAGCTTGCTTCCCTAGCTTTCTATAGTGCATTGCACACATTGTTCTATTTAAGTCTCTCTTCTTTACACCTGCCTTCCAATCACTTCCTCGCTTTTAATAACACATTTTTGTATCGTGCCTTGATCGTCCCTTGAATGGTCAAAATTGTTCTTAATTATTATTATTTTTAAATAATTAATTACATGCATTGTTTCTTATAAATTGGTTCCTCATCAGATGGTAATCTTATTTTCCACCTCATCTGATCATTGTCAGCGCTTGCAAACTCTACATAAAAAAACAGGCAAAGCACTACGACAAGTTCAATGCTCACCCCTCATCATAGCACTTTTTTTTTACCCGCCCGCTGTCCACCTCCTCTTCTGCTGTCAGTTCCCAACAACCTACAACTTCCTGCCTCTCGGCCCACCAACCCATGCAGTTGTGTTCTTTGTTCACTTCTTTAACATGTACAGCAGCTTGGGTGGCTTTGAAACACAGATTAAAGGGGAAAACAGCTCTAGGATAAGGTCAACCCTGGCCATGTTTTTAAGGTGGAGCATAGCAGCACACAAACGCTGCTTTTCCAATGTGTTGGTATGTATCTGGGCTTTTAACCACACCACTGCACCCCCATCACTGTCACTCATTCATGGGCTTGCCACAAAAGACTCCTTTGTTATCATTGGTAAATGCTTTACATTTGTCCTTCCTTGGGGCAGTTTTGTTACAACCTTGGCCATCGACCCTGTTGTATGAATAATTGCACATTTGCAGATACGTTTGACTGCAAGCAAACTTCTTTTACATTTTGTGTCTCTCCTTCGCACTCATGGCGGCCATGGCGCTTTGAATCGGCTTGCTTATATCAACTGTTTTACGTTTCATTTTCAATTTCTGTGGCAAGAAAAATCCAATTAGGAATTTAGAACCATAATTGCTCCAACTCAAGCAAATGCGAGACCCATTGCACTGCAAATGCTTTTTAGGTTTGGTGTTAGCCAGGACCTTTTGATTTCACTACAATTATGTGTCTAACATGGTTATTTTTATGGATTTTTAGCAAGACTTCATTGATTAGTCTGTTTTAGTGTTAGTCACATTTTTCTTCCGACCACTGTAGCACGCACCATGGAGCACTAGGGAAGCACGTGTAAGCCACTGGCGGGTTTAACTTTCAGGTATTGCAGGCTGACTTTCACAAAGAATACATCCACACACAAAGTAGTCCCTTAAACATCAGCTAGATTAGATTTAGCCAAATATTTTTTTAGATTGATGATGGTCTAGCATCCTCCCCAGCAATAATGTTTCACATAAACCATGACAGGACAAATAAAAACTGCCAAAACCATAAAGCTGGCAGACAACACTAGACCTATTGGCTTTGTCAATGCTATTTTTTTTATTGTTCCCAGTTGCTACTTTGTTGTCTACAAAGGATCATGACACATTCTAATCTTGGGAGGTTTGATTGCTGTTATGATAGGGCCTCATTTACGAGGTAGTGTTTCAGTGCTCCACTGTGCCAAAATTGACAGAGCTGTGCCTCGTCACTTCACAAA